>NC_034413.1:24266120-24566120 GCF_002078875.1 Numida meleagris
CAGGGAACCTGCTTTAGCAGTGGGTTGCCCTCAATGATCTTCGAGGTTCCCTCCTACCCCTTTGATTCCGTGCATATTTAGACTGAGAAATAACTTTTGCCTTTGGGTAGCTTGTCTTAAGAACACATTGTACTTTTTTGTACAGTGAGTACAGTTTTCACATTCTTTTAAGATTTGGCAATCTAAAAGAAAGCTGGACAATTGTTTTAACAATCAGATTGCATGTAGTCTTGTGTAACAAAATGCAATGCAGGGCTTATTGTGAAAAGTGATTTCTTTTGCTGAACCAAATTCTCTAAGAAGTTTATTTCTTCTCACACTTTCTGTTGTATTGCTGAGACGCATCATGGGTGGTTTTCAGTAGAGCTAAATAATGTGCTCCTTACAGGAACTGAGCTAGGGTTCTGCATTTACCTCTGAAGTTCTGAATTCTTCTGACTGCTTTACCCAACTTTATGAGGCTTATTCTACAAGCTTTTGCAAAGATGGATAAAGCTTTCTTGAGTTGACAAGCATGCTAGTTAAGGCCTTCTAGTGTCAAATATTTGTTTTGTTTCTTAAAGTGTAATCTTATTCTACATTTCTTGCAGCCAGAAAACTTTCTCCAAATGTCAGTTTGGAGTGAATTGATATATTTGTCGCATAACGCACATACAAGAGACTGCTGTAAGGCAGATCTTTAGGTTCAAATTATTGTTCTTTCTCTCATTCCTGTCTCTGTACTTGATGAAGTGATTTGCATATGTAATTGGAAAAATTTGGGAATGTCTTGGGAGCTTTCTCATGGAAGGGATTTTGAGAGACTGTTTACCAATTCATGCTGACAGGTTTGTCACCTTTGCTTCAAGTGAGATCTTAAAACATTTTGTCCGTATTCAGAGCTCATACTCAAATCAGGGTTCTGAGAATTCTTGTGGGTTGTCACTGTTACCTTTACGCTACTGGCTTAGCAAGAGATTTTTGAAGAACATTATCAGGCTTCGGGAATAGGCACAGAACTGCTGTCATAGTGTAATCAAGATATTCAAAATGGTAAATGTTCTTACAGAGAGCATCCTGGAAGTAATATGCCTTTCTTTGCATACCCTGCGTTTTATGACCTTGCCTCTTTGCAAATGCAGTGTGCTATTTGGGCTTCACAATTTTTGTAGATTTATTGCTTACCATTGTTGCAGTTTTTTCACTGCCTTCTATTGTAATGTTGATGTATACATATACAGTCATTATGTGGAGATTATATATAGCTGTATATAAAGATGTACATCTAAGTATAGATGCATACATATTTTCCTACCCAACCCCCCACCTCTTGCCCTCAAGATGCTATAGACTACCTGAATGGAAAATCCTAGCTGTTAGACCTTAGATTTATTTGTTTTCATGTGATGGATAATAACAAATTTTCCCATTTTTTTTCTTGCCTTCAGAAAGGTTGCTCACAGTGAGTAACAGTTACCTTTTGACTTTTAGGAAAAAAGGTTTTTTATCCTGTGGTATTCAGCCTCTATAATCCTGCTATTGTCTATGCTAACCAAGATATACCACCCCCTGTGGAACAACAGTTGGTAAGTAGCATGATTTATTCTGAATGGGATCAATTGTGCTTTGTATTAAAATAGAACTAAATGTAACTTAATGGTCTGTTTGGGCTATCTTTTAACTGAGCGGAGTATATATAAACACCTTTCTCCACTATGGGCAAAGCATTTTGGAAGATAAACTTATCAAACAGTACAAAACTCATTCTTAAATGAGCTTGGAGTTCTATTTAAATCTTAAAAATGTGTAACTAATCAAGTGAAATTGGTAGCTCTTGACCTGCTTCTTAACACTGGGTTTGAAAGTCAATACTTTAGGGGATAGGGGTGTAACATGGCAGCAACTTGCATCCTGTGCTCTAGCAAATAGGATAACTGAAAGGAGAAAACTACAAATACTGCTTTATACGCTTCTTTCGCTTCTTAGCTAACTACAGTATGGTGGTTCAGGAAGTGTGCCATGTAACTCAAGGTAGCAAAGGTGTCGGTGGCTTCTTTTCACGCTGTATGGAGCTGTATTCTCTGCAGATTGTTTCCTTTCTGTTGCTATCCAATTCTACCGGAATCATTAGATGTTATACCACTAATTTCATTTTGCTTTTGGAATGAGAAACTCTATTTCTAGGGATCTGGTAGTCAAAGTTATACACAAATAAAGCCCACAAATATCCAATAGAATAGGTTTAAGAATAATGTGTGTGGGTGTTGTATGTCTGAGTCTTTGTTGCCTAACAGTGGAATGGCTGTAGAAAATGTCCATCCTTACACTCTTTAAAGAGGATACACAAGAGAGGATATTGGGGTTTAGCAGCTGGGACTTTTGGGATAGAAAAGATTCAGAGAGGGAAAGCGAAGAGCAGCACAGTTTTACTGAACATAATTAGTCCTCCCCAGTGTCCTGGGAAGGTAAGAGCTTTCTGGAATGCTTTAGAAAGTAGAAGGGAAGCTTTTGGCCTCTGGTAGTTGCAGCTGAAAGTAAATTTCTTGCCTGAAAGCTGTATTACTTGCTTATTCAAATCCAAAACTTTACGGCTACTGAATTCATAATCTTACTTTTCTAATTGTATTAGAAGAGGTAAATGTAGCGCTAGAAACTGAATAGGAATTGGAGTCCCAGGAAAAGATGATTTGGCAATAGCCTACCAAAAATTTACTGCTTGATCTGACCATATGTATAGAAAACAGATGTGGTGTCACTGAAAAGTACAAGTGGAAACTGCAAAGGATTAAGTACTTGGAATCAGATGGGAAGAGGTATAGTAATTAGAAAAGCCACATGTGCACAATATGTGATAAGACGGAAGTACTAGAAGCATTATATGCTGTATCCTGCACTGAGCAAACGATCAGAAGAATTTAGGGTTCTACTAAACCAGGTGTAGTGTACGTCCTTTGGTGTATCTTGCATTTCAAAAAGCTATTGTGTTAAAATTGCAGGTACACAAGAAGGATTCTGGTTTCTGGCGAGACTTTGGCTTTGGGATGACTTGTCAGTACCGGACAGACTTTCTAACTGTTGGTAAGAAAAGTTGGGGGGGAAGTGTTCAAAAGCTGATCCTGTTTTTGTCTAACAACAGATATCTTTATCTTTCCCAAATCCAATACTCCAGTCTGCTGACTATCAAGTTAGGCAGAAGTCAGATTTTTATAGATTTTTTTGTTCCATCTGATGTGTGTGTTAGAAGCTACGATATTTGTTAATATCAACAGTGTTTCACTCAGTCTGACACTTTTTTGTACTGCATGACTGTCTGGATCAAAATCACAGTTTAAGAAACACGTCTCTCAAACCTCTAACACAGAAAAACATTAAAATTCTTTCTTTTAAATAAGCTTGATTAGTTGAATATTGTTGTTCAAGACTACAAATATGCTTTGGCACCCTCTTGTGGCATGCTATTAAAACTGAGAATAGCCCGACAAATTTGGAGGGCTCTTGAAGACAATCTGCTAGAAGGTATAATGATATAAACCTATGTGCTATATAATGACTTGCATGCAGGCTGATTTCTAATAACAGGTGTGCTGTGTGTAAGCTATATGCTAAATGAAGATTTCATAATTTTAGAGCTTAGAATTTGTGGAAGTCTGAACTGATTTTCATTATGGTCCTGGAAAGGCAAGAGAAACCTTAAAAAGGTGGAATAGATTTGTTTTCTTAATCCAACATTTTAAGTTGTGACCTATGGAGTAATTGCTGGCATTTTTAGAGAGAGCCTTTCATGTGGTGACTGACTGCCTCAATTTCCAGCTGCTAAAATCCATTATGATTACTAAAAATAACAAAAAAAAGCATGCCTAGCATGGTTTGCCTACAATTTTCTGCAGCTGTCACATGGAGTGTCATGGCTAATGTGATTTGGGTGCTCTCTTGTAAGAGACTCTCTGAAGTCAGCAATGCATGATCTATGTCCTGGGCAGTACCACTACAAAAGATGTGGTATGTTTGAAGCGTCTTGCCCTCAATTTGGCATGCTTTGTCATGGACTGGTTACAGTTAATGGCTCCAGAATTTCTGGCATGTTGTGTAAGATTGCGTAATAAGTTATGTGAGGAGTGTTGCTCTTTTTACCTTGGAGGTAGTTTGTATAGCAAAATAACGTTTTCTGATACTGTTTTTATAGGGGGTTTTGACTTGGAAGTGAAAGGTTGGGGTGGTGAGGATGTTCACCTTTACAGAAAGTACTTGCATGGTGACCTTATTGTGATCAGAACACCGGTCCCTGGTCTCTTTCACCTCTGGCATGAGAAACATTGTGCAGATGAACTCACTCCAGAGCAGTATCGCATGTGTATCCAGTCCAAAGCCATGAATGAAGCCTCTCACTCGCACCTTGGGATGCTGGTCTTCAGGGAGGAGATTGAGACTCACCTCCGTAAGCAGGCTTACAGGACTAACAGCGAAGCAGTTGGTTGAATGGAGCCCCGTAGCAGAGTGAAACTGGTGACTTCAAATTCACAATGAACCAGCATCATTTTACAGCCTTAATTCAGCTTAAAAATGCAGTGCCTCTCTTTTTCAGTGAAGAAGAGTTTAGGTTTTTTTTTGGTTCTTGTATTTGTTTTCTGAGTAATTATTGGACTGATACTATTTCCTACATATCTAAGTTCAAACACCTCAAATAAGAAATTGGAAAGCATATGTAGTTCAGAGAAAACGTCTTTGGTATCAACTGGAAAAATCTGTGGAACATACAACTCAACACTTCTCCACATGGTACATTTTGATGCTTATATTTGTGTTACTTTAAGAATTAAATCTTTTGTGTTATCTGAGTATTTTCAGTCTACGGCTCACTGCACTGTGACTTTAGAAAGATACTATACTTGCACTCCATTGTAGAAACAAGAGATGTGAAAAAGAATCTCACTATAAAAGATAATACAGAGTATTCTAATTGGTATGCTAACTGTTCCAGTTGTTGATTTTACATCAATACCAGTATACTGCATTTGCTGTATTAACAAATGTTCATGTTGTTCGATACAATATACTTCACTTGAAAGGGCAGGAAAATTAACGTCTTTTTAAGTGGAATTTTCATGTTTAATGGAATTTCGCACTGCAGAAGACTCCACCACCTTACGTTGTTGATGGATCAAAGAAGTTGGGAATGTTCCAGTTGTGCATTTCTGGTTGTAGTCTTTTCCCACTGTAGTACTACATCATAGAATCCCTTCTGTTAACTGAACTATGCTATGAAATGTATATTTTAAAGATTTTTTGCCCCATTCCTTATTCAACAGCCCTGCTTCCTCATTTCAGTCTTTAAGCTGAGGAACCATCATTTCATTGCCATGTAAATTTATTAGAGACCTATTTGCTGTTATGCCAATATTGTCCCCTTCTTTCTCTCCCTCTGACATTTTCCTGACACGTTTTCAGAAGGCAGTCATATACTCTTAAGCTGTTTCTCTGACTGGAAAATTAAGTGCAGTTTCATAGGATACTTTCCATTCTACTGATTATCCTAAGTAGCCTTATTCTTTTTCAATTGAAGGTGTGGGAGGGTGTTGTTTTCTTTTCTTTTTAATTTTTTTTTTGGAGGGGAATGGAAAGGGTCAAGCATGCATGAACAGAATTATGCTGTGGTCTCATGAGTGTCTTGTACAATGACACTACTACTTTACTACTTCCCTTTCAGGTATTCTGGGATGTATAAACAGTTGAAATGCAGGCAGGTCACTTTTCTCCATGTTGTCTTACGCTACCATATGGCATGCCTCATTTTTTAATATATTTGTTATCAAAATTAGTGCTGAGATACTAATTCAGTGGTTAAAACATTTGCTTGGTCTCCACTGAATTTATAAATTAGGTGAAAACTCTTCTCAAACCAGGTAATTAAGTTCTGTTAATGAATTTGATTGAATTCAGTTTGCTTCAAGAATTTTGAAAGCAATTAAATATTTGAATGGATGAGTTTTCTGAATAGCAGATGCTCTGCAAATAGTTCTGGGCACTGATCCTTTTATATGTACATAACATTTGCCTTTATGTAACTTATTGTGGAGAACAGTGTACTGTATTGTACTTAGAGTGGAGAGAACGCATTGCAAGGCTTCTTGCAGTTGATATTCTCTGTATAATAAATGGAATATCTGCATTTTAGAAATTGTTTAAAGCTGTTTATTTGAAATAAGTTGTTTTACGATAATATTATTATTACTATTACCGGCTGATATATCAAATTCAAGTAATAGTACGTGCACTGGGAAGTTCAACCAGCTCATTTTTGCATATCAAGTGAGTATCTATCCAGACAAGGTATGAAACTTTAAATGTAAGTAGAAGTTGTGTTACTTCAAGATACCTTGGTGGTAGGTCCTAACAAAGTAAGGTACCAGTGAGGAAAGGATTAAGTATATAGACATGGTGAGTTTCAGGGAGATGCATATGGGAACTTCTGTTGAGGCTCTGGCCCTTAAAACTTCAGCTGCTACTGCTGTCCTAGCTCTACAGGCACAAGAGTAAGCATCAAAAATGTCTCTCGTGTGGCACACACTGGCATGAATACTAAGGTTGTATGGAGGTGTTAAGCATTGCTGCTGATCAGCAATGATTCTGTGATCAGAATCCAGCTGAGTTTCCATGTTTTGTACACTGCAGATTGTTGATGCTGATAGCCAGATCGTTCTGCTCTTTTTCCATTGAGTGATTGTACTTTTTCTAAAAGGCTGAAATGGGAAAGGAAAACAGTGTCTAATGTCTGTCTGTGCAATCAAAAATGGTCTGTGGCATTGTTGCTGGAAGAGAATCGATAGGAACAACTTTGGAAAACTTTTTATCCATTCATTATCTCAAAATGTGGAAGTGAATGTATTAGAATGAAGAGAAGTCACAACTATCAGAAATTGCTTATGGCATTGCTGGGTATAGACGTAAATAGTCCAAATGACTGAGGATTTGTGAACTTTCTGGAATTGTTTCAGCCTGCACTACTACTTGTCTCTTCTGCATCATTAGTTCTGCTCTGTGCAGTAACTGTTAGTGTGAGAAAGTGCTATGGCATATTAGCTCACAAAGAGCACATTTGTGCTCAGTTACAAAAGCCAGAAATACTAGGATGGACTGTGTGCTATGTTAAGTCATAGTAAGGTACTTGCGGTACAATGGTAGTAACAGGAGTAGTTTTAAGCATGGGATCTTCTCAGGTTTTTTTTTGCTACTGAATATTACTGGATTTTGTACATGCATCTCATAGTCTGCCAATGCCTGCTCTACTGCAAGATGATTATCTTACTGCTTGCAATCTGTAGAACATACACAGCAGAAAGATGTTTTATTGTAATAGTGTTTTACAGTTTGTAGGGTAGCTTATTAATAACTATCACAGCAGAAATTAAATCAGTTACTCAAATTAAAAACTCATAAGATTTAAAATCTCCTCTTCCAGGGAGGGAGTTGTTACTAATCATGTGCACCTCACATTCCCTAATGATTTATCACTTACTATTTTTACTTTATTAGTGGAATTAGATTAAAAATTATGAATTACTACCCTAGCCTCCTAGCTCTTCATTAAATCTTAAAGTAGGTCTTTATTTTATTCTCAAGAATTTTTGAGTTTTGCTCTTGGGCTTGAA
The DNA here is from genome assembly GCF_002078875.1 of Numida meleagris. Taxonomy (NCBI): domain Eukaryota; kingdom Metazoa; phylum Chordata; class Aves; order Galliformes; family Numididae; genus Numida; species Numida meleagris. The sequence continues at coordinate 24,273,746 of NC_034413.1, forward strand.
TAGGGACTTGACTTAAAATAAATAAAATAATCCAAATAAAGATTTTTTTGTGATTTTTTTCCCTCAATGAATTAATAGGTATTCTTTTCAAAATACAATGTGATGCTTTCCTGTAAGCAAGGGCTTCACTGAAGAGAATCAGCTGATTGAATATTACACAGATTACTTTGTCTATTTTAACAGGGACTCTCCAGAAGAGGGCAAGATGCTTTCTTGTATTTCTAGTATCCCAAAACACAAAGAGAAAAAGTTAAGATCTACAAGTTGCAGAGAGACTGATTCTGTTCACTGTGTTGCTACAAAAGTTACTCAGATTTGTACAGTTAGCTTCAGAAAGTCATCATGTGCCTGCTGCTTTCCTAAGTCTGTTCTCCTGCTTTTCATCACTCTTTGGGAGTTTCTCTTTCCCCAGAAGGCCGCTGACTACATGTTCTCTGGAAGTGTTTCACTTTTTCTTCCTTCTCTACCTTAGACTTGGGAAAAGGCACGGGCGGAGGCCATTTCAGGGCTCAGATTTCACAGTTATTAACAGTTAGCACAGCATTATCTCAAACTAATAAATCAGGCATCTTCTGTCTGGCTGTGGATGATGGTGATATGTCAGTTAACATAAAGCTAAATCACTGCCCAGTATTAGGCAGATATATGTGCAAATCTTGAGAGCAACTTTTCTCCAACTCCTTAGTATACAAAGAAATAAATTAAAAAATTTGTGTGCTGTATAAGTATATCCTGGAACTTTAGATGACTTATTTCTTCACTGCTGTAAGATTTGCTTTATGTTACTCTGTTTTGTTTTTTTGAGTTTTTTTATTTTTCATCTATCCCTAGTAGTTGCCTTTCTCATTGATGCAGTCCATTTATTTATTTTCTTTTTTATGCAGCTGCTGTAGTTTTTTCTGCCTCTCTGCCACAAAGACTTTAGCCTTCTATCAGCTCCTATCTTGACTCTTCAGAAACACAGGAGCCACTGGGAGTTCGTGCAACTAAGCTACTGTGAGAAGGAATAGTGATGAGTGCAAGGAAAAGCCAAATGTTTGGATCCTGTGAGCAGGATAGGAACTCCAAGGGTGTACAGGAACTGCTTTCTGCCACTTGCTGGCTTTGAGATAGGGCTTTAGTCCACTTTTTTCTTATTCCTGTATTTGTTGTAGTGTTTCGCACTGAAATAAGTAAACTATTACGACAACATGGGGTTCGTGGCGAAGAGCAGAAATTTAAGACAACTACCCACACCTGGTGTTTGCACAGCATTGGTTCTGTTCTGTAATGAAACAAGGAAAGAAGTAGTAGAATATCTCTTCATTAAGAAGTGATCTCCAGATTGCTTTCACTTAACTGAACACATCGAACTTCTGCCAGCTTTCTGCGGATACCAGTCTGTGATGCAAGTGCATGTGTTTGCATTCAGCTGTGCAGCTGAGAGTGATTTGCTCTTTCCCAATAAAACATGCAACTCTTTGAAGGTGTTTTCTAACCTCATCCAAGAAAGGGAGGAAATTAGTCATGTTTCAAGCATGAACATCTCTTTGCATGTTGCTCTAGGCATACATTTGGTTAAAAGGCTGGAAAACGTTAGCTAAGTGTTTAGCCTCAGCCTCCTGACTGCTGCTACAGGACTGAAGAGACAACGTTACAGTGTTTTGCAGTCCCACTTTGTACCTTGGGGTGCAGCTACTCCAGGCCAGCAAAGCTGCAGTGCCACAGGGGCATTTTCACCCCTTTACCCAGCCATGCCACAGCTCTGCTCCCCTCTACATTGCTACTCTCCCTCAGGCTGTAGCTGTGAGCAGACTCTGCTGGTAGCAGGGCAGGATGTGCCCATGAGGAGCACTGCGGTACAACCAGGTAAGGCTGAGGTGCCTGGTCTTGCTCTCCAGCAAGTTTTGGCCACAAACATGTTCTGCTGTGAGCCTGGGCCTGGCGTTGACTCGTGGCTGTGGTCTGAGTCTGCTGAATATGATGTGGATGAGGTGTGACGGTTGCAGGGGGGTGGTTTAACACTGCTAGCCTGCAATTCTTGTCTTCTCTATTGATGAGAAGCTGCCAGCTGCACTGCTGTTTCCTCAGCCTGCTCTGGGGGAGCCTTGCTTTGAGCAGTGTCTGCTTTAATAGCAAAGGTAAACCTTAGATGGGCCACCTCCTATAGAGCAAGCTCAGTACTTTGATTATCACGGCCTCAGTGCTGATAATGAGGTCACATTACCTTTGGCCCAATCCTGCACAAAAGCAGAAATCCTTCAGCAGCCAGGGCTGAGAGCCACAGGTGGTGCTGCAAGCAAGGAGTTTGAGGAACAAAGCAGAACAACGGGTGCTGAGCGGTGTGTCCCTATTGCCCGTTTGTAACAAGCACGGGCCAAGCATGGGGAAGGCATGGTGTGTGGTTCAGTGCCAGCCCTGTGCCCGTGCTGGGCCGCACTGTGTTGTGGCAGGTGGTGTTTATGTGACACGCTGGTTCCCATTTCTGAGCTGCACATGTGGAAAGCCAGCTGTGTTTTCCTGGAGGAGTCATTGCATTTTAGTATCCGAGTAGTAAATATAGTAATGTTTGTTTAAATATGAGCATGCTTCATTGAAATGAGAAGTAATGTTTGTTTGTTTTTCCAGCCGTTGTATGTTATATACATTAATTGTAATATTTCCAAGGAACTAACATCTGTGGAAGGAAGAGGAAGTGTTCTTGATGAGGGAAGTCCAATTGAGATTAGCGGGGATACACTTTCATGTTAGATGCTGCACAAAATGAAGCCAGGCTATGCTTTTGAATTTGCAAAACTTTAGTTGGTTCAAAAGTACGCCATTTGATGGTACAAGTAGATACTGTTTTCAAGACACAAGAAATACAAATGGAAAAAGTGAAAATGTAGAGGGAAACACTTAGTTCTGGGTTCCTGGCATCTGGGAGAAAATACTTAGTTGCTTTATTTTTCCATTGCGTGAAAGCCCATGAGCCTTTGGCTTTGAGATACATTCACCTCCAAAACTTACTGAAACACCTCTGTAGGCGGGTTGGCTTGTACCAGCTAGCGCCTCTCAGCACCTAATGCTGAGGCACTGTGTATGGAAGGAATGGAAGGCAGCGGTGAAGCTCTGCATATCTGTGTCTGAGTGCAGCGTGCTTCTCAGCTCCAGCCTTACTGCATGCTGGTGTATTACATTTAGAATAGAAAGAAATGGCCTTTTCCATTGTTAGATTGGTAAATTAGAAAAAAAAAAACTTGATAATAGCTGCTGATTCAAGATAAACGTGGTGACTCGTTGACTGCTGTGAAATGATAAAAGCAAGGGTGGTTTAAGCTTTAGTTTGATTGGGGTACACTGGCTGTGCATGTGACCCCCAAATACAGCTGAAGGAGATTAATCACCAGGACTGTGCTCTGCTACACCTCTGTAAGGAACACGAGGACACGGCCGCAGCTGAGCAGCGTTTGGTCCCTGTCCGCACCGGGCCCCTCTCCTCAGGAGGTGCCGCAATACAAGCCCGGCGGTGGGCGTCAGCCCCTGCAAAGCCGAACTGCTCCCTGCACCCCAGGGTTTCAGCTGCGATAAACGGTGCCTTTGTGATTGCCCTGAGAGTCAGGTGAATTTGTAGCAGCTAGGAGGTGGGCTCTGTGCATGGTGAGGCCTCAGCCCGACTCTGCATGAGGGGTGGCCCGTGCCACAGCTGTGGTGGTTACATTAATGATGGCAGCTGTGTGCAATCACTGGCTGCTCTCAGGGGGAATCTGAAGCTGGCAGAGGAGGCCTCTTCTCTTCTGGACAACGTGGGCCTACCTCTTGGATTAAAATAAGGTAAATCTTTTCTTGTTTTACCAGGATGGATTGCTGTGAGGTTACAGCAGAGAGTGGGAATGGTTGTCCTCGTTTGAGCAGGGAGCCTGGTGTGCTTCTGTGGAGGGTTTGTTGCGCTGGGTTTAGAGGAAAAATGACTGTAGCTGAGATCTGTAGGGTGTTACTGTGAAGCAAATTGTGCTTTTGAATTTAATATTGTTGCATAAAACCATTCCATGTTTAAGTCTAACTGTTTGCATAGGATTGCTTTAAAACACAGCCCTGTTTGGGTAGTCTAGTTGAGTTCTGTGGTAAGTAAAGCAAGTCTGTCTTCACTTGGAAGAAGATGCCTAACTTGAAGTTCTCAGTGACCTGGCTGGTTTTCCTGAGGTGCTGTAGGCCTGTGTGGAGTGTGATTACAAGGAGCATTTTATCCCTAACTTTCAGTGTTGCCTTTTAGCTATGGGATTGGTGTGTCTCATGTGGCTGAGGTTTCTTGATTTGGTTTTCTGAGCTTTTGCTACAGCTGCTGAAAAATCCCTTTGCTGATGCAAATTACCTCCTTTGAAAGTGTTAGTTTTCTCCTGTAGTCAGAAAGCTTTGCAAACTGAATTGTTCATAAGAATATGTTGACCTGTTCCTACTACTGTTGATTCTATTGACTTGGCAATTTTTTTTCAATGTTACTGTGTTTATAACTGTGACCTGACCTGATGCAAAAAACTATGGCAATTAAATGTTGTGGGATTTTTTTTTTTGTAACTACTTTGCAGCTTAGCTGTCCCTGAGAGGCTCACATGCTATTTTTCTATCACTAAGTGTTCTCGGACTTGTGAGACTTGTGCTGAAAAGCTTTGTCTTTGAAACAAACACACAAAACATCTGGAGTAACATAAAATCTCTCAGTTTACTGTAGAGGCTGTAAAATATCCTTCACAGATATGGCCTGAGACCTGCCCTGCTCCTCTTGAAGGCAGCAGCACCTGTGTCCTCTTGTTGTTGTTCTGGGAGGTGGAGAACTGGTGAAACAAACTTGGATTTCTCCTTTAAGACTGAGCATTGTGTATCTGCAGTGTGATGAGTCTGGAGGAAGCACGAGGTGCAGCTGTGGAAACATGGGCCAATGGGCACAGCAGTGGCTTTAGCCCCCAGAGAGGCTGAGCTCTTAGGCAGATTTCCTGCAACCTTATGCAAGCTTCTTTTGCTTCCGTCCACCTTCATTATAGGCTTTGGGGACAAGGATTGTTTTTTTCCAGTTGAAGGGATAACTTGAAGGAGAAAATAAAAGCATTGGGGTTACTTTGTACTCAGATATGTTCTGGAGAGGAGGTTAGGTACAGATTGAGTTTAGGCTTACTCTGTGCATGTTGGCAGCACCTGTCCTTGCCAGGCAGTTATCAGGAACAGCTGTGCGCTCCTGCGGCCTGAGAACTCTTAGAGTTGCTGTGGTATTTGTTTGGTTTCTTTTTCTAAATCTCTTCAAAGCAGGCTTCATGGCTGCTGAATTCTTGTGAAATTCTCTGTGGATGCTGTGAAACTTCTGAGAAGGAAAGTGAGTTGAGAAATACAGGGAAAGGTTTGTGAATTTGTGGGTTTATTATTTACTGGGTTGAATTTTATGTCTACAAAGCGTTTTAGGAGAGATTTCTCAAACTGGGATAAATTCTTTAGCACTGAGCTCTGAAGACTCCAAACATGAATAGTTAAATATCTTCAGTATTTTGAGTGCTGTAAATGTTAAAAGGCTTCCATCAAATACGTGACTTAGAACGGTGCGTGCAGGCAGAAGAGTTTAAAGGAATGAATGCATTTGCTGTAGACAAGTTGCCAGAGCTTGATTCCCAGAAATCTGGGTTTCAGCAGCAGTCCATTTATCTTCCCTAACCTAGATCTTAACTTAATGGCTTGGTGGCTTGTTTCTGTTGTTGATTTTGTTGTTTGTATGCGAGAGAAATTCCTTTTCTCACTTGGACTGGTTACAGAAGTGTAGTAGTACACTTCAGTTCTTTGTTTGGGGGATGTTAGTACTAATACCTTCTTTGAATTGAATATAAACAACAATGTTGCTTAAATATTAAAAGGAAACTTTCAGTGTTGGATGTTGCTGGAAAGCAACTCTTTTAAATTTAATACACCTTGGATTCAGGAGAGGCCTCAGTATGCTCACATTATATCCGATGTTATCAACTACTTTGCTGTCTGTCAAAATTAATTTTCAGATTAATCCAAGCAAGTATCTTAATTTGATAGGTAAAATTAAGAACATTGGAAGCAAATTTTTAGTAAACCTCAAGTTCATTCCTACCTGACCTGGACAAAGCAGGAACATTTGAATCTTACACTTTGGTTTGTATTCATGTTTAATATTCATGGAATTCTGTAAAATGGTCTCCACGTACGAAGCTGAGGTGAGGTTATAGGCAAATAGTCATCCTTCACATCCTGTTTTATTGGTTTCGTTTTGTTCTATTTATTTATTTTTTTCTGGTAGGTACTACTGATGGTTTCAAATAACCCTATATTGGTATCAACAAATACTGCTTTCTACAGAACTTAATGTCAAAATGCCTTTTGTTATTATTTGTGAGAAGCCTAGTGCTGCAAGTTACATATCTTAGTGGATCAGAAACAATATATTTACTGGCTTATTATTTTTAAGTTCATGTTGCATTTCCTGCTGGTTTGAACTTCTTTCTTATCACGTATTCTGAGGAGAAGGCAGGGCACATCTCAGACTGCATCAGCACTCCCTGCATGACATGTACTTTGACCATATTTTGTTATGAGAAGATGCTAAAATCTTAAAGGTATTTTGCAGCTACTAATTGCACCCATTTTCTGCATGAAAACTGAAAGTGGTGTCAAAGGAGCCTTAAAAATGGTGGCCTTAGAAAGGACCATTTAAATCCTGTTGTGTTCCAAGCAAGGTGCTGGAGATAATTATGCTTCAAATGCACTGCCAAACTGATGCAGAATGTACCTCTCTCTTTCATACTCACCTTGGGGTATACCTGTGAGTGTAGTGCCAAGAGATGATGCTTTGGGGGAAGTGGAAAAGGAGAAATCTTCTGCAGGGTCATTGAACATCTGTTGGAGGCTGATAGAGATGTGCTGAAACTTCAAAGCATTCCCAGTTATCTCTGCCTTTCCAGGGACGGGCATTGAAGGGAGAACTTGGAAGCAGCTGTTGCTAATACTTGCACGCTCACTGGTCTGGAAATTTCCTCAGTAGTTCTAATAGTTCAGGATAAGTATTCCTAATTTCTTTTTTAATTAAGTATCTCATTGTCGACATAGGCTTATTTGATGGCTGCAGAGAGCTGTAAGACAAAACATTTTCCATATGCTGTTTTCAGGCTTTTCCAATTAGCTGGGAGGCTGGGGTTGCCCTGGTAAGCTTGAATACATTGCTGGCTGAAAAAGATCTGTTTCTTACTGTCCTCAGAAGAATTGAGTTCCCCCTCCCCCCAGTATGTTTGAATATCTGCTATCAGCTGAGTTTTGCTGCCTGAGAATTATTTGCTGAAAGAAAGCTGGTTTTTTTGTTTGTTTTGAACTATTAACTTGATAAATGAAGTTGCTGCTACTGTGGCTAAAAGCATCTTGCTGGCATTCAATTGCTGCTTATCATGGCTGTGTTGTTCTCTAATGGAAGTAAAGTGCCTGGAAAGCAATTTTATTGTTTCCTCCTATGCCTGTGTAAATAGCTTACTTATCCCAATGATTGGATGGGACATAATTGGAAATGAGTTTTCAAGGCTGTTATGTGCATATTAATTAAGAGTGTGAACTGGTCATCGGGAAGGCTCCTGTTTGCTTGATCCTCTGAGCACTGGTAAACATCATCATCTTTTCTAATGAGCCACGATGACTGAAAGTAGTACTGTTCTACTCTGTGAGTCTGTTGTGGATGTCTGGTTATCAAAACGGTTTCCCCAGAGTTCTTTAAACAGATTAAAAATGCCTAGGGGATCTCCAGAGCTCCCTCAATTCTGAGGTCTAGCATTTTTTAAGGCTTATATCCCTGCGACAGGAGGTAGTGTGGTAGGACAGGGACAAAGCATTAGGAAGGCTGGATTTGCCTCGCAGCTCAGGGTTTGTTCTAGCTGTGATGTGACCTTGGGGAAGTTGCTTTGCTTCTGTAAATGAGGGCGGTTATAAGGGCGCAGTGGTTGCAACCAAAGGTTCTGGAGTGTTGAAATGTCAACAGAAACTCGCTACAGGAAACGCTGCAGCAAATGGTTCTGTGCTTTCCTCTTCAAGTAAGTGCGTGGGAGGAAGAAGAACAAAATTCAACTCTTGAGACACGTGAAGTGTTTTTGCACAGTGGACTTGTTAACCTCGTTCATTGAGATACTGAAAACATTCCTTAGCAGATGGCACTTTATCAAATCCGTAATGTATCGGTGTAGAGATATGCTGCTGCTTCTGGGGTGCTATTGTTGGTTTAGTGTCACAGTCACCTTTTGTTGGAAGATATCTAAATATTTCAAACTGCATTTTTGTAAGTCAGGATTTAAATTGAAGAAGAGAAATAGATCTTTGCAACGATATTATCTTCCACAGTTGGTTCACTACGTTTACCCACTGGCTTGTGGTTTGGGCAGTTTGCAAGTGGAAAAATAACCATAGAAAAAGTTTGGTCTGGTTGAAGCAACTCTTTTTTATTAATGCAAGCACATCCAGTCAAACACAGAATATCCTGCTTTATGGTACAGCTTTATATTTAGCATTTCAGCTCAGAATAGCAAAACACGGTATTTAAGGAATGTATCAAACTGAGGGAAGAAAAAGAAAAAGGAACCAATGTGGATACTGCGTTGATTTCAAGTATATACTAGGACTGATTGACCAGTGAAGTGCACATTCATGTGAAAGCTTTTTTTTAATACATTTACAGGAAGAGTTCTAAAATTGCATTTCAAATATATATTTTTTCTTAAATTTTAAGCATCCCTTTTAAATCTCAATTACATAAACAAAGCTGATATACAATCCCTTTTATAGTGTCCAACAATGTTACTAGCTAGAACATCTCTGAAAGTGCAAAACACTGTAATAATACAGTATAAATATTCTTACTCTAGTCCAGGACTGAAGGTCAGTACTTCAGCACAGGAAAAATAGCAGCAGATCATAAGAATTATCCCTTCTCCTTTTCTGGGCTGTTCTTTTCAACAGTTGTTCTACTTTCTCCTACTTCTTTGTGGCATAACTTGCTTTTGTTCCTCTTTGATTTCAATGCTACAGGAAAAGCAAAATGTTGATTTCTCTCTCCTATACCCCAACTTACTGTTCTAATTTTAAGTATTTACCAGGGGGCAGGAGGGAGAACAGGGAGAGAGGGAAGGCTCTTTAATATTTCACTGTACTGCAGGGCCAACATAGCAACCATTTTCTGTTAAGTGATGCTATGTGAAACAGTGGCACTGCTGAAGGCTGTAGGCACTCAGAGAGAAGAGGCAACTGGACTGGAGTAAACCTGACCCTCAGTCCAGCAAGTCTTGTCCCCGCTTCAACACAGACCAGAATAGGATACAAAGAAACTACTCAAAACTGACCATTTTAAAATAAAGTGGTGCAGAGATCCTCTGTGATGATCAGTGAGAGAGGCTGTAACCACAGGACTTTAAAGAGCTTTTGAAGAAAGAAAAACTCCAATACAACAGCCCAGCTCAGTCATCGTCTTTACAAATACCTGGCCCCCATGCCTTAGGAGAACGGTTACTGGAAAGGATAGTAAATATTCATAAAACAAAGTAGCTTTTAATCTGAGCCTATTTTCTTTCTTTTTTCTTAACTTGACATTTGGGGAGAAAGAAAAATCTTGAAATGTGTAACATTTTTTCTGAAATGGATAGCTTAGTTTTAAGCTTCTTGTATGCTCATTTGGATAGATAAATAGGTATAAACTCAGGGTGAAAAGGAGAAGTTGGAAATGATGGGCATTACTTCTAACTATCGATAGGTTTATAGATCATCTCTAACCTTGACCTAGATTCAAAGGCTTGATTAGTTCCTTATACTGTTTTCCTATGGATTTCAGTGGATCCCGCCCCAGACTGTCATGGCTTGTGAAATACTAAACAAGTTTATGATGTAAATTGGTCTTTGCTTTGGTCTTGAAGTCCGGACTAGCATTTTCAAAGGAACCAAGGGGTTTAAATACCCAAGTCAGCAGAGATGAACTCTTAACCTTCTTTGGCAATTTTAGCCTTAGTTGGACATCTGAGTTTACTTCCCTCTCCTTTATTTGTGCATGATTTTTTTTTTCCCCTTAAACTGTTTGCAGAAACACATATTGAACCTGTTTTGCAGAGATAATCTAGGTTAGACATCCTCCTCTTAAAAAAAAAAAAAATCCCTGATTTTAGAAAGGAAAACACAAACTATTCTGACAATCAGAATTTGAAAGATAGTTCCCAGAAGTATTAAAACTTAGACGTGTGCATATTCACACATGCACACACATACGCACACACAAACGCACAACCCTCAGTAGTTACCCCATCTTCTCTTTAAACTGTGTAACAAAAATATGTTTGCTGCACCATCAGTGTCGTAGGCAGGTATACTCTACCTCACGTGTCATATTCTTCATTTTATTTAAAAAGTACATTGTGGCTGGTTTTGAGACATCCATATTTTTATTTTCTTTGCTTCCAATCCAGCATAATAGAAGGTACGCTAAACTATGTCAGTACCTTGTAAGGCACTATTTTCTGATGTAGGAGAGGAACAGGCTTACTGCAGATGTCTAAGGCCTTGACTCTACAAACACTCGTACGTGTGACCACTCTCACTGATTTGGATGAAACCACAGGTAGACGTATTGAGTGTTCTGTAGGCTATTGGTTCAATGGAGTATCTAACACTGGCTGTAGCTGAGATGTGTGCTTTAACTTTTATTTGATTTGGTGGAAGTAATAAAAAATAAAAATTTGGATGCTGATAGAATAAGATCTCCCCAGGGATCCCACCTCCCACGATACACTTCGTCTCTGAGAACAGGGCCCTGCCCTTTTTTTAAATAAAAAACAAAACCCTTCACTTAAGTGCCTTAAGGTTGACATGTGAAATATTTACCACATTTTGTTTCATAAAAGGTACTGTATATACAAAACAGACCTCAACCAGTGAGGTCATCTTAACTCAGTCCAAGTCTTTCAGGTTGTAAAAACACATTCATTCTGTGTGCTTCAAAGTCTGCAGATCAGATCCAAAAATCTCAGGCCCTGTTAAGCAGAGTTGTCCTAGAAAAAGAAGTAACAAGAAAAACTTTGTATTGTGACAGTTTCTATAGTTTTGGTAAAGGTTGACAATGGGCCTATCCTTCATCAGGAGCTGGAAGCCTTTCTTCAAGGGACAGATTTTTCAACTATTATAAATCAGCCTACCTCTCTGATTCCAATAATAATACTGACTTTAAATGAAGATATAACCTTATAGCCTTCAGAATGCGCTCAGGCAAATAACTTATGATTCTCTCTCATCTTAATTATTGCTTGCAGCATGGCACTGGATTTATTACAAGGTATGTAGCACGGGTGTCTTACATGAAAAACTGATGTGGCAAGTTGGGACACGTTGGATTCTTCACTTTATCTGGTACAGATAACTCAAATCTACATGAGTAACAAACTGAAAGGTCTAAATCTCTCATCTGAATTAACTGATTGCGTGTACATAGAATAGGTGCTTCCTCCTCAAAAAGAGGAAGGAGTTGTTGAGACCTCCCTTAAGAGTATTTATATAAAATTTCATCCTTTTACAACATCTGTAAGGATTTATGTATGATAAAGGATAGGACCTTCTTTATACATTTGTCCCCTTGAAAAAAGCATGTCTGAAAACTGCTACAAATACAGACTCTATAACTGTTTGACAGCCTAAACCAAGCATGTTCTCTCATGGTCTCAAGCAGTGCTCTTGGAGCCCAAGCTGACTGGAGAAGTTTTATCAGAATCCTACAGAATGTTTTTTTGGATTTGAATTTTGAAGGAAATGAAGTCCATTTAGGCCCAAATGGTCCTATTTGCTGGATATGTGAACAGGAGGGAAGAAACTGACAGTTTTGTATGCATTCTTCAATGTGCTTGTGCTCAGGGCACAGATAAGGCTGAGTTGAATACACAAAAGTGTTTATGAAGAGTTCCCACACGCGTATGCCTGCAAAAACCTCCTGCTGTGGAAATTTCATACCTGAGTGTTTTCCAGCTGTCTTTTTCCATGTGGTTTTCTGGACCTTCACTTTCAAAGGATGCAATAAACAGAGCTGGTAAATACGAAAAGAACAGTCAGATTTTTTAAATAAAACAAATATAAAATAATTGTCATATAATAGTTGTAACTTAAGACTTCATTAATGAGGTTTACTCCCATCAGGAGCTAATGTGTAAGTGCTAATACATGCTTATCAAATATTGCTCTTGCATGTTAACTCTTTTCTCTGCATATTGTCTGCACTTCAAATAAGAAGACTATATGTAATGTTCAGTAAGGGGTTTTACCTTCTTCACTGTAAATGGGCGCAGTGAGTAGATAACTCTGGATCTTCTTGTCCTTTTCAAAAGGACACTCTACCTGCTTCCATGTCAGGAAATCATGAATCTGTCTTGAAATTTCCCAGAATTTCTGCATGAGGTAATATAAAGAGCTTTACAATCATTTTTCTTTCAAATACTAATTCCTCTCTATAATTTCAGGGCCTCTGTCTCATTCTCATTCACGCTTCTGCTCTTACTATCCTTTATTCCCACTCTTTCCTTGTTATTCTTTCATCTTACGTTTTTAGCAGCTCAGTATGAAGAAGAAATTTCTCTGTACTGTGACCTTCACACAGCTTTCAGAGGAGCAGAGCTGGGGAGTGACAAATGTTTACTGTTCCAAACAAAATTCTTGCATTTGATTTCGCATTCTTTCTTTAATTTTAAAATTTGCATGAGTGTAACCTTCCTTGAAGAGATTTCCGTTTTCAGTTGGCTAAGATAAATAAAAACTGAACTGAAATACTTTTAAATAACTTCTAATGTTTGGGTTTTGTTTTCAAAATTCTTATTTTTTTTTCCATCTTCATGTATCAGTTCTTTTGTTACAAATTAATATTATTTCACCCACTTCTGTATTCGTGCAGTTCGTGGTTTGCAGTATGCCTGTCCCATTTCATCTAAAACTAACAGAAGTTAATTTCTATTTTGGTCTTTTTTAAAACCTGACCTCTTAACTGAAAGCAGTTAAATGCCAGCAGTCCTATGGATTCTCTTCTGTTTAAGCAGTTGTGTATAGATCTGCTGGTTATACAGAATATGTGTAGCAACTGCAGTCACTTGGCTTTCACAGAAACTTGATATTGAGACCTTAATATCATTTCCCCTAGATAATGGTATCACTTAGTCTAGTTTGTAGAAAAAAAAATGCTGGGAGGAGTTAAACATCTGACATTTTAAAATTGTAATGCAAAATTTTGCCTAAGGACTGTAGTTCTTACGAAGCAAAGTCCTACCTTGAAGTTTATCTGCCCATTGGGCAAGCGGTTTGTATGTATTTTGTGCAGAAAGTAGATATCTTTAATAAACAGGTTGAAAACTGGGATGACTATTTTCTCTCGATTGCTGTTGGCAGTCTGAGATCGCTGTGCTGCTCCTTGCAGGGCCGTACGGTAATTACAGAAGTTGCTGGATGGATCCATGTGATGCTGTTTCATGGGGGGAAAGGCAGTCAAGTAATAAATATTACCTAAATATAAAAAAAATCCCTGGTCTTATCAGAGTACATGCTGTATAATTTCACTGGGTGCCTTTTTAAGCTTTTAAGATAGAGTACTTCATGTTGATCAGTCTGGATTCAAAAGTTTGTTTTCTAATTCCTGTCTTGCTTGAAAGGAAGGTTATATGCTAGCTCTACGTCTACGCTTTCTTTCAGTTGCTAATGCGAGGGTGAAAGGAAATAATAAATGACTACGGGGGGGAACGGTTTCAACTTGATGTCATCAATTTGATGACTGCAATTAAATTTAGTTTTGATTCTGATTCAGGCCACTAGATGGAGTACTCTAATCAGTTTTACAGGATGCAAAAAATCATTCACTTGCATGAAGAATGAAAGGTACTTTGATGTTGGGAGGGTGAAAAAGATATGATAGGAAGAAATAGCCTACAGAAAACATACATTAGCTCTTTTTTTTTTTTTTTTTGCAGTCAAGCAAGAATTTTTGGAATTTGGGAAATGTTCTCCCTAATGTTTATATACAGGTGACCACTGACAGAGGTGTCTCTGTGATCTCTGACTTGGTTTCATCCAGACCTCCACTGTGAAATTAGTATTTGATGGATTTATAAATAAAGTCTGAACTTTATGCGTACCTCTAACACATCAAATTTGGCAGTTTTGACCTTGGACCAAGTTTTCTTTAGCCGTGCCACAGGACTCAAGTTCATGCCAGCTAAGTGGAGAGGAAGGAGATAAAACAAAAACAACTGAGTTGAAATAACATAGGGCTAACATACTCGTACGTCAGCACCTTGCTTATACTTTGGAAGGCAGTTCAGCTTGACAAACAGAAGATATAGTTAATACCCCACCACCACGCACACACATTCATCTGTCACCGATGCGTACTGTGCCTGTAGAAGCGCTGGTGTGTTCAGCTAGCTTAGGGCAAGTATGAGTATGGTCTTATCAGTTGGGCTGTAAAATGAAGTGCCTTTTGTCATCTGTGTTCAGGATACTCACAGATAATAGCCATCATTGAGTTGAAATTTCCAATATTGAAGCACTCTCTTGCCACATCAATGAAAAATTCCACCATTCTTGTTCGCTGTTTTTTCTTTACCACCTGGAAAAATCAAGATCTGTTAAGAGGGAAGGGATGGCCTGAATTTTGGATAGGATGTTCAGTTAAAGGCATTATAAGCTGATTGAAGAGAGACTTCAAGACTTCATCTAGTTAAGCAATCTGATTACAGAGGCCTGAAGATATTTTATTAAGATCTATTTTTTAATAAAATAGTATGTGAGGCCATTACCAATGATTTGCCTGGTTGTGGGTGAGTGTAATTTGTTGTTTATACATCAAGTTCAATGTCTTAGAGAACTTGTATGAACAAGCTGGACACTTCTCAGCTGCTTCCTGTTGCTGGGAAAGGGAGACAACATCAACCCGCTGTCAGAAGAATATATGCCAAAAAGCTTAAACCTAAGAAGGAATCAGCGGACAGATTTAAGACCACGGTGTGTAACTTGGATGTGAAGAGGAATAATGGCCATGTCTTGATTTTTTTTATTTTTATTTTTTTCCCCTTATATTCTGTATAGTATAGATGTATACCTTAGGAATTTATGTATGCATTTAAAAATAAATAAAAATTCTGAAATCCCAACTCAAACTCCATACAACTTCTATCTTGCTACTTGACTGTTACTATGGAACCTACCCAAAACTAGAGAATACTTGCAAAGGTAAATATAGCTGTGAACTCTTAATTACATAAGCATGCAAATAATTTAATGCTTGAATGATGCAATTACCTTTAATTAGATTGCTTCTGTTTAAATCTCTGTTAGACCACTACCTACCACTTGTGCTTAAGGACAGGGTTATTTTGTGATCTCATCTACTGCTGGTACCTACCCTGCAAATCTCTGTGGCCACCAGCATGCTAAGACAATTGAACCAGTTGTCGTAGGCCTCCAAATTGTAGGTTTTGGTAACATCGCCTCGGCACTGTAAGAGAAAAGACCACGTGTTTATTAGTCTTATCTTTTATCGTGATGAAGTTGGCATACTAAGAGGTAAACTTCCCCTCCTGTCTTGTTCAAAATCTTATTGGATTCTGTTTAAGGCATGAGCTTAAAGAAGGTTAGAAAATGGAAACCTTTTGCGCACAAATTCTGATCAGTCTTTATTTCTGTTTCTCTCTGCATCCCTTCCTGTACCTTGTGATTATCCAGGGAGTCCATGTGGCTGACAATCTGCATCAGATCCTCTGGGTAAATGTTGCTCACCCGTTCCTGGGTCAGAAAGATTAGAGATTGTCATTGTGCAGGCAGACAGAGTTCAGTGAAAAGTGCACCAGTAAGACCTAAGTTATTTGATAGTTTTGTAACTTTCATCTTCTTTAAGCTTTCTTTACGGATGAATACAAAGTGTTTCTATTGGGGGTACCTGGATGTTCTCGTTCATCACTTGGTATTTTGTTTTAAGTAACGCATTAGAGGCTTTCACTGAACCCTATAGCAAAATACATGTTACTGAGTACATTAATACTTAATAAATGGAAAACGAAATAATTCACTCAAATTAATGTCTCACCAGTTCAATATGGGTTAGTTGTTGTGCCAGGATCAGCGGGTCACAGCACACACTCAGGATGTCCTTTTGAGTAGACTGTGGCTTGGTTTTGAGGATGGTGCCTTTGTCAGTAGCAGGTTGCCGGAATTTCTCTTTTATTTCCTGGTACTGGCTCCGTGCGGAGAGAGCCAACAGGAGATTCTGTGTCATCTGGCTAATGATCTTTTTTACTGTGCCATTTTCCTATGAGAAAGGCAGACACAACGTCTTAAAAACCTTTAATTCTTGCAAAGAATTTCTGACTGGCAAAAGATCTATTATCTTTCATCTTATTTGAGCTGGCCATCCTGTGACAAAAGAACTCCCCACACAAGTACGTAACGACGTTACATCTGCCTGCCTCCCCAGCTCTGTTTCGCTGTTTGGCTCGTCTACTTGTTGTGGTGGCTTTTGACTGGTACCATATTTCAAAGGCTTCTGGGTAAACAGCTTAAAAGTGGGGATAGTGAAAGGTGGCTGAGCTGCTCGTACAAGGCTTCTTGGATCTATTGCACTTCAAGTGATGAAAAGCTTTCCCATTCTGATCAGACCCCTGATGATCAAGTCTACTTAGCCCACGCAGAATCCAGGGCACGCACGCCATGTCCGGAAATATACCCCTAAAATATCCCCGGTGTGGGTTTGAACAATTAAAGCCTCCACAGATCTAGGCAGGAGCACAATATCCATGTTCTTTGATAATTAAAATGCCCTTTTGTTTGCTGAGTGCAGGTTTTATGTCCTTACAGATCCAAACCTTACACTGGTAATGCAAAACAAAAAAAAACCAAACCCCAAAAAACCACTCAGGTTTTTTAGATAACTAAAGCAATTGAATTATTTCTGCAGTGGACTCTTTGTGTCCTATAGACGTTTCCTTCTGAGGCCAACCCTGAAGAGCTAGCCTGATCACATTTCTACTCCTCTGTCCCTCCTGTTACCACTTCAAAGGACTTGAGTTTTTTGACTTCACTCTCACTGATGCTGGAAAAACTAATTCTTAACAGTCCTTTTCCTTTCCATTACACTATTGTTCTTTTGCTTACGTGCAAGTTATTTCTCTTGAAGTTAGCCACAAGGTTAGATCTTAGCTTACGATATACTGTGTTGGTTTCTGCCAGTCAACTGGATGTGCTAAAATGAGCTGCAATGACTCTGATCGTTCAAAAAAGCTGCTAATGTGCAGTGATAACGGAAATTATGTAGCAGATGTGAGAGAAGATGACAACCAAATACTTGTATATTGCATGCTATAATTAAGCAATAATAGTGTCGGAATGTTGCTTTACAAGGCAATAATCCGACTCCCAAGTGGAAAAAAATGAAAAGCTGAAAACAGTGTAGCTCATCTTGATGAGCAACTGGATTACCACTAAAAAGCAGCTGGCTGGAGCCATTTTGGATATTGTGCTACAAGTGCTTAGAAATGCCAAGGGAACATGGTGGGGGGACTGAAATAGAGAGCTAATTCTGCTCTCTGCTATATTGAGCTTTCTGTTGAAATCACTTGACCTCAGCCACTGTGTCTGACTTGCCATGCCCCTAGGAGGAGGAAAACTTTCTAGCTATGGATCATAGGGAATCAAATCTGAAGGCAGATGAGATTAAATAGATTTTGGGAGTAAATGTAGGGAGAAACTGCAGTGATATTAAAAACTATGACTGACTTAAGCTAGTGGGAATTTATCTGTATCTTAACATTTAGACAAAGGCTCTTGGAGAGTTTTGGCAGTTTCCTGCTCTTCATGGTCTTACCCTAAATTTTCTTGTAACTTTGGAAAGTAAAGCTGAAAGTTTCAGCTGGTCTGAGCAGGTATGACTTGGAGTTTAGTTTCCAGTGTCATTGAGTTGAAAATAACTTGTCCTTGTCTGTGTTCTGACAGTCCTATACCTAACTGGTGTGCAACCTTGTATTACTGGGATGAGCATGACTGCTGTGTGTCAGTTCCTGTTTTATTCTGCTATCATCTATGTGAGAAAAGTGCCCTACAGGGATTTGGAAAAGCTTTAATATAGTAATTTTAAAAAAAATATATAAATTATTACCATAATTCCCTGCTGAAGGACAGTATGGGTAATTGCTTAGAACAGGAAAGAAGCAACAAATACTGAAAGCAAGAGCTGCTTTTTTGTCAGTGTCACATTCTGTCTCCTAGAAGATAGAAGTGCATAGCTCTTTCCTGATGACTTGTAGCTTTGTTAAGGGGATAAATACTATGATGCTGTAATTAATGGACATCATCAGAAGCTTCAGACACCAGAATGCTGAGCCATTCTGAGGTGTTTTCTCCCAAGCGAGAATTTATTCATACATACAAGTGAGTGGAAAGGGACAGAGAAGGGAAGGTCACAACTTTTTTCTAGTTCAAAATGGTGGACGAATAAAATACCAAGATACACATGCTCAACAATTGCTATTTTGCCAAGTTCCTTTTCACAGTCGTATCTTTGCCAGCATACACCTCTCTGTCCTGTTTACAGAGGGAATAGAAGGCATACTATAATCCTATCTGCTTTTCTCTTCCTACTAAGGCAGTGACATTTAGCAGCAGCCAGGTAAACAATTTTGCTGATGCAACACAACTGACATAATTCCTTTTGACAACCTGGTAACACCTAATTGTGCTGTGCCCTATCACTGCTTCACACAGTGCTGTCAAACCTGTTGCTCTTCATTTTCTCTGTACTTGAATCAACCAAAACAGCTTGCAATACAATTGTCTTCCCATTTCCTGCTAATTGTTCTCAAGAGCATCTTGAAGTTTTGGGCTTCAAAACACGGAGAAACTTCTGTAAAATAACCCTTCACGTTCACACAAACACATTACAGATGATTCCACTGCACTTCTTGATTACATCCTCCTGTCTATTAATGCCCTCAGCGACTTTCTCAATAAGGAAAAAGCACAGGTTTTGTCAGTGTTCTTTTTAACAAAATAAAAAGTAACAGCCTTTGTATTGTAACTTGCTTTAGCTGACTGGGAGATCTAGGGTGTGTTTTTTTTTTTTTTTTTTTTTTTTCCCCACAGACTGAAAACTCAGAGTGGTAGGCTTGATGACTGGCCAGCTAGCAGAGCTCAAAGAACTTCCTTTGTGAAAATACTGTGCATGGCACCCTAGAAGTCACTCATAAGCATCTTCTTCTTGAGCTGGAGTACACTGACGTATCTCAGGTGGTGAGGTACCGGAACAGGTTCCCTGGAGAAGCTGTGGATGCATCATCCTTGGAGGTG
This sequence comes from Numida meleagris, assembly GCF_002078875.1. Lineage (NCBI taxonomy): Eukaryota > Metazoa > Chordata > Aves > Galliformes > Numididae > Numida > Numida meleagris. Next base: position 24,293,078 of record NC_034413.1, read on the forward strand.
TTCAAGGCCAGGTCGAATGGGGCCCTGGGCAGCTTGATCTGGTGCCTGATTTAGTGGTTGCTAACCCTGCCCAAGGCAGGAAGTTGGAACTAGATGATCTTTAAGGTCTCTTCCAACCCAAGCCATTCTATGTTTCTATGAACTAGCTGATATTTTTGTGGGATCTGGACACAGAGCAGTAACAAAGCATGAAAGATGGCATGTAATTCATTATGAAGGTTAACTACATTGTGCCATGAGCGTCACTGTTCTTTCCTTTCTCCTTCTGCATCATTTTTCATATCGTTGTGAATTTTGTCTCTTATGCTTGGTGATTATACATAGTTCCTGCTAATGGACCATTAACTTCATTAATCAGCCCTTGTCCTGCAGCTACAGTGGCAGCTTAGCAGCTGCTGCTGTAGTCCATTTAGAAAACACTGTGTGTAGGAGCAACAGTTTGTAATGTGATAAACTATGTGTAAAGGTTGCCATAAATGCTGCCTTCCAACTTAACGTTTTTTTCTCCTCCCCCTTCATCCCTACCTCATCACACTGTGTGATCCTGTGAGCAATCTCCTTCAACTCCTTCATGGATTTTTCATCTTGGAAATCATAGGGGAAAGTTTCAGTCCATTCCTTCAGGAGCTGAATGATTTTGGCAGCGAAGGACTTCAGCTTTGCCTAGAAAGAAACAATGAGTTAATTACTGACCAAAGACCTTTCTGACAGCAGAACCTGATAAAGCCTCACATAAATCTAGACGCTCTTGAAAATAGCATTTGCATTTGTAGAAAATGAAAGGGAGAAAAAAGAACACGCTGCACTTGAGCCATATTCCTAAACAGTACAATTTAGCCCTTTTTCAGGATAGCTTGGTTATGTCTCTTACCAAGCGCTTTGAAGATATTTTCAAGGTTAATTGCATAAAGCCAGAAGATGACAGGATAGTTTAAGCATCCTATTTGATTGAAGCCAAGGGGACTTGAGTTGATTTATGCCATCTGAGGTAGCAGTACCTTAGCATTTCATTTCAAATGCATGCCCAGTGCAGCACATACCAGGTATAGCTTGTGAGAGACGTTCATAAAGACAGTTCTGTTCTACAGAATTTATCAGACCCTCAAAATAAATGAACAGTAGGAAGTGTCTGTGTTCTCTCCACGACATCCAAATAAAAAAGGACTCTGAGAATCAGTATTGGCCATTACTCAAAAATATATCAATGATAGAACAGGGAAGGAGAGCCATTTTTTTAAGTTCTTCTGTTACTTGTGACTATTCTAGAGTTTTTAATCAGTTAGACCTGAAATGGACGCCAGTTATGCAAGTATCGTAGATTTACTGATGCTGCTCTCTCCAGCTGAAGCAGCGCTCTTGCAAAACTGGGGGAGTGTGCTAGAACACTTAACAAACAAGAAGAATCAAAACTTCATTCAGGTTATATTTATTTTCCACCTGACCTGTGAGGCACTGAGGAGAAAATGAGGAAACTTTCATCTGTTTACCTCCCTGCTTGCATAAATGAATGTCCCATTGCACAGCAGTTCCTTCTCCTTATCTGCAATATACTTCTCTTATTGCGTTCTCCATCAGCAACTTAGGGGTTACAGCAGGTGATTTTGGCATGTGAGTGTTGCTATAAGAAATCAGTGCATTGCCTTCTAAGACAAATAGACAATGTTTGACAAGAACTGATAGAAATTCCTGCCCCAAACCATCATCTGATCATATAATGCCCCAGCTCATTTAACCAGGCCCAGAAGTCGATCAAACTAAACTATTTTCTGCACTCTTTACATCTCACTGGTATACAGTCAATGGGAATGTTAATAAATGGTTAATAAGAACTTTAAACCAAACACCCTGGAATCTTCACTCCAACAATGAAGCCAGTGCTCCTTGCAAGTGTGATGGGGAATTTTCTTGCTTTTTTTCTCTTTTAGTTTTTTTCAGAGCTGCTACACTCTGCTAGCTTGTTTTTCCTAGCTCTTTTTATTGATAGTGCTTAATCCTGCTAGTGAGAGAAGCACAGAATAGGTGGGTAGTGATGGCAAGAAGAAAATATTTGCTTTGCCAGCAGTTGGCGTTCCTGCAAAGAATGTAGGTACAGAAAGGAAAGCTATGCAAGTTCAGTTTCTGTTAGTGCTGCTGCTGTGGGATCCCGCTTCAACATCTTTCCCGACAGAGACTGAGCTCTACATTACAGCTGTCAACCTTCTAAACTCCCGTTGTCATTTGCCTCGAGGAAAATACAATTTGTGCTTGTTCACTAGGGAATGTGTGGAGCCTATAATTATTAAAAGAATGAATAATTCTCGTGTGATATGAGAGAACTAATTAGCCAGCCAATGTGCGTCCATTCCATCAGAGCTAACAAGAGGTACATGCTTACTGCCCTGATCAGCAAAAGCTGCTCCAAAACTCCTCTTGGTATTATTATTATTATTTTTTTAACTTCTGGAATTTAATATAGAAGGCTGGGTAAACAAAGATTCAAAAATTCTCTGGCTGTGATATGAGCAGCTCCATCCGAACACTGACTTCCTACTGCACATATCCGTGCTCAAGAGTCGCTCTGATTTGCTTTCTTTGTGACAGATAGCTAGGCATCTTTTGCAGGACAATAGCAAACAGTATTTCTCTTTGGGATTACAGGTGTAAAAGGCTTATTGTTTTAACTGATGCTTTTAATGCTCGTGGAAAAGAGATGTACTTTGAATGCTACACTAAAAACCAGTAGCTCAACAAAACGTGAGATTCCAGTTTCAAGTGCATTCTAATGAACCCCAAAGCAGTGTGACAGGCTTGCCACCCATGATTTGTGATAACCTAGATAGAAATCACAGATATGTGGGCAACAGTGTGTGTTTTCCTTTTTGTCATGCTTGCAATAAACCTGCTGCTACTGTAGTTCTGCTCCAGATGTCAGCCTCTCCCTGCAAGGCCTGGGTTCTCTGAAATCTATGGGAATACTTCTCCCAGAAGTATTTTTTTGAGAAGAAAAATACTTCTGTTAAGTACTTTGGTCATCTGCACAAGGTATAAAATAAGCAGGGAAACAGCTCTCAAGTAGAAAGGAGGGCATCAGCAGTAGGGTGGCTGTAGGAAAGGAAGACTTATTGACAGCAACCTGGTTATGAGTATCATTCTGATTCTTTTTTTTAAATTCAAAAAGGAGAACGTACTTGTAATATAAACTGAAGGAAATTCTTTTTGAAGGGACTTAGACATTTTGAGATAGGCAAGATGAGCTTAATGGGAACTCCTTTTTATTTCTTGCTGCTTAAATTTTTTAAGAATGCTCTTAAGACGCAGAAATAATATACCCCAGTTTTAGCAACAGGTTTTAGTGTGTTTTTTTTTTTTTATCAAGTAATACCGTACAAGGGTTTTTGGTTTTGTTTTCTGTAGCCATCTTGTTTGAGTCTCTCCAGTTTCTAACGTGCTTCTGGAGAGTTCAGCTTGACCTGAAGGGATAAAATTTAACTTGAGCGTAGCTATACTGACGAGTATGTGATAAATGATATCTTAAACTGTGAAACCCTTTCTTTTTATGTTTGTCCAGACAGACTCTCAGAGGGCTCCAAGATATCCCATTTTTCTTTTAAATCTGCTTTTCTCTCAGTTGTTTTCTGCAGGACTTCTCTGTTAGCAAATGATGTCCAAAACAAAGAAATGATCAGCGCTGTGGTGCCTAACCTCAAAACCTGGCTCCTGGCCATTTCTTCAGCTCACACACTACCCCGGCAACAAGTCAGCCAGCTTCTTGTCTTAGTTTGTTTATGCAAATCTCTTATCAGACATGATCAGAGCTGCTTTAACTACTACTGCCAGCCATTTCCTGCTATGGAGCCACTTAATTAGAAGGTGCTGCTAGCTGATGATACTTCAGTGAGTTATTATGGTGAATAAGTAGAGTGGCTTGGAGTTGAGAATTTCCATGCTGCATGTAAAATGAGCTTTTATTTGCTAAAAACAAATGTTTGCAAATGCTAGTAGCCATTTTTTTTCGTGTAAAACATACAGGTGCTTGCAGTGGAGGTCTGCAAAGTAGTCATTTGAGAGGGATATCAGAAAGCTTACGTAGTGTTTTCCAAGAATCTTGTGTTTAGTGAGCAGGAAAAAATTACAGTTCATACTAAGGGGGTAGGAAGGGATCAATGGCATAAAAGGAAAAACACCTACAAAAGCACGTAAATGAAGGCAGCCTCCCAAACCTTGTGTTTTACTGTCACCTTACTGTTGGTTCTTCTGTAGGCCTGTTTCCAAACTGCCAGCAGAAGGTCTGGCAGTGTGGGTGTTTTGCAATACAAGCAGCTCTATTTCACATCTTGTTGTTAGAATGTAATGCAGTTTCATGTTAGTGTGGAAGCCATGATGTTTTTTAAACACCTGCTGAAAAGCCAGAATGACACTACTTCACCACGAGTACCATATCTTTAAACAGTCAAGTTACTTATTGCCCAGCTTCTGTTTTGGTTTTAAAACTCCTATGTGTATTATTATTCACAGATGAGTTGCATCTTGTAATCCTTTATTTTTAAATCCAAGTATTTCAGATGACGTATTTTGATACTAACTACAGGCAGCAGTCAGTTGTCATCACATTTCTGTAGACAGCTTTACTCTTTGTTTCAGACAGTCCCAGAATCTCTTACAAGTTCCTACCTCTGCTGTTTAGTTAGGCAGAGCTGAGGACACACTGCCATTTACAACATACCAGCTTGGGGTTGCTAAGTCATGAGCCTGTTTGGGGGTGGTGATGGGAGCTATACACGCTAAATGCAATAGTACTTGCATCTGTCCTCCCTGACCCCTCTGGCTCCCCAGAACCAACAGAGCTAGCTACACAGCTGCTTGATGAGTGGATGAGGTAACTGACCTGCAAAAAAGTCATTCTGCATTAAGTGGTGGTGGTTTTTTTTTGTTTTTTTTTTTTCCTGTGGAGGAATGCTGTGACATAATATGAGACCGCAGACCAGGAACAGTAAGTGAGAGAGAAGCCCTTAGGTCAGTACTGCTGTCAAAAACTCTGTGTTGCCAAACCTCAAGGGTTACTTTTCATGCTCCCTACTTGGGAGTCTTGCTGCAACAAGGAGAAAAAGAAATGGGACTATCAATGTGCTAAGAATTAGGAATGTGAGCATATTATTTCTTATAGTAGAAAAATGGATCTAAAATAAACATAGGATTTGAACAGTTCAGATCTTTAAGTATTTGCTGATTTCATCCTTGTTTCTGTCACTTACATTTGCATCCCAGCTGGGACTATTCTGGTACTTCATCTTTAGTCAAGTCCTTCAATACACTTTCTCCATATGGTGAGACTTAAATGGATACAAGTGCATATCATAAACTGACCCAGTTGGGTTTAGTCAGTTGTAGTAAAGCTGCGTAATCAGAGGTGCAAGCACAGGCTACTATTTTAAGTATTGCATCCCTTAATTTTCATGAGATGAAATTTCCTGACTTACCATCACACTGACTTGTAACACTCCATCAAAAACAGGTGTTTAGCGTACCTATCGCAGAGCGTTCAACTCTGATAGCATGATGGGGGTGACTGCAATCAGATTCCAGGCAGATGTTGCTTGGCAAAAGCCCAAAAGTGCAAACAACTTGCTGGGCAGGTTTGTGGCAGGTACACGTTGCTCCAGCACAAGGTACTGACCTGCACTGTACAGTAAAGTTGTATTTCCATGCTAAATTACTACATAACTTACATGGGTAGTTACCAAAGAAGCAACAGAGCTTCAGGGAAGAAGACCCAAATAAAAGCGCATTCAGTAATACATGCTGACTACCATTTCAGTGTATTCTTTATCAATCTATCTAGCTTTACAGTGAAAAGGAAAGGGTGGGAAATAAATGACACTGGCACTGCCAGCTGCAGGACATAATGATGGTTCACTTACCTTTTCTGCCTCGGTCCCGGCTTCCAGCTGCTGCTTCTGTTTAATGCATATCTGCCCCACTTTAGCCAGGAGCTCATGTGGGTGAATGAAGACTCGGGAGCTCAACAGGAAAGTGAAGATGTAAGTCCTCTGTGGGAGCAGAGTGGCAAAAAAGCAAGTTTGAATAACCAGCAAGAATAATCTGTCTTCCCTGGAGACTTGTAACAAAAACTACTCTATAAAATAGGAACGTAGCTTTATGTCATATAAGCTTTGTGTGATTTTCCCTCTTCCAGAGACGATGTGGTCTTTTCTAGCTCTGTGTTTCCTCTTCACAATAGGCTTCAGGGTTGCTGCTGTTGTTTTCAGAATTCCAAATGTAATATGCCTAACTAGTCATTGCTCACCAAAAAGACAAATAAAATTAAGTCCAATGTAGGGTGTTTATGTCATTTGAATGCTACTATTTCTGCTGCTTGATTTCTTCAGGAGTGATTGCTCTTCATCAAGCAGCAGAAAACTGCTTCGTGTGTGTTCCAAATCACAGCTATAACTTCTTCATGTATGTTTATTTTTCCTTTTTCCTCACAAACACTGACACAAGCTTTATCTTAGATTGAGTCCATATGACAATAATTCAGTTTTAGGCTTGACTTCATCAATATGGGGCCCATTTCAGACACTCTTCAGCATGAATATTGCTAGTAAGTGTCAACAGTTATTATTTCTCCTTACCAATAGCCTCTCCATTTTAAAAGCTGTAATGCATTATATTCCGAATCATACTCTGTGCAGTTATGTTGATGTGAGAATGAATGCCTTCATGTCCTGATCTTGTTTCAGCATTTGCAACTTGTCTTCTGTATTTGGATGTAATTGCCAGAGTAACGATGGTAGCATCTCATAAGGACTTCTGTCTTTCTACTGAGGCTTTCTGACAAAATTTGTAGTTAGGAAATTGTAGGGCATCTCCTTGACTATGGATTTCATTTACCCTGTGTTACATTTGCAAAGTGCGCTGTTACTTTGCCATTTGCACCATGTTTTTTTAGAAATGTGACTTGACAGACTACAGCCAGGTGTGCTGACAGTCAATGTACCACCTTGGACTGGGCAAGGAAACTTAAGGCCAGATGTCTAAAACATGTCACCTGTGCTATTAATTACTGAATTTTGCTGCTCGTAGTCTCTAAAACACACTAGTAGATAAACAATGATATCTCTGACTCTAGAGAAGGCTATGGGATTTATCTCTCTAATTACAAGAAATTGCTATTAAAGAAAAATGTTTCAACTTCTCTAGTACCTATAGCATAAATCTAAAATATGCCAAATGTCAGAAGGGGAAAAATGTGTTTTTTTTTGTTTGTTTTTAAAAATAAATGAAGTTAAGTAGAAGTCAATGTGTTGAGAGCGTGTGAAGTATATAATAGATTAAGCACATATCTATGGAAAATCTAACTCTGTCCCAAACTTGTGGAGGAAGCTAATGAAGAAACAGACTGTGATACAGTAGAGGCATTTAAAATATGCATTCTGATTTGAACATTAGGCTGAAGAGCTATATTGATTCACAAAATAGTACTCTTATCTTATGGGGACAATGTATCAGACCTTTTATGCTGATGTATGTGAGAATGATCCTTAAACTGATACAACTCCCACTAAGAATTAAAACATGAGAGAGCGTAGTGTTGGTTTTGGGGGAATAACCTATGCCTGGTTATCTTCTTTGACTCTTTTTAGCCTATTTCTGTGCTTGTTTCTATCAGTGCGTCCCTGAACTTGGAACTGTGAGTCTGGCCTATCTAGGAAAGGAATTTAGCTGTTGGGTGTGGCAGCTGTCATGGGGTTGTGTGAAAATTTCTGTTCTGGAAACATGAAGCAACTCTTGCTTTTACCCTATTTTCCATTTAAGAAAGAAGGAGATGAAAAACAATCACGGACTCCTATACTTTTATCCCTTCCCCGCATTCTTGTGCACTGAGAGCATGGAAGCCTGCCAGAAAGATGCCTGTACATTTAAGTGGCAAGGAACCGAAATGCAAGCTGTGCTGCCCCATCAATGACCTTAGCTCTGATAAACTGGAACACTTTTTTTTTAAGGAAAGATATAATTTTGGTTGTTGTACTAATTCTAGTGTAGGTCTTCATGGTGGAAGCCTGTATGATGTGGGATAGCATTTGTTCAGACTAACTGCAAGAAAGCCCTGCTCAGAGTATTGTTTCCCTGTTTTTGCACTGTAAGAAAAGAGTGACCTAGATGACCTGTACTTCTGTTTGGTCTCTCTGATAGTGTTTCATATGACGTTCAAAAAAGTGCTGAATTGGAAAGATATGGGAAGATATGTGGCCATAAAAGAGCATCTTTGCATTCGAGTCTTGCTGTCTCTCTTAATTGGTGGCATCTGCACTGGACCTGTAGTGTTTATCTGGACCACACTGAACTGCTAAGTTTTAGAAACAAATAATTGTACTTCTGGAACCCATCTGCTGTATTTTCCCTCCACTTTTTAAGTCGCATTGCTGGGGCTAGGTTCAGTTCTTTTGAAAACAAAATTGTTCCACTACGGTCAATCAAGACATGCTGGTTTACAATTCTTGGGTATCTGGTCTTATTTCTCAGGTTTCTTTTTTGTTTCTTTTTTGATACTGTCGTTGCTTATGCTGGCAATGGATTAACTGCAAGTAAGAAATGACTTAAACATGCCTGATGGCAGGGCTGAGCCTCATCTCTGCCTCTCTGCTAATAAACACTTCCTGTCCAATAAAGAAAATTGAGGCTGAACTAAGCCATGCATTGCAGCTTAGCAGGAGGTCATGGTCGTTAGGAATATAGTTGTAACGGACAGGAAATACTTCATGCGAATGTCAGATGTCTTCTCTAGATCAAGGATTTCTGTTATTTGTTACACCTGTGTCTGCTCCTAGATAAGTCAGAGTGTTATTGCAAAGAATGTCTCAGAGAGTGACCTTTGAGCCAAGAAAAAAGAAGGGTTCATGCAACCTGTACTCCACTGTAGGCCTCTCCAAAAGTAATGCCTTTTATTTCCATGGAAACTACAACAGATATGAAGAACCCAATAACACTATCTGATAAAGAAAATGCTCAGCTACAAAACACGATTTTTTTTTTCAACACAGTCACCACCATTAGCTATGCAATTTTACTGGTCTCCACAAGCATTCAGCAAGCATCAGTGAATGTCACTGGATGCCATTTTTTCCACACAGAAGGATTCAGTGGCGCGCCTTTGCTTCATATGCGCTTCCATGTCAGACACCATTCTGTCAGTGCACCTCTGCTGCCATACGCCACACAGGAACAAAATGTAATGGAATATTGGTGGGAAGGTTCAGACTCTACTGCCATACCACCACCAACATCTGCTTCTGACATTGTGGGCTGAGATAATAAAATAGAAGGCATTACTTTCAGAGCAGCCCTCATATATAAGCTAGGTGTTGTAACTGTGTAAAGACCTACACTCTTCTCACAGGCAATCCCTTGCACAAGAAGATGGTTTGGAGAAGGCAGTTTGGCTGAGAAGCAGACTAGTTTGACAAAGACTGATTAAAAATGCTTCCATAAGCTATGAGACTGAAAGTTAAGCTCCGCTTACCCTATAAAAGTGACAGAAAAGGCAAAAAAAAAAATCCTTTCTGCATTTGGAACAACTTAGCTGACACAAAAGGGTCTTACGCCTTACAAGAGAAAAAGAAGGCAGATTCCTTTAGTGCCTAAAGTTGTTGCTAAGAGATGAGCTGAATTATATTTAAAAAAAAAAAAAAAAAAAGAAAGAAAAAAGGCAAGCATGCAAGACTAAAGGAGGAATTGTTACTCTCTGACCCAAGAATGTACTGATGTCGTCTGGGGAAGGAAAAAAAAAAATTTCCTTTGTGCACTCACTGCTCAGTCTTATGTTTGTGAAATATTTTCTTGAAATGTTTTTTGCATGGGCACAAGGGTTGCAGACTGGTACATTCCATTCCTAATCTCTCAAACTCCTCTGTCTCACAAGTATACATTTTCCTGTGTGCTGAACAAGTCCCTGTACACAAACAAACCTCAAAAGAACAGTATACAAATGTAGGTCCTTATCTTTCCTGTCCTCCCTTGTCTGCCTCTTGTTCTGCCAACATGGCAAATACAGTTTTGTTTTGCTCTGTAACCAGAACAGAAAGATACTGTTTGCTTTCTCCTCCACCCCCTTTTTTCCATCTGGAAGGTTACTGCGGTCTTCCTTTAGCTTCATGTCGACAGAGGCAGGAATGCCTTCTAAGCATTGCTCTCAGATGTACCAATCCAGAAATCTGGAGGAGTACAGTAACTTACAAATGCGTTGCTCTGAAACTAAAGGTAACCCCTGCTAACACAACCCATACCTTCTCTTGGTGAGAGTTAACTGGTGGTGCCTTGCTGTCCTTCTGTGGACATGCAGCCAGAGACATGAAGCTGGGAGGTGCTAACACCTTCCTCTTGAGCAGACGGTACTGGTCCCACTTCTGACAGCACCTCCACACTAAATGACTATCACTCTAACTTCCCTAAAAATAGAAATGGGCAAGAAATTATGTATAAACATAAGTCTGAACTGAAATCCAAAACTTGCATTTGGAGATGACTCAAATACAGTTCCATCTCTGTCATTCAAAGCTTATTTATCCACTTGCTGTAAAATTAATCCTTTTAGCTAAATTGGGTGATCTGATTTAACTAAAAGAATGTGTCCTGCTGTAGACGAGATGAATTTGGTTTAATACCATTTTCCAGCTCCCTTTCCCAGGAGTTCCCTTGATTGCTTCTGCTGTATCTCTCAGCTGTCAGTTCACTGTCCATTGGAACTGCAGCCTCCTGGTGGGTTCTGTGCTTGCGTGGATTGCGGTGCTCCCTTGCACAGGATATGTGAGAGCACCATGGAAACCAACAACATTCCAAAATAACTCATAGATCCCTTAAGTAATGCTCACTTTATGGAACCATTTTCAGAGTAGCAGTGTTATAAATAGATTCTGTGTTACAATAAGGGATGTGCATTAACAGCTACTTAAAAAACTTAGTGATATTCCAGAAATCCAAGCAGCAAGTAGCTACATTAACTAGTATTAAATAAAAGGAGCTGGAGCTCATTCCTTGGGAAGTTTGCCTTTGGCGGCCTAGAGCTGTTTCACTGCTATATTGGATTTTGTGGTTCTCCCTAAGCTCTGCCTTCCTTCTACACTACATATTTGGGGGAGTGGAGGGAAAGAGAAGTTCAGTGCCTAATTATGGATATTCCTCTGTGCTTTACAGAGGACTTGGTACTTAGCATCCATTGAAGATAGTGCAATTGTATGTAAGTATGATTAAATGAGAGGTTTAGGATTGAACTGGAAAATTAAAACATCCTGATTTTTGCCTTTTTTAGTCTCTCACTAATAATTGGAATTCTGCTGCTTATACCACTGAACTCATGGGGGTCTCATATGGGAGGGGAGTGCACTTACTGTGTATGGTGATTGGAAACTGGGTGGTGTGTATGTGAGAGCTTAAGGAGGTTTTATTGTGACCAACGTGAAACCACAGTAATTAAGTTCTATGCTGATTAGATGGAGAAACGTTCCATGAGGTACAGGCTGGCGTGGCCTGCACTACCACAGTTCAGTTGAACCTGGCAGTTTCCTGTCATTCTGTCAGTCCTAGAAAGAGTTGGGTTGCTTCTGTCATGCAGCTTTTTCATAGCTTGGATGGAATCTATGCTATATAATATCTGATTTTTGGCAATTTGTTTAAATAATGTCTTTCATTGATGGGTGCAAAGGGACATTTTAAGTGATAGTGTGATCGCTTAATAATATCGCTCGTTCAGAATCTTACATCATGCCCTACAGTTATCAGCAACATTTACTTCAGGGGGCTGCAGTGAGGACATCTAATTGCCAAATCACTTCTAGGCTCCAAAACATTATTACAGCACTTGCTCATTAAAATGTGTTGAGAGAGACAGCATTTAATTACAATCAAAGTGGTTGTTTTATTTTTTTTTTCTGATGGTCTAACTAGGAGATGCATAGAAAACTAAGGGGGAAACAAAACAAAAAATCTCTACAGCTGATTTCAGCTGCAAGAGTTGGTCCACTTCCCTAGGTAGGAGATGGTTAGACGTTAATCTTGGCTGCATTAGAGGTAAAGCAGCTTAGAGGGATTGAAAATTGTGGCTAATGCTGCTTTTAATTGGTTCTTAAGGCGCCCATTTGGGTTCAGCATGGCTTTATCTTTCTAACAGGTGTTCTTATTAAAAAGCAGAAAGGAGTATCCCTGTTGAGTAACATATTTAGTGAACGAGTATTAAAAGCAAAATAAATGCATCTTTAGTCTACATCTTAATCTTGATTTGGAAGGAGGTAGAATTTCTTGTGTTTAGGATTCAGATTGGTGCTATCTTAGGAAAACCACAGGAAGAAAACAAACCCCTCAGTGCCTACTTACATCTGGATAATAGTCCATGGTGGGTACCAGGCGCTCTATCAAAGCCTCCAATGATCCAGAAACAATGTTCCCATCCTGATAAACGGGGTCCATGCATCTCTCTCCCATATCAGGCTGCACTTGTCCACTACAGCTGGAGCCAAGCATGCTGGAAAATATTGGCGTCTGGGGCATAGTTTCCTGTGGAAGTAGCAAAAGAAAAAAAAAAAAAAAAAGAAAGACAAGCTTGTTTTCAGTATGTCTTATGTATGGGTTTTACAGAGGCATACATTACACACAATTATATACTTTAATGCACCCTGGACATCAGAGCTACGTTCTGAGTCCATGCAGTCGCATGGATTTGAGTTGTGTTTTGGATTTGAAATATATATGGAGCTACATCACTAGGGCTGAAGATGCAGAAACTGTAGAAATTCTTTTCACTGCACTCAGTTTTTCTTTTCTCTCCAGTTTTCCCCTGGCTCATCTCTAAACAGAGATGAAATGCAAAATGTTTTCTGGATTCTGCCTTACTGAGCAAACAACAAAAACTGTGATATAACATCTCTCTCCTACTTCTTTGAGGTCATTCTTGGGCAAAACACCTGACTTGTGATAATAAATCCTTCACCCCTTTTGTAGCTGGATGTAATCCAGGTCTTTGCAGAAGGGCATCTTCTCTTGCATGTAGATATCACAGGCAGCAGCAGGGCTGTACCTTTCCTGACACCGTGGGCTGCGTGGCACTGTGTGCTGTAATGTGTACTTGCTGCTGTAACTTACAGCTCTAATAACAGTCTCTTTGGAGATTTTTGCTTAGAAAACAAACCTGCTGTTGCAACACAAAAACCACACAAAGGCTTGGGGTTTCCACCTCCCTCCCCTTGGCCGCAAGTTATATCGGTATCCTGTAGTTACCAAAGGCAAGTAAACTGTGGGGTTTGGGGTTTGTTTTAAACTGACTACAAACTAAACATACCCAGAAGGCGAAACAAAACATGCAGCCACTGTATGTAAAGATGGAAAGAGCCAGTAAGCATCAGTATCACGACTGTTCCCCCCGTGCTGCTGAGGTGAAGCGAGAGGGGGCACTGGGAGCTCTTGGGCTCCCTCTTGCCATGTATGAAACTAAGCTGGTAACATCACATTTGGAAATGCACTGATGTAGATAAAAGGGATTAGCCCATTACCGGGACCTTTAAATGGCAGCTGTTTCTAACTGCACTTGGCCTTAGCCATGGGCCCTCACTGTAGCGATTCAAAAACTAGCTCAAGAACTGAAAATTTTAAACGGAATAAAGCCTTTTTTTCTTTCGCTTTTTTTTCCCCCTCTCCTTGTTTGGGTAGCACCTGGAACATAGCATAGCAAGCCTGTATTCCTTTAATGCGTATTCTTCTACCGTAATGCACGTTCTTCCTCTCGAACTTCTACGCCGTTCCCGTTCCTTCTTCCAGCCGGGGCTGCACCCCCGCTGCGCTGTGCCGCCCCCACGGGCGCTGGGCGCGCTGCTGCGGCAGCAATGCCGCCAGTCCCAGGACTTGTCCATCGAGGTGGCAGCTGTACTCGTTCGTTAGGCTGGGTTTTGTGGCTTCACCGGCAGAGCTCGGGGCGGGCATCCGTGCTGTAGATGCGCTGCTGGGGCAATGCCGCTCCGGCCCGGTCCCGCGAAACAGCCGCGTCGCAGCGAGCAGCACCACGCTGCTGCGCAGCGGCCAGCAGCTGGGCTCCGTGCCCTCAACTTGTCAAAACGCAAAACGCGAGATCCAGGAGCGAAGAGAAAGAAACGAAAACTGCTGGTTCTGCCCCGGCGGGCGTTAAGGATGCTCGATATCTCGCAGCGTTCTCTGCTCTCCCTTAGGCTTGCAATGCGCAGGAACGTGCCGCAGCCCCGAGCCTCCGCAGCAGCGCTGCGCACCCGTTTACAGATGCGTTTTTTCCCTTGTAAGGACCGCGGCGGTCCCCCTGCCAGCTCCTGCTCGGGCTGGCGGAGGCTATCACAGGGCTGTAAGGGAAGTTGCCTGACGCCTCCAGCATCCACCGCACCGGTGCTGAAGGAGAACGGCCCGCGGTCAGGGCGCTCCTCGCGGCGTCGGTTGCGTTAAAGCCCCGTGTCGGACGGGGCTCCCACCTCCCTCCGGTCACGGAGCTCCCTGACGGCTGCGCGGGGCGTGCCGCCTCCGCCAGCTGCTCCGGACCCCGCTGCCGCCCGCTCCCCCGCTCCGCCACCTGCCGCCGCGCGCCGCCCCGCTGCGCTTACCCTCATCTTCTCGGGCGCCGCGCACATACGCGAGAGCCGGGCGCGGGCCGGCCGGCAGCACTGCGCCTCGCTCCCGCCGCCCGTGACGTCAGCGCCCAGCGCGGCGCCGGTTGGCTGAGAGCGAGCGTGGCCCGTTCAAACGGAGCCGTCGGCGGAGCGGGGGCGGCAGTGTGGCGGAGGGGTGCGGGGCTGAGCCGCAGCGGGCAGGGGAGGGCCCGGGCCGGCGTCTGGCGGCGGTCGTTTTTCTCAAAGCTCCCGTTCTCCGAGCGTCTGTTCTTCCCCGTACTTTCCGCGAGAAATAAGTCCCCGGTCCGAGCGGCCCTGAGCTGCGTCCGCTGCCCGGTCCCGCCGGGGAAGCGGTCCCGCGGGAAAAGGGAGCGGCGGGCGGAGGAGGAGGAAAAGGAGGGAGCCCTCCCGCCCGCCTGTTTACAGCCCCGTACGCGGCTGCACCTCCGTCATTAGCGCCGCGCTGACGGACGGCTCCGAGCCCTTCCTGCTAATCACTGGGTTGGTTCCTCCCGCTCTCAGAGATGCTTCTCGCTTCGCCTTGCCCAAGCGCAGCCACTCGGCGGCTCTGCGGGCGGACTGCCGGCCCCCGCCGCACGCCCACCCGCCCTGCAGCTCGGGAGCAGCCGGGGCTTTCTGTTCCCCTGGCTTCGCTTTTCTCACATAAACGCGTTTTTCCCATCCTGCTTCTTGGTTTGCTTGGTTCGGGATGACTTAGCGTTTGTCCTACGGTCTCCGGGCATTCATTCGTTTCGTTTTCCTTATTGTCGGTATTTATCTAATGGGTCCGGGTGACTGTAGCAGAAGGCTTCGCTGGTTTCCATGGTGATTAACGTGGGAGAAGCCCTCGGAAGGCGGTACCGGTGTGGGTAGCGGGTTGGCGTATGTGTTGGCAGAGTGCGCACCCCGGGGTGTAAGGAATGCTCACAATTGCTAGCTAAGGTTGAGTTTGAGGACAAACACTGTCATCCATCTCCAAAAGATGGAGATTTGAAAAAGATGGGTAGTTATTTCTTCTGGTCCCGCTTTGCTCCCGAATTCCTTCTTGGTGTCCAGATCTTAACAGATCTCCTCCAGAGTTCCTTTTCACTATGTAAAATGAGCTTTTGAGGAGCCCCTTACTTTTCTGCCACCCCTTCCTTTTTATTTCCCCCGCCACCTCTAGGCTGTCCTCCCCAGTGCTCAGTGCATGTCCCGGCTGCGCAAGCTGTGCCCGTGACCCTGGCTGCAGCACCAGGGCCTGCCCGCTTATGGAAACACCTTCAGGTTCTCATAAAATATTATGAGAAGCAGGAGATGGGAATACATAGATTAATGCTGTGTAATAAGATATGGAAAGAGTTATTTTTGAAGACTTCAAGCCCCTTTTACTTAACACAGCCGACAACAACAGCAAATCTGAAAATAAGTGCACCCAAAGGACAAGCATCAGCTCTTCTGTTTCTGTGCTGATCTGCCTTTCCACCTTGCTCAAATGTTTGCTTAGACTTGTAAAAGTATCCATCAATTAACGTTTGCAAAACACACACAGATCTATTCAAATTGTTGTAAAACAGCCCCTGTTCTTTTTGTGTTTCCCATGTTCATTTTCTGCTTTCTGTGGCTCAGCAGATTCTGTTCGGATTTTTTTTGTCTGTCTGCGTAAAGAATGTGTGGTGTGTTTGTTTCTTGTGTGTGTATATGCAAATCTTTTTGTATGTGTGCGCACATACATATATGTTGACGTGTGTTGGAGAAAGTAAGGGAAACATTCTTTTTCTTGCACGCGCAACGCTCAGGTTTTGGGGCGCTGTATCGTGCCACCTTGCAATGTTGCTGGAAAGGCGACATTTATAAATCAGAGAAGCTGGAGGCCCAAATTCAGCTCACGTAGCATGCAATGAGTGAATCAGTTTACCATTTTGCTTCCATTTCTTTTTCTGTAAAGTGTGAATGATGACCTTTAGCTAGCTGTATTCTGAATGTTGAAATCTGGAGATACAGAAACTCTCCAAGGTATAATTGTTTTCTGTAGTTATGTAAGCTCTGTTCCTCAACAAATTGCTTGCATTTTGAAGATGTTTTCATTAGGCATTGCCTCATGTTATTGGTGGGTGGACCCTAGAGCAAGTTTAATCAGTGCAGTTTGTACTTGTTCTGTAGCTTGCTAGAAAAACAACTTGAGGCAACGCTGCGCTGGTTCAGTCGGGCCGGTCAGGGGAATCTCTTGCTGCAGAGTGAGTCAGCAGCACTGATGCCTGCCTGTCTCAATCCTGCTAGTTGCTTCAGCCTAATACCAGCTAACGTCAGCACATAGAGTATAACATCTTCTATTATCTAATGAACTGGATTGGTATTTTCAATATTTGGGTTCTGTTCCTGCTCCTGCTGCAGTCTCGCTGTCCGAGCTATCTAATCCCACTACGCCTCAGGAAAAATCTGTTGGTTTTCTTTTTTTTTCCAGTGGTCTTAGAAAACAGTATTTTGGAAACTTACTCAAATGTGCCTGTGTGTACATCTGAAACATAGCTGTGCTTAAGAAAAGCAAGTGACTTCGAATATCATTAATACTGATCTGAGGCTCTAACTTCAAGTACAAAGGGATTCTCCCAGAAATGCTGTCTTTGTAGTTGCCACTGTCAAGCTATGCACTTGTTGGTCACCTTCCACACAGATCGAGTTATTATCATTTGGCTTTATGTAACAGAGTATGTTGACATGATTTAAAGCCCCAGCATCTGCAGTGAAGGAAGCAAAGAGGGACAGAAACAAAGGAGACAAGAAGGAAAGTGGGCTAAATTGTGCATGGCATTCTTCACAGTGTAGTTTAAATACAAAAATGAGACAAAGCCCTCATCTTTGTCTTCTGAAGCAAGTCTGACTTGAACACAAACCTTGTTCCTTACTCTGAGTCTGAACTGCTGCCTGGGAACCTACAGGACCTTAGGAGTGGGCAGGGTATAGAGAAGCTCTGGATTTGCACGTTACATTTTGTTCCAACAATGCATTATACTTACATAACACTATGATTTGGGAAACCATTTTGATATACTTATTACAGGCATAGTTATAGCAGTATATTCTTGGCTATTACATTTCAGAAGGCTTTGATGTATATTGCCTAATACTGGCATTTGGAACATGGGAAAAAAGAGTGAATTAAATATGCACATTATGTTCATGGTTTTTATTTATAAGTGGTCTTGGCTATAGACTAAACAACTCTACCTGCATCTCAAATATGGAATTTGTCCAGGAAATGCCATCAAACTGCACAAGCAGTAATAATAGTGGTGTCAGATGGGGCTTTTGCGTGGACGCAAGCTAGAATGGAGCATTTAGAAGAACTTAAGCAGAATGTAGGTAAAGCTTCAAAGCCTCCAGCAAACATCTTTGTGGAATAATAGGTTTTTTAGTCTTATTTGTAGGGCTGCACAGATGTTCCAGGTTTCCTTGTTGCATACATATTTTAAGATTTGAAATTTGTTCTCAATTTTTAGACACATTTGAACATTCATCGATTTCAGAGAATCATGCTGCAGAATAACTTGATGGCACATTAATAACTTGTCAGCAGATGGGAGTGGGAGACAAGCTTCTAATCACGGTTCTGAACTGAGCCAGAGTTTTTAAGCTTGGAACGTGCAGTGAGGTTGAGTGCTGTAACCATCAGTCCATGGTTATTATCAACCATACCTCTCTCTCTCTCTCTTTATTTGACGTGGGACACAATGAATCTTTCCACACAGTAGTTTTGTCAGACCAATGAAGCCTGCTGTTTGGAAATGGCATTTTCCTTTTTTGGAATGTTTTGTTCAAGAGGTCTTGACCAGCTCTACGCCTGAGATATCCAGCAATTTTCAGAGCAAACCAAGCCAAAAACATGAACAGCTTGAGATGTCTTTCATTGCTGTATGCTTTCAGTACTACCTGAAATGGAAAGCTAGTTGTAAAAGTCACTCACCTACCTGTGGAACAAACTTTCCTTGGCATAAGGTCGGCTGTGTGACACACCATTGAGAGTACCTGTTATACTAATGCTCAGTACTCACCCTTGGATTGAGAGGAAAGTTCTTCCCCAGGATTTAGAGAGGGCATGGTGTTTATTCCCAGCTTTTTGTGCCTCTGGCAACACAGCAGACTTAACATAATGTGGCACACTTTGATTATGATATCAATGTAGCTCGTAAGTAGCAACTGAGGTGCTAATGGTTATTTTGGCACAGTTACCTAAAGAAGCTTGCTAGCAGCAAGTTTGATACCTGATTTTTGTGCATATTCTGTTCTTGGAATTCTGTTCTTTATATGAATTAGCTTGCCTGCTCACCTAGTTTTAAGGTACATTCAGTTGGGAGACATCACTGTGATGTATGGTGGATGTCTTTGTGTTCCTACTGGTGGGGATGAATCAAGTTTGTTTAAAAAACAACAACAAAAACCAATACACCCATTGACAGGTACACAAGAACAGATGAAAAGGGATGATATTTATAGAACCATAGAATGTCTGGGGTTGGAAAGGACCTCAAGGATCATCAAGTTCCAATCCCCGAACATCAGGTCATCTAAGTGCGTACAAGAGCTAGTCAAAGAGTGGGTGGCAGACAAAGATCTTGGAAAAAGATAGTTGGCTTAGCCAGCTCTGCTTGAAGGGCTGCTACAACATGTCATGCATAAATGCCAATTTAGGCAGTCAGGGTGTATTTGAACAGCTGCTTCTACTACAGTTGTAGATTAGTTCCATCCATATTTGTGCTGTATGTTTTCCGGAGATGTGGGAGGCTGCTCAGCATTTCTAATGCCTTGTTTTCAAAGAAAATATACAAAAAGCACATAAAGGCTGTTTTTTAGCATTCGTGAGTGCTTCGATCTGATTTTGACATAATCTGAAAGAACAGTATGTTAATGTAATATGCACTCTTTTTATTAATTTTTTTAGATTCTTTTAAAACTGAATTTTTAAAAGCAACTGATATTCAGTTTTAAATTGGGTTCAAGCTTGGGTTCAACATGAAGCAGTCCTGGGCTAATCCTAGCTAGTTTGCCCTTGGCTTGCATATTCATGCTTGCTGCTGTACCAGCTATTCCAAGAATGTGCCACCGTGCAGAAAGTGAAAATCAATTATGCCAAGAAGGGAGCATGTACGTTCATCAGCAATTTGGTGCCCAGGGGAAGGAAAATCTGCATGTCTGCTGATGTCAATCTTCTTGATATGGTATTTTTGTAAATGCATGTGGGTTGCTATTTTTTTTTTTTTTTAGAAAACAGCTCAACAAAAAGAGGCGTTTATTTTTAACATCACGATTAGCTGATCAAAATTGCCAGTCTGAAAAGTCAATCTTCTGTTTGCTTTAGCAGAACTTATGACAGCAACATTGTTAGTGTTCTCACATGTATGTATTTATTTATTTATTTATTTTTAATCTGTGGTTTTACACGTTTTATTTTAGATTTGATGGTGAGAAATTTTGGAGCAATGAGCTAATTTGCAGTAACTAACTTGCTTGCAGCTGTAGCTTTATACAAACAACTTTCCTTTGGACAAATGATCTATCTGTCTTACCTGAATTACCACAAGTAATTCAGTTCCCATGCATGTCTATTGCTGGGATTCTTTCTTGCTGACACTGACAAGAAGTTCAGCAATTATTGGGAAAATTTAGAGCGAGCTAAAGATCTACTCTGTTTACAGGAATTTAACTTAAGTTGTTGGTTTAATTCTGATGACTTTGGGATAGAACCTATGAGGAACCTCAAATCATGCATCTTAATAGTCATAGAATCATAGAATTAGCAAGGTTGGAAAAGTCCTACAAGATCATCCAGTCCAACCATCCACCTACTACCAATAACCCCACTAAACCATGTCTCTCAATGCTATATCTAAATGTTTCTTGAACACCTCCAGGGACGGTGACTCCACCACCTCCCTGGGCAGCCCATTCCAGCATCTGACCACTCTTTCAGAAAAGTAGTATTTCCTAATGTCCAGATAATATTTTGAGTGAAAGATAAAAATACTGAGAAAATAAATATGGATTAATTTTAGAAACTTGTCACCAAAATGCTAAGTATTCAAAAATGAACTTATTTTTAAGAAAACATTTTGATGACCAACGAGAGCTGACAAATACTTGTCTGACTCCCTACGTCCGCTTAGAAATGAGTGTGTATATTAGACTATGAGCTACGCTGAGTTTCAATATAGTTTGAGGCACGTGGAAAGAACTTGCCCCATTTTATCACAAGCATATTGCATGAACAAATGTGTATTGATTTGATGCCAAGTAATACAGAATATAGGATACTGTATTATACGCTTGTGTATTTATCCTGTCTTACATATTGTTGGACACAACCCAGACTATCCAAAAATAAACTTTTGAACATGATACACTAAATATGATGACCCTGTGTGGTCAGTTTTTGTAATAGATGAAGCTGAAGACTAATCTGCAGGTGAACAGTCCCCTACTAGATATGCATAAGCATTGAAAATAAAACATATATATACATATATATATGTATTTTGTGAGCTACATGTTTGTTACTGAAACTAACTGAACAATTGCTTAGTCTTCTGTCTTGCTAAAGGAGCTTGATGTAAATTGGTCAAAGAATTAACATGTCATTAAGGGTTGGGCCAAAGTAGCCCTGTCAATATCTGCATACGAAAATAAATGTATGCAAACTATAAACAAAGATTTAGGGTCTCCCTGGAGCTTTCATTTTCCCCGTTCTCAGTATTGACCAGGACATAATTCAAATAACTGATGATAAAAAGATAATGTGAACTTGGAATCTTTTTGACTTTACCCGTCAGCAGTCATCCAAAGGATAGCTATTTCACAGGATACCCACTTAAACAATCACCTTGTGCTGTGATGGACTTTTGTTGTTTGTTTTCTCTTCGGTTGAGGTGGAACACTTATTTATTTCAGTGTGGGTAGGATTGTAGGTATTGAAATTCTCCCTCATTCCTTTGCCTTTTTCAGGTTTGTTGTGCGAATATTAAAGACCATTTGGGAACTTATTGATATTTTATTTGAATGCTATGATTTTTATTCTCCAACCCCATCAGAATAAGGATGATCAAAGTATAAAACAGAGAGAGTACATTCAAGAGCCCTGAGTTCTGATGTGCCTGAGTCTCAACCTTACTGTTGCTGTTCACCTTACTCCAGCGGTGACAAAAAGCTGTCACTTCAGCAAGTGACTTCAAAGGGGATTCCCCAGGCACCAACATGTGGGAAACTTAAAGCTGATATCGTTTCCCGAGAGGAAGCACGTTTGTTCTTATGCTCGCTGGTGTTCCTCATCAGCTTCTTGGTCTGAAAGAGCTGTACATGCATTGAGCAGAGTTGGTTTTAGTCCTAGCTGTCTCTTAGCTCAGCCTTGGTGACTTTTAAAATTTAATTTAACTTAATTTATGGTTCTTTTTTGCTTTTGAAAATATTGTCACTTGATAGGGGATGCCAAATCTGGAAGAGCGGCCTCCACTAGTTCAGGAGTATATGTTCATTTCTATTATTTAGTTTTTTTTCCATAAATTTTCAAAACAACCTGGTATCCCTGTACATGCAAAATATGAAATGTTATCTAAAGCTCTCGCTAGTATATAGTGCATGTTGCATCATTTTTAAAAAGTGTAGCCAAAAATTAGTTTTAAATTACTTTGGATAGCAAGAATGAAATGAATTTTCCCCTTTCCTTCTGCTGGTGTGCCATATGAACTGTTTCACAGCTGCTTACTGTCCGAGTGAGATATGAGCTGGTGACATAAAAGTAAAACTTTCCAGTGCTTTCTGTGCTGTTGCAGATTTCCTGGACAGCCTTTTACTTTCCCAGTTAAAGGGAATTTTGATCAGGTAGTACTCTTATATTTCTGTAAAATCTATATATGCAGGAAATTAACTTCCATGTGCCTTATCTTCAAATGCAGGTATTTAATAGTAATGACTTAACTGTGTTGCAGTAGTGATTGATAACATTGAAAATCAGACTTTTTCTTCTTCTGTATTAGGATTTTCTTCTTCTGTAGAAGGATAATTCCTTATGAGTGTTTTATTGTTTGCTCTTTTCTCACTAGCTGCTCCCGCAGGGATTTATGCATGGCAAAGATGAGCCAGATATCTTAAATTGACAAGACATCACAAGGGGAATTACTTGTGCTATAGATTTAACTGAACAGATATCAGGCAGCCTAATCCTGGAATCAAAAACAAAACCTGTTTGCATGAAGTGTTGCAAGTGCATTGAGTTATTAAATAACCATCTTTTCAATTTCATCAATGAAGTCAAGCCTAAATTTTAATCAGTGAGATGCAAAATCACTTTGTTCTGTAAGTTCAGCGTGTTTTATAGACACAGTTAGGAGAGTTATCTACCAGAAAAGGAGATAAATGACATTGCCCTTACTTCCATGTTTCTCATTTGATCTGCTATGTTTCACTGGCATAATAATTAGGTGATATAGGGGGACTGCTGTATGCTCTTAGTAGCTTAAGTCAGACACATCCCACCTCTAACATTTGCCTCTGCTGAAGTAAAGAATGGTTTGCTCAAGTAGAACCATTTGGTTCTAGGAAATTGAATGGTAATTTTGAGGCAAAAGATGAAAAGCACTACATACATTAATGGTTCATATTAGTAGCTATTTTCTAAAGTAAATGAAAGCCTAGAATTGCCCTAGCATGTCATGATTTAGTAGATGATATTTCATAATAGCTTGTACATTAACTAACTTCTGTACCAGATGTACTATGAATTTGTTTGTTGAAATGTGTGCTTTATTGCTCTGTAGTTCCCAGTGAGTCTATTGACTGATACAATTTTTATTGTTGCTAAAGCATATTTACTGCTACCGAAATCTAGGGAATATGGGACTGTTTTATACAGTCACTTCATTTTTATGATGTACAAAACACTAACAAACATAAACTGAACTCAGTGAAGGAAAGCAACATAGGATTTTAGCAAAGGCATCTGTAAAGAATGGTACAGTTAACTTTATATATAAACAAGAAAAAGATCATCTCTGGCCTGTTGCCTGTTGCCCTTGTCAAGGGTGTCTAGTCCTCATTGCTAACAATGCCCAAGTGCCAGCCATTGCTTTACCGGAAAGGCTTTGTCACGTTGCTCACAATTACAGAGAACACGAGGCACTGGGGTAGATAGTGGAAAACCAAGTTCCTTAGAGTGCACAACAGAAGTAGTTATGTGTATCCTCCCATTCTTGCAATCTGCACTATTGTGATCATCTTCTGAGATCCAGTCTTTTTCACAAAATCCATGAAGTAAAGTAGAATTGCAGTAATAGAAGACAATGCTGGAATGCTTACTGGGACATCTTACCTGGTACCTAGTACAGACATCCAAGCAAGAATAGCTTACCCAGCTAGAAGCCCTTCTACCCAGAAATAGTTTATGCCTTAATTGAAATGCTAGATTTTTCAGGAAATTGGTAACTCTGCTGAAATTAATGGAGAGAGCCTGTTTAGCTTCCTTTGAGGATCTGGCTCAGTGTATGGTGATGCTGGATAAGGAGCCTCCTGGGATGCATGTTTTGACTGGGAACCAACTTCTAGCCTGCTATGGCAAATGATAATGGCTTTGAAATGTGTTTCACAAGAAGTTATCTGAATAAAAGAGTTAGAGGAAGTTTCATTGGGAAGTTAAGCTTCTAATACTACCTTGAAAACATCAGGAACACCCTTGAAAGCAATTTACAATCTGTCACAGAACTCTGTTTTGACATATGTTTTGTTAATTGAACTTCTGAGGATGTGCGACTCCAAACATCTCTGTTTAAGGAAGCAGTGTTGCTTACCTCTTTCGCATACTCACAGGTAAGCTAAACTTTCATCTTTACTTTACTTAGCATTACTGTTTCTATTAAAACCTAATACATTATTCATAACTGCTTCTAATTTTGGCCTAACTTTGAACTGGAGATAATTGGAATGTCTCCAATTGTTTTATGTGTTCACACATCAAAGAACATCAAGTCAGCAATCAGCATTGTTCTTGTGGTGTATGCGCATTTTAAAGAATGAGGAAATGTTTTTTGCTGGCGATATAGGGACATTCCCCATTCCTCCTTCAAAAATGAATCATAATGATATAATCAGAGGGGTGACCTAGGTTGTCATTTTTGCTATGTGTCTGGATCTCGGTACAAAACTCATTTTAAGGAACAGAACTAATCTGAATCACAGAATTTCCCTAGTTGGAAGGGACCCACAAGGAGCATAAAGCCCCAGGAAAAGGTGGGTTGCCTGTGTTACCTGATCACTCCTTCTGGTGCTGCAAGACTGTTATCCAGGAGTCAGCAGCACTTCCACATACCCACTGTTCTCTGAACAGCCTTTCCCTAGCATGTACTTCTAATGTCTGCAGTGTATAAAAATGTGGCAAACTGTATCTGGGAGATTAACATACTAAGCACTAAAGTGCTCTACTGAATAATTTGTAACGAGCCATATTACTCTTTTCTATAATCATAGGTCACTATTTTCATCACTGAAGTGAATGACCTCATCATTTTTCTTTACTGTTTTCCCTTATAGCCCTTTCTATATACAGTGATGACACACGTGACTGTTAAAATCACATTGTGCATATTTTGTTTTAAATGTGGACACAAACTGTCTCATTAGCATGCCTAGCAAAATTAAAAAGAAAAATAGTGATTTTTCTAATTCTTTTGTTAAACTCTAGACATACTCTCTGTCAAAGCAATTGTTAATATTCCTCACACCTAGGAACTGAGATCACAGCACTCCAAGCATCACAGCGCCGAACCCCAATTCAATACATGTAGGCAGTAATCACATGTATCTTGAAGTTGCCTGCTCAGTTTCCCACCAAGATCTCTGCTCAGTTCTGAAAGTAATAACCAAAGTTACTGCAGACTACAGGGGGCTGACATATCCTCCTTGGCAACAGATAAAAACTAGCAAAATAGTCAAAATTGGATTCAGATATCCATAGACAGCAGTAGGACTTGCAGCTATAACTGAAAATTTAATTCCTTCTTTTATAAATATATCCTGGCTCTTAGTTATTAATTAGGTAGGCTTCCCTATTGCTGTGTAGCACTTTTGTTTCTTACTTTGTGTCAAAAGAGATCTTTTGCTATTGATTTTTGAAGTGCTGAAGTGGTTAGAAAGGGAGAAATGTTTAATTATGCTCAACTGCTCTCAAGTACACTTTTGAAGATGACAGCTCTAATTTTTCTGTGATACTGTTTTCATTTGTGTAAATTATGTGTCATCCTGGGTTTTATCAAATTTTGGGCTCAATCCTGTGCACACAAGCATCTGTATGGCCACAGAGCTCCAGTAGTTATCTGTTCACCTTTTTTTTGGAAGTGGAGTCTGAGAGGGCTCTGAGAGTTAGTGCACCACTAACTGGGGAGCTGGTTAGATAAATTCACGCTGGTTTTGTGAATGCAAATAAAATTGAATCCTCAGTTGGTATGGTGAACTCTGGTCTGAGAAGTGGTCCGAAATGTTGCAATAGGACAAAATAATCTGCAGTTTGTCTTTGGGGAAGAAAATAACCCTTCCCCAGAAGTTCCCATTAAGGATTTGTCCAAACAGTGTAATAGCATGATTTCTTGATTCAGCACATTTGGCTACAAGGGAATGAGTTCAAAGCATTTGCTGTAACTGCATTGCTTTTGAAAGATTTGAATACTAATTCAACCACAAATAATATTATATCTTGTAAAAGCATCAATTGAGTCTTTAAAATTTGATATTTTACCCTTTGTTTTACAAAGGAAGTATACTGCTGGTATAGTAACCACAATGATATTTCATATTATTTTTTTATTTAGGTTTTTTTAAGCCTTAAATGTCCTAAATTTCACTAGAGACAAAAATGCCCAAGTTGTATGAAGGCACAATGTAAGGTTCTGTCTTTTTAAAGTGTCAAGGCTTAGACGACTTGTTTCTCTGCTGCAGCTCACAAGCAAGTGGGCCTCTGCAACAGGTGGAAATTTATTTCAAGTGTATTTGTTGTCTTCTTTTTCTTTCCTTCATATAATTGTAACATTTAACAGAAACAGCAATCTGGCATTGCAGTCCTCAAAACTGAGCTAGCTAAGTAATCCACCTGCATTCCTGATTGTTCTGAGGAGCATTTCTGTACTTTTACGGCAAGTGTCCCAGCACCATCTTTCATACCCTTTTTAGTGATAAAGTGTGTTCAGCTTTCAGCTACAAAGGACAAAAAGAGTTCACATCTGGGTACAAGTCAGAACAGCGAGCTGCATGCTCCCTCTGGCAGTCATGAAGATGATCAGGATTTTATTCATGTAGTTCTGTTTGTTTGTTTGAAGTATAGCTAATATTTGATAGAACTAAGAGCAAGCAGGAGGCTAGAGGAGCATTGAAAATGCAATGAATTTTTTTGGTGAACAACAAGAAAAGAAAAATGAGCCTGGGAAAGGCATCACCCTGTAAGCTTTTAACTTTTCCCCAGAGGCCCATCCTGCAGATCCCACGAGGCCCCATGGTCAGCTACCGGTGTGTTCTGCTGCCCGTCTCTTCCTCCCCCTGCTCCAGCTCCCTTCCTCCCCTTTCCCCAAGCCCCTACCAAAAGAAGAGCAACTGGGAGCCCACAAGTCACAGCCTTGCACTTTCAATCAAAGCAGAGCACTGAATAGCTGCCACTTGCAAGGAGATCAGTGAGTCCAGCGTCAAGGCCCTTGCATTAATGAGAAAGCAGTCTGCCCACCTTTGGAAACCTTTTAGCACTCCCTGAAGCTGCCTGGACCACACAGCTTGCATTTGCTGTAAATTTCCCCCCTGTGGCCACAGTTCTGTTTCCCTTTCTCTCCTTCATCTCTTGAAAATCAAATGTTCAAAGGTTATTTCTCTGCTCTTGCACAAGTAGATTGTGCAGTTTCTGGTCTTTACTGGCTCATTAGGAGATGCTCCTTCAGATTTTCTCCTTTCCCTGCCCCACTGATTGCAGTGAAAATCTAGGATAATTTATTTGGACTTAGAATTATAGACCAGGAAAATTGACGTTTGTTTCAGGCTTGCCAGGCGTGTGCACGGCACAGGTCCGAGCATTAGTTTTGGGTCTGAGGCTCAGTGGTTTCCACTCAGCCTTTTGACTCAAGCCTCTTGTTTAAGTTCACACCCAAGAAGTTTCATTTTGAATTTACAGAATGAGCCCTGAAAATCCAAATGCCAAGCTCTACCAGAACAGCTGCTGTTGTCTTTTACGGTCTGAACTACTTTACCAGCTAAAACATTCTGAAACTTAGCTCTGGTTTGGTGAAAACTTCATTAACCTAACATGTTCCATATTTCAGTGAGTCATGATAGCTGCTTGGTTTGGGGGGAATTGGGGGTGTTTATTAGCTGATTCTTTTTGCACCGATTCTCTACCATAAATATTAGTAATATCTTACCACTCAACCACAACAGGAATTATATATCCTTATGCCATGTGTTGTCAGACATGGAAAGGCAATCTTTCCAGCGCAGCAAAGAGCACAGGTGCATAGCAAAGTGCCTGACCATGGCCTGCTCCGTGCAGCGGTGAGCAGAATTTTGTTTGAAAATTTTCCTACTTGAATTTTCTCAGAAAATAGGGTTCAGGCTCTTTAAGTCCTGCCCAACTGTAACTAAATCAAATTTTAGCATCGTCTATCTTCTTTATTCTTACTCTTTTAGAATTAATTAAAAGCTTGTTTACAGCCATGCAGTGGGCTGCACTGGATTTTCAGGTAGGCAACTACTGTTATCCTTT
Source organism: Numida meleagris (assembly GCF_002078875.1). NCBI lineage: Eukaryota > Metazoa > Chordata > Aves > Galliformes > Numididae > Numida > Numida meleagris. Next base: position 24,321,419 of record NC_034413.1, read on the forward strand.
GAATTATGTGAGGTTGGGCTAAATCAGTTACCTATTTACTTTTTCGTAATGACTGTATTTCAGAAAAGGCAGTGAGTGAAATGCCTGTATTTATCCACACAAACAGCAATGGGAGGTGCAGCATTGCCACACAGGAAGGTCCTGGCTTAAACTAATTTAAAACTGGGCTGCCACCTGCACTTCCCTTCCATGTTGTTACCACAGAGGTTAGCGAGCCAAGGGGCATTCACTACTGAGAGCAGAGCAAGGAAGAGCTTCAGCACTAGTGGGGCAGTGAGGGCTTTGCTGTCCTTAGAACAGGGTGGGAAAAGGGCTGGCCCCTCAAAGCCACCAGCCTCCTACCTCTGCCCACACGTACATCCCAGGGCACCTGCCTGCAATCCCCAGTGGTTTTGGTTTATTTATTTATTTATTGCACCTGTGTAACAGTTCATCAGCCTGCTAGACTCTGTTCAATGAAGGCCACTCACCAGAGTATCCCTGCTTGGTGAGGAAGTGCCAAGTAGCTGGGGCAAGCCCCACAGCCCAAGAGGTTTCTGAGGTGTCATGTTTGCCCAGCAGTAACTGGAGCGCTAAATCCTCCTTGCTCAGTCTGCTGGCAAGTCTCCCTTCCATTTAGCCCTTTCAGAAAGGAGTTGTTAGCAGTGTAAGAAGCTTCTGTGGTGTGGTTCTGAGTCAGGGCACTGGAAGGTGCCAGGTAGATGCGATGTCTGTCTGTCTGCCATGGTTAATTACTGAAGAGGTCTGCCTGCTGCAGGTTCTCCTTTCCTTCCATACACTCAAAGCCTGCTCGACTTCTTTGTGTACTTTTTTTCCTGTCTCATTTGTGATTAAAATGGGAGGATGCTGCTGCTTTTGTAAAGAGATCTATTTATATAAAGAGATTATTATTTATTTGTTTAGGCTACTCAAATTAAATTTTGTGTTCTTATTCAAAGCAGAGACTCTTTACTCCTGGGTATCATCAGTCTACGGAAAAATGCCATTGTGCCTAATATAATTCCTGAGCTGCTAATCACACTACTGCTTTGCAAGAGGCAAAGTTTTAGTTGCTTACAGTCTGTTCTTTAAACTTCAGCTATCCATTTAACATGCATCCTTACACCTCCCTGAAGACCTTCAGAGATGAAATTTGTGAGGAGTCACCAGTTCCCCCTCTCATTTAAGTACGCAAATGCTGTTCTCGGTGTTTTTGATTTTGTTTTTTTTTGTGTGTGTGGCAAAAGCAAGGTCAAAAGATATTGCAGAAAGTAATATAAAATATCATGTCTCGACTAGATTTCGGGTATAATTTGGAAGCTTTCCGTATAGCCAGGTAACACTGCCATCTGCTTTATAGTCCCGAAACACACATAGGTGCACTGTAGCATAGGCAGGACAAAGCTGGCAGTCTGTGCACGCTGCGGAGGCTCAAAGGGAGCTGGGTAACACAGGGCTTGCCAGGCTCTGCAGCCTCCCTGCCACAACTCCTGGTTCTCCACCAGCAGTGCAGAGCTCCCTCCTCATCTCACATGGCTGTTGAAGCTATACATGTACGTGAGTCAGCACTCTCTCTACAGACATGATCAGCATATGAGATAAGCAGTGCTACCCAAGATGCATTATGGCTGTTCTAGATTATTCTAAAAAAATCCAGTTTGTCTAAAATGATTGCATGTGTTACTGAAGACTTTGGTTGCCAATTTAAAGTTGCTTTTTGTTGTAAGGCAGTCCATTACTTGCAAAAAAAAAAAGAGTGGTGTTCATTTCTGTTGCTTGCTGTGATGGGGTGCCTGTTGGTGATGATAAACACGTACAGCCTCTGAAAGCAAATAAAATTTTGGCCAGACTCTTCCTAGCCTTCCTAGCCCATATTTTCTCACCCTCTGCTGGCTAAATTATATTGGGTTTGTGTCTTGTGAATTGCTTTTATTTAATTCTAAGGCCTGTTTCTCATTCTAAAAAAAGAATTTAAACTTATTTTAAGAATTTCAAATCTGGTATTTTTCACTGTCAGTTTCCTAACCTATTTCCTTCCTTAAGGGACTTAAATATATGAACTTCTAAATAAAGAGGTGCACTTTTTTTTTCCCTTCTTTTTTATTTCAGGGATTTTTTTTAGTGCTTATGAGGCTGGAGCTCTGGAGATTTCAAGCCCCTTTCATCCTCCAAAATGTCAGCACTTTCAGTGCAGTGGGTTCCTCTGCACTGCTTTGAACGTGCTCTGCTGCACTCCTCAAACGTGACCTGCAAGCTCTGTGCAGGTGAAGGGGGAGTGCGGGCAGCGTGCACATTTACAGAAATGGGCAGAAATGGGCACTGGGGAGAGCTGAGCACCCCAGCACCAGCAGGCTGCTCACATGCCAGAAGCGTGGCACTGTTTTTGCCTTTCCATCCTCTTTTTTTCTGGCTTCCCTCTGAAGTTTGCAAGTAGCAAATGGATGCAGTGGACAGGACAGCCAGCTGAGTTCTGGGATTTCTCAGCTGATGCTTCTCACTCCTGGGTGACAGACCACCAGCTGACAGAAGCGCAGGTCTGTGAAGGCTCCCATATGTGGCTTGGGCCTGGGCTGTGCACGCAGACGAGCACTTGGGTGGGCAGGGAATGCGAACAGATCCTGCTCCTGGCAATCAGACCCAGCAGTTGCAATGAGGAGGTGAACAACTGCTGGGAAAGGAATGGAATTGAGAACGCTACAAGGTGACATGTCCAGGTTAGTGGACAGGGCAGAGAGCCCATTTGTGCTGATGGGGACAGCAGGAGAGATGGATGAGATGGGAAAGGCTGCAGATGCAGGAAAGAGGATGAAGTAGGAGAAGTAGGACAAGTCAGTGCAATAATGTTTGGCTTTAAAGTATTAAAGCCCTTTAAAACTTGTCAGCAGTTATTCTTGTTGCCTCTGTGTCAGACTATATCTTTGGTCAATGGTTGCCTTTTTTCTTTTGGTCTATAGTTAGGATATCCTTACTTTAATAGTGTGAGTAAAAACATAAGTGGAACATATTCGGTATAGTGGGGGAATATTGTTTGACCGTTCAGAAGAGGACCTTCTGAATGTATTTATTTGGGAGATGCTCTTCTAAGGAAACTCCTAATTCTGGCAGGAACCTCCCTGCAGAATTTTCAGCTGCTAAAGCATAGGAAACTGGATCCTTGTCACCAGGCAGTTCTCAGAAGTTTGTTTTCTTCACATTCTCAAGGTGCAAACCATAGTTTTTAGATGTGAAGGCTGTTACTGAGCCTTAATAGAAGTCCGCACGGTAGAAAAGCACAAAGTGGATCTGGATGGTGGTGCTTTGCTGGTGGCTGCATGTTGGCTGGTCTCAGTCACTGTTCCCAAGCCTGACAGATGTGCTACAATTTTCCTACAGCAAATGGGAACGCTTATTTTTACTTACAGGGTGCTAATTGTTTTGCGGTGGCATTTTGTACAGCAGTGTGAAGGTGAGGAGGAGGAGGCAGAGAAAGGAAAAATCAAAGCATCGTTGTGGTGCTGTCAGACTTGTGGGTGTTATGTGTGGGAGGTAAAGGTGTGGGGAAAAGGAATGACATTTATTGAACTTATTGCTCAGGTTCCTTGTAGTTCAGCTGTATGTGCTGATGGTATTTATAGGGGTAACCCCTGTATGTATGAAACAGGGAAAAAATGATTTTATGCTTAAAAAAGGGAAAAGAAAAAACTCTTTGGTGTCCACACTGTCTCAAATACGGAGAATATTTAGCAATTCAAAGTAGTCCTTTCTGCCTGCTGAACTGTCAAATCTGTCCCATACAAAGGCTACATCAGTGAAAGGGCAGGTATTACATTGGCAGTGTTTAATGGCAGCGAGTAAAGCCTATTGAAACATAAGAACAGATACAGCGGCCTTGAGCTGTGCGCTGCTGTGGTTAACTGAGGGCTGCACAGCTCAGCAGCACCATTCTCTGAGATGAAACGTCATCACCTAGGCTGTGTGCAGCATAATAGCTAGAACAGAGCATACTGCAGAAGACAGATGATATGAGGTGCCACAGAGATCAATTCTGCCAACTTTTTATTTACTTTTTAAAACTTTGGTGGCTGAAATGAGCTAAGGACTTTGAGTTATTCATATTTACTCTAGTGAATGAAGTAAAAATATTTAATGCATTATTTTGATGCTGTTAAGCTCCCAAAGGCTAACTGCTGCGAAGAAGTTTGATGTGATATTTAGTTTGATTTGGGATTAATGGATTAGGATGCATAGTTAGTAAAAATCAATGCTTGTCACACCCAAGTCAGTCCCATGAGCTATCTCAAACACCTCTGTTGTTGTTGTCATTTTCAATTCTGTTTCCCACTCTGCAGAATTTCCCTGGAGATGCGATGGGTCAGTAGCAGGCCAAAGATGGGCTTCAGACATAATCTAATCAATATTGTGACAAACATAATGAAAGCAGCTGTGTCACCTTGGAATCCCAGCACATTTTATCAGCTCGCTCCTAATGGGATGTGACAGTGAGGTTGATCTCTGCCTCCTTAGGAGAGGAGAGAAGTGGTACAAGGGCTTGTGCAAGGATGGCTGTGTGACAAAGGGCAATCTGTCTCTGTTAGCGTTGCAGCTAAACGTTGAAATGAAATGTCCTTACTTACACTTCAAACATCAAACAGTTATTTTAATAACCCTTATTTTCCCATGAAATGTTTATGTATTTATTAAGTTTTCAGCCCCTCTAAAACATCATCTATCTTAAAAGAGATGGCCACTTTTTCTCTTTTAGTGGGAAGGTTCTGAAACTGGTTTCACTAATTAAAAAACAGAACTCATTCACCTTATATGTATTCCAGGCAAAGCACTTTCACTTTGGTTCTTTGTATTTTATTCTGAAATTATTTTTTTGCTATAAAATGCAATTAGATTACTTGTTCCTTCAATCTCTCATAACTTTTTAGCAGCCTGGTTTCTTCTTTTTGTTACATGGGTCATCTTCAGTGGTGCATTCTGGTGTACAGTGTCAAAATCTAGTGCCATTCTAGTTGAGATGATGGCTTTGCTGAAGATCATTTCTATGTTACCCTCACTCTCCATGCTAAGGGTTTTACATACCATTATCAAATCTGTCAGTTTCTGCTCCCAGTTCTAATCAGCCTAGTTTCTCTGCCCTGCTGGGTTCATCACATCTTCATTGTGTTTTGTCACCTCTCATGTGTTGTCTTCAATAGCATTGTCTACATATTAGAAGGTGCCTGTACCAGGTTATTCTCAAGGTGTTTGTTTGCTCTGTCTCTTTCCACTTAACTATCTGCCACAGGATGAATGGCAGCTAGTGTCAAAATGATCTTGTGCATAGAAATTCTGTGAGCATGTAGGCTGTAGTTTGGATATGCAGGTACTTGCAGAGAGATTACTATCATAGCTATTACTGTTGGTCAGGAACCTCTAATATCTTATTCCTTTTCCTTGGTGAGATTACGCTTAAAGTATTTTGTGAAAATTTACCATTCTTCTCTACATGTTATATTTTAACACTAGAAATAATATAACTTGTCCTTTAACAGAAGAGAGAGCTGTTTCTGAATTTCATTTTCAATTATTGAAGTTTTCTGTATGAGGATTTCCATAAATCGCCTTGACATGTAAATAGCAGAGCAAAGCTGCCTTATACTTTTTACTAATCCTGCAATTATGTTTGCTGTAGAGCCTTTTTACTTTCCTTAATATGAAACTGAACCCTCCTCTCACCTACTTCTTTACATAACCAACGCACTAAGAGTTATGGACGTGACAGCTAAATCCAGCTCCTAATTCCTAGGCACAGCAGCTATTACTATTGCTCCTCACTGTTTCTCTCTAATAAGCTGTAAGCAGTAAAATATCTTATTTGTTAATTTGAAAATCGTTTCTCAAGGGATTGCAGGGCTTACATGCACCAGGTCCTTACCAATCCACTTAGAGCTTAAATTCTCCAAACTGAGTAACTGTGTGGGACCATGCTGGCTGCAGCAGAAATGTTCCTCTCTCAGTTGCTTCCTAGGACAGCACTTGTGATCCAGCAGCAGTTGTACTGAAAACACCCCTGAGCAACGCTTTGTGGAGAAGGTAAATATCGTGGGTGAGAAAATAAGAGCTCTTACTTTCTAATTGGTTTTGTTTTTATTGATGCAAAACCTGCTACTTTTTGATTGTAAAGAAAATATTCTTCATTGAGTTGTATAAACTAACATATGGATAATTATATTGCAATTCAAATGCTCTGTCACTGATGAAATGTCAGTGTTGGTAGGGTTCTTCATTTATTTAATTAATTATACTGGGCAAAAATAGGGACTGAGAATGAAATCTATGAGCCAAAATACCTAACTTTGGTGCACCACATCGCTTCAGACCTGCTCTCAGACTGATGACACTTTGCACCTAGTGGGTATTTGCTCAGATCACTGTTTCTGTCTCTTCTCATATTCTACACTGGCATCAAGAGTTACAGAATACTCACGCACCACGGTAATGCAAAATATCAACCATTGCTTCCATTTTTCCACAACCATGTTGCATAAAACCACCACCATGTAATCCTTGTGGATGTTGTCAGCTCACTGAAGATCCCTTCCAACCCAAACCATTCTATAATCACATATGATCTAAGTACGATGTAATATGCAGAACCTCCAGTGCATTCAACTGCATTGCAATTTAAAATGCGCCTGCTCTGTAGCATATTATCAAATTGCTGCATGCATGACTAGCCGCAGAAGACCCTGCCATCTCTGCGGCAGCAGTGCCTCACACCCAGATGTTCTTGCTGTGGCTTGCCCAGTGGGGATCTGTCCCCTGAGGCACCGGCAGCACAAAGGAGCAGGGAGCACCAAGCATGGCCCAAGCGCAGGACTTACCGGGCTCTCCAGCAGCATGTCTTCTCGCTGCCAGGGGCCTGTGGCTGTCCGTGCTTTCTGCTGCTTCACGTTCACGCCTGTGTTCAGGCAACGTCTGCTGGGGACTGTGGGAAGTGCTGTGGGTTTCCATTACAGTTATACCCCCACAAACAGAAAGTGAGAAGGGTGGCAGCATCAAGAGGAAATTCTGACAGACCCAGTCTTCCACTACGTAGGTGTCAGGTGCTGCTGGGAACTTCCATCCTGCCTTGGGTTTTGTTAAACTACAGTGAAACCGAGGCTGTTCTGATGCTTACCCTGTTTATAGATTTATAGGAACTCACGTGCCAGACAGAGCAGTGTGCAGATGTTGTGAAAGAGAGGAAGTGGGTTTTGGTCAGGAATTTCTCTTTGGCTTGCCGCTCGTATCGTTGCAGCTAAAATCTCTCTAGTGTTGGTTTGGTACCATTTTAGAGAAGCATTTCTCTGATGTTTCAGCTGGGTTTACTTTTGGGAGATAGATACAAAAGTACCTGGCAAGTACAATATTTTCCATGGAAACCTGGCAGCTAGGAGGCAACAATCCAGAATTAAACTTGTTGGATTTTTTTTTTAATCACTTTTAAATTGGCCTGCCTTTATACTTCATTTTTTCACAATAATATCCACAGCATGCCACGCACTCATCAAAAAATCAATTAAATCGTACAGAAAAAATGCTAAATGTTCTGGTTACAAATCTGAATGGGCTTCCCCCATGCTATTGTGCCTATCCTTAACAAATAAAATAACAAAGATAAATAAAGAATGAATTCTCTATATCCACATATGTCTCCTGTATGAATTACTGCAAACAGAGGTAAATCAGAAAATATCAGAATGAATTTTCTATGTAGGCAATGATAATTTGTAGTTGATGAAGATGGATGTCATTTAAAAAAAATTATTATTTAAATTTTGCGTCAGATTTTGTATAATGATACAGAAATAAATATGTAGAAATGAGGAGGACAGGAAAACTAGAAAACGGGAAATGAGGAAGAAGACACAAAGGTGTCACTGTTAACAGAGAATGACGTACTTTGTGGAAATGGAGGAATGGGCATGGTATTCAAGATGAACAGCACTGGAAAGGAAGGATCGGACTTCTCCAAGCAATAGCTGCGTGGTTAGGGGTGATTTGAGCAGCACCTAAAGAGTCCCTTCATCCAAACTTTGTCTGGAGTGGATTAGAAGGGTGCTGAGAGCAACCACCAGCAACACATCATTGTACAGTGAGCTACTGCTGCTGCTCAGTGTCTTTTGCCTGCATTTCCCAATCCACAGCCAGGCTTTGGGTGGGTCCCAGATTCTTTCTGCACCTGCTTGCTGTCTTTTAACGTTGACACTGATTTTTATTCACGTACAAGAATGCCCAGTGTGACTTCAGAGCAATATAAATCTCTAACTAGAAACTAGTCTGCATCAGTGCTTTCAAATAAGAAAGAAACTTTTATGTAAGAATCATAAGTAAAATAATACTTACTTTGCATTTCTTTACAGCAGCATTGCACACTGGTTCTGCCATCCAGCCTTTCCCAGTGGGTGGACTTCCAGCTATTTCACTCTGTGATTTTTGTCATGTGTCTTGCCTCCTTCCCCTTAAAATGAGGGGTGCAATGGGTTACAATTCAGAACAGACTGTTATTTTCCACTGAAAATGCATTATAAAATGAGAATAAGATTTGACATGCATAGTTCTAAAAGAGGCGAAGGTCATAAGAAGGAGGAAATAGCACAAATTCCAGTGTATCAAAAAAGGGATAAAAGCAGAATTTTAAATACAAGCAAACAAACGCCACCACCCCACCAAAATAAAACCCTCAAGTCTTGTAACAGTCACTGAGAAGTAATATCTAGAATAATATCAATATTATTTATATTGCTAAATTGACTGGTTATTAAAGTATACGCTGAAAAATGCTTAACAAAAGCTTTGGCATTTAGAATTTTATTCCTTAGTGCAGTTACAGTGATAGAAGAATTATAAATCTCTTTTTTCTTGAGAAGTACAATGGCAGCACAAAGGGAAGTGACAGCACAATCATATCTCATCAGAATGATGGATAAATCATTAACTACATATTTTTAATATCTACAAAGCTGTCTTAAACGTGACTTAAAAGTAAATATATAATGAAACTGGCAGCCATTCTGCAGGCACCTTCCTGAAATATAGTTATTATAACTACAGAGATAATTCACCACAGATGAGCTTTGGAACAGATTCTCTTTGGTTTTTAGCAGGACTTTGGGTTTTCTTCAATGTTGCGATGTTACTAAGGTGAACTTAAACTGTGATTCTGAGTTGGGTGCTGTTGTTTGTGGTTTCAAGGCATTTTACTTTTTATTCTTATTCTTATTTTTTTTCCCTCAAAATGGACTTAAAATAGTTTGCTTTTTAAGAAAGGCGTGATAAAAGGAGGGGAAAAAAATCTCAATTTACTTTTGCGTCAAAATAATCTCGGCTTTTTTTTTGTTAATTTGGAGATATTTTTTCTTTTGTCCTCTTCTGATTCAAATAACTGATGAGTACTGAATTCCTGCGGTTGTAAATTTAGGCTTCCCTTCTAAAGAAAGCATAGCTAGGAAAACGTGTTTTAATGTCACTTTTTTAAGCAGAGCACAAACAGAGCATGCCTATAGCTGCAATCACTGATAAGGGAGCTCGAGGACTGCTTTCAGCAGATCTCTGTTGTGCCTGCGACATGCCTGTCGTTAAACAACTATTCCTTACTCGGGTGCCTACTATGTATTCTCTGGTATTAATATAAGGAATTTGTGCTGTGATAGCAAGTTCATGGCCATAAAAATCTGAGGACCAATTCTTCATATACTTGCACCTTCAGGTCTGAATTTTCCACAGTGGTTCAATGTCACCAATTTTGTTTTCAGTTAGCTTAAACCAATTTTTAAAAAACTCTTGGGCCTCTCGCAGCCTTTATTTTGGTAAATTTAAACCAAGGTTCCTGTCTTCTTTCCAAGCAAAACATGATTCCTTTGACTTTTATTATCCAAATGTAAGGAAAGATACTAAATGAGCAAGAAAAATGAGAAATGCAATTTTGAATTCGATGTACATTGTTCTGTGACTTTTGCATGATCCAAGGGTTTGCCTTGTTGGTAAGATCAGTGAAAAAATGCTGCTTCAATTCCATGCTAATAGCTGCAGATTTTGCCTGGAAGTGAAGTGAAAATGTGGTGGTGGTATTGTTTTTTGGTAATACTTACAGGGGGGGAATAAAAGTAAATCAATAACTATGTTCCTGACTCAGGAGAGCTTCTCTAATGACTTTGAGGATGAAGATGACTTCCATATCATAGAATCATAGAATCATAGAATGGCTTGGGTTGAAAAGGACCTCAAAGATCATCGAGTCTCAACCCCCCTGCCAAGTGCAGGGTCGCCAACCACTAGACCAGGCTGCCCAGAGCCACGTCCAGTCTGGCCTTTAATGCCTCCAGGGACGGGGCATCCACAACCTCCCTGGGCAACCTGTTCCAGTGCGTCACCACCCTCTGTGTGAAAAACTTCCTCCTAATATCTAACCTAAATCTCCTCTGTCTCAGCTTAAAACCATTCCCCCTTGTCCTATCGCTATCCACCCTCACAAACAATCGATCCCCCTCCTGTTTATATGCTCCCTTCAAGTATTGGAAGGCCACAGTGAGGTCCCCCCGGAGCCTTCTCTTCTCCAAACTAAACAAGCCCAGTTCCCTCAACCTTTCCTCATAGGAGAGGTGCTCCAGCCCTCTGATCGTCTTGGTCGCCCTCCTCTGCACTCGTTCCAAGAGCTCCACGTCCTTCTTGTGCTGGGGGCCCCAGGCCTGGACGCAGTATTCCAGATGGATGAGGCCTCACAAGAGCAGAGTAGAGGGGGACCACCACCTCCCTCTCCCTGCTGACCACTCCTCTTTTAATGCAGCCCAGAACATAGTTGGCCCTCCGGGCTGCCAGCGCACACTGCTGGCTCATGTCCAGCTTCTCGTCCACCAGGACCCCCAAGTCCCTCTCCGCAGGGCTGCTTTCAAGTACTTCTTCCCCCAGGTTGTATAAATACCTGGGATTGCCCTGGCCCAAGTGCAGCACCCTGCATTTGGCCTTGTTGAACCTTATTAGGTTCTCGTGGGCCCACTTGTCCAGCCTGTCCAGGTCCCTCTGGATGGCTTCCCTTCCTTCCAGTGTATCGACTGCACCGCTCAGCTTGGTGTCATCTGCAAACTTGCTGAGGGTACACTCGATTCCATCATCTATGTCACTGATAAAGACATTGAAAAGCACCGGTCCCAGGACTGAGCCTTGGGGGACACCACTCGTGACCACTCGTGACCGGATAAATATTCCATATAAATAATTCAAAGATGTTCTGGCAAGCCTCTGTCAGCCTTCCTGCAGAAGCCATCAGAACCTAACGCAGTAAGAGCACACATTAGTATTTAGGTTGTGTTAGCACTAAGTACGTTTTCTCAGAAGCCAGCTATGTTTATGTAGCTTCCTTGTAGAGACTTCTTGCTTGGAAAACCCAAGTGCTCTATTGCCACGCATACTGACTTTCACTGAAGGGAGGCTCTTCCTGCTGAGGATGGCAATGAAAAACATAGAGTAGGACCTACTGCATCTCACATGAGAGTCAGAGAAAACCTCTTAATGCCGTAGCCTACATGTGATCCATGTGCAGTTGCAGAGCCGAGTCGGCCCTGACTTTCAGCCCTAGTGAGACATGACCTGTTGTGGTTGCTGCATTATGAATTAGGCATGTGCATGGGTGCCATCAGTACTTGCTCTGTCGTTGTTCATCCTGCCTCTTGCAACCACGCATTGCCCCTGAAAACACTGAATGAGCTCGGTTTTGATGGAAGCTGCGTGTACCATATAGAGTTAAATAAGGCCGTGACTTAAAAAAAAAAAATAAATGCAGGCAACTGGTTTCCCCTTTGGTGAAGAGAACAGCTTCCTCCTAGCACAGACTCTGCAATATACCACTGTACAGAGAATGCGGAAACCCCCGTGATGTAGTGGAACCTACAACAAGTGTAAAAACATGACGATATGCATATTTTTGGAGAAGTGGGAAACTTCTGTGGGAGTGAAAAGTTCTCATGCTTTTTTTGTTCTGTTCTGTTTTTTACCATCCTTCCACTTACTTGAATACACTTGGCTTGAGGGAAAAGAAAAGTAAATTAAAAAAAAAAGAAATAAAATCCCAAGGAAATTGCTGAATTCTGGGGGATGTTTTTGAAGAACTGAAGATCATACTTGGTATCAGAGAATACAATACTGGTGTCTCTTCTGCTGCAACTCCCTTCCCAAGATATTACAATAACATAAAGAACAATTCCCCAAATGCAGTCTATAAATTTACCAGTGCTCTTCATTGCTGAGAGCAAACAACTGTGGTTTTTTTCCTGACAAAAAAGATGCATGTATGCTGCAGGCTCAAAATTAGAATTGCCATTTTCCAAAAAAGCTGCTAGAATCATGTTGAACAAAAGAGGTATCTTAAGCAGACAGGTTATGGTTAATACTTCTACATGTGAACACAGAGCAACCTTATTTTGCCATTGGAGGTACCTGGCTTTGGAAGAAGAGACTTCATTTTTTTTTGATGTGTGAAGACTGGTTCTGAGTGTTTGACTATGGATAGAGTTCATGACAGAATGTTACTGTTGCAGTTTAGTTTTGATAGAGCATTATCTTTAAGCAATGTCAAGGGCACAACACCATATGAATATAGATCTCATTACATTTTTTATACCTAAGTGTCTATATTTTGACTTGTACTTCATTATGATGCTAAAAGTTATCCTGTTGTCACCTCCTACACAGTCCTGATTTGTTACAGCGATTCCTCGGTGCTATAGATTTGGTTGTTAGCAAAATGCAAAGCCAGTAAAACTTCAGACAAGGATGGGAAGTCAATGGAGTTTAACAACTTCATGTTTCTAGTGAATTGAGGACCGTGAGCAGCTGGATAGCAGAAGTTTTATTGTTTGATGGGCAGGAAGTTACCAGAGTGTGGTTTCTTGGAAGTCCAGCAGGTAGAGGGATGGAGCGGTTGTGGGAAATGCTATGTCTTCTCTGTGATGGAGTCACTGTGTTCACAATAGCTGTGTGCTATTGTACAAATGACCGATAGCAATGCAGCCTGGAGAAGGTGGTGGTTGCTCTATCCTACTGCTCTGCTGTCACTCTAGAAAGAGGGTTGTAAGGGTTGAACTGTACTTGCACAAAGTATTACCTGATGTTGAAACTTGCGTCTTATTTTTAATGTCAACTTGGAGTTATTAAATTTAAAGTGAAAGTAACAGTTATGATGTGTATTTACTATGCAGGAACTTCTGTATTTTTTATTTCAAATAATTTATTTAGTAGTGGAGATTTTGAATAACGCTTGCTATCTTGCTGGAACAATTTCTCATATATTGTGAATAAAACTGTGTTCCCTTTCAGCTTTATTTAAAGTAGGAAAGCGGAAGCACTCTAAAATAAGACCCAGAATATTGTCACATGACGTCTGATTTGTGGCTTTCTGAAGATTATCTTTGATTACTTGGTGTAACTTGTTATTTCAGAGAGAGTCTTGATGAGAAGGAGAAATTCTGTACTTGAAACCAGAATTTCAAGTTTGAAAGAAAGTCACTGTTAATTCTAATAATAATGACAATTGGATGGAAACTAAATTTGGTTGTCAGTCAGACTTTGAAAAAACAGTAAACCTGGCATTGTACTAGGAAAGCATAGACTATAACTGCTACCATCATAAGCCTTTCCTTTAAAATGGAGACGAATTTCTCTTTATCTGCATTGCTCACAGGATAAGGCCTAGCTCAGGAAGTGGAAATTTGTGATTTCTCTAGCTTTATACACAGCTCTTATTTCATGCTAAAAGCAGCTTTTAGAGTCCAGCCCATTTCACCCTGTGACTCCTGTTCAGTTACATACTCAGTTTTTACAAATGTGGAGAGAAAGAGACTGAAAGTCTTTTCTTCCATGCAGTTTCATCGTGAGCTCCTCTATTTTGTTGCTACTCGCAGACACTGTAGACTAAGAAATTCTTATAGATTTGTGTGCAATTTATTGAAGACAGTTTTCATGTCACACTGATACAGATAGCATTGTCACAATAAGAATACTTTCAAGAATGACATCATGTAAAATGAAGATGTGGATATTAGATTCTTACTTGCGCAGTCCCACCTCTGCCCGTTGGGGTTAAGCCAGGTGGTGCCATGCAACAGATGCCAGCTAGATGGATGCTACATCTGGAGACCTCTCAGGATGACAATAAAGTTTTGGCCATCTGAACAGGGAACAGCTGTGTGCCACTGATGGCAAAGGTTTGCTAGTGTTGGCAGCGCTACAAAGGCTGTGGACCCCACTTCTTCAAGTGTTGCAGAATATGGTCATTTTTGAAGAAATACAATGCTTAATTAACCAAAATAATTAAAGAACATACAGCGAGACATGCTGATAGTTAGATATAGATATACTGGTATAATTAATCTGACTAAATGTTATCTTGGGATTGTCTGAGGAAATAAGTTGCATCAAGTCCAGTATCAGGACACCTTTGTGGAATGGGATGGATGAATATGGTTGTGTGTTAGCTTCTTTCTCTCTGGTTCGATATCTGTGTGGCAATATACACATGGATTTTTTTTTTCTTTTTTTTTTTTTCTGAAGAATTCTTGGAGAAACGGAGGATGGAATGTATACTTTCTTCATTTATTAATAACAGTTTCATCTTCATGTCCTAGGGAACATTTGGATTTCAGTACTTAAAAGTGGAATTGTGCATGTAATTGGCAAGGCTGTGCCTGTGTTCCTGTGTTTCATCGTGTAGAAGTCTTATGATGTTGAATATAGAAGTTAAATTATTTGTCGAGTCTATTGCTTTTTGTGTCTAACGGGATTTCTGTTTGAAAGTCAGAAGGGGAGCTTCTGGCTGTAGTACTGCTGCACTCCAGGAAATGAGCTATTTTCTGGGGATTTCCTTGGTGAAAAGGATTGCTTGACATGGACTTAATATCTGCAAGTTTTGAGCCAAATTTTCAGGAGATTCTATCTTCGTTTTTGATCATTATTCTTAGCACAAATATTTATACTTGTATCACACTGGAAGATAATTTGCTTCTAAAACCAAATGTATTCACTGGTGAATTACTTCATCTTTGTATTAGTGATGAACCATCCTTTGTCTACTACTGAACACTCTAGTTGAAAAGCTGTGTCAAAAATGTAGTGGACTTTTTTGTTTCATTTCTGGGGAGATGTTCTGCTATGTCCATTCAGTGGGAGTAATCAGTGTATGACCTCTTGTGCTCAGCTATTCCCTCTCGGCACAGCCTTGTTTTATGTCCCTCAGAGCAGAATGAGGATTCTCAGAAGAGTGTGGGGCTTCAGGCAGTCACCTCACGTGACCAAAGCAGAAGTTGTGGAAAAAAAACCTATCCCTAATTCTGAAAGGAAAAACCCTGCATCTCAGCTGAGAAAAATACAGCCTGGAAAGCACCAAATGATTTCTTCAGCATTTCCAAACTCTTTGCAGGCAAAATGGTTCCTACAGACACAACATGGGAGTTATTACAAAAGGTGCCTGAAAGTGATAGTGTGGAAGAAGATGAGCAGGCTTGAGGCTTTATTCTGAGAAAAAAAGCAATATGAAAGAGAGTGCCAGAAGACTTCTGGAAAAAAGAAAGGCTGGTGTTGTAGCCAGGATACTTCTCTGGATTGAAGTGAAAGGGAAGTTAAGAAAAGCTTGGGCTTTGCGCATGTTGTTTAGCCATGAAAAGCCTGACAGACATTAAGAATCTGAAATAGCCTACTAATAAAATATTGCCCTTTTGGTAACACAAACTTACAAAATAAGCACTGGCAATTTGGGATCTGGTCTGAGGGCCAGCAGACGTTGACCTCTGCTTCCAGAATGAATGACAATGTTGTTGTTGTTCTCAGTGACGTGTTTTTTTCCTGGTAGATGTAAAAGGCTGATCTTTTGAAAAGTGACTTCAACTAATAAGTTAAACTTTGTGAAAAATGGGACCAAAAGAACCCTAACACAGCTTGGTCACCATTCCACATCACTGCAGAAAGTGTGTAGGGAAGCCTGAGCCAGAAATTCTGTCAGGTTCTTGTGTTAGGGCTGGGCACTGTGTAGAGAGGCTTCCAAATCTGTGAGTCGTTGTAAGAAGGAGTAAAATTGATAATAAAGACTACAGTGGTTGCTGACTAAAAACTGAGTGGGGACAACTGTTTGAAAGAAATTGCTTTCATTTGCTTGTGCATGAGCACCTACGTTAAAACAAACCAAACGCAGATGATAGGAGTGTCTCCTTTTTTGAAGGGCTTTGCTTGCAATCCTGTTTCTGAGAGAAGAATGCTCTGCTCGGGGCAAACTGTCATGCTAAACATGGTGGGATTTTCCTTTGTCTAAAGCCCAGGGTGCATCTCCATCTTTGGATGTTTTAAGTATACCATACTGCTGCTGTTCTTTGTTTATTTATTTTTAACAGTGAGTATTTGGCTGTACTCCAGTGCTTTGGGTGTGAAACATCATGCAGAGAGAAAAAGCAGAGAGAATAGGAAGCTGCGCCCCACATATTGCCTTTCCTTCAAGCAATTCCACATCTCTTTGCCCTCCTTTTCTCATAACCAGTGGGTGACAGGGTAGCTTGTGATTTGATGCTGATGATTGCTGAGCCTTTCTCACTAAAGAAATGTCTCTATCCTAGTTTACAGTTTGAAAAACTGTCAGCATTTATTTCTTGGAAATGTGTCTTGTTAGTACTACTACACACTTGCTGTGATGAGCAAAGCGTGACCAAGAAAAATGTCCTTGATAATGACAGAAATGAGGCGATCATCACCACACGGAAAAAAAAAATCACTAGTGGGTGCTAAAAATGACTGTTAACATACATATCTGACCTCAGAGGAGAAGACTTGTACTTTCAAGTCCTTCCTCCTCTGTTGCAGCAATTACTTAGTGTAGCAGCCACCAGCACCTTGTTAGTGGTTGTGTGCTTAGTGCAAGGCAATGTCTTATCAGGTTTTTGGTTTGGTTTGGCTTTGTTTTCTTTTGTGTGGTTTTGGTTTTAGTTTTTTCTTTTTTGTTTTCGTTTAGTTCTATGCTTCCCTGGCAGAGATGATGTGGGAGGCAGCAGCTAGGTGCACAGACCACCGGTACCTGGCGCTGGTTTCCCAGCAGCAGCACAGGGATGAGGCTTTCCCTCCCACGCTGCTGTCTTTGTGGAGGAGAATCGGCCACAACCTGGCAGTACTTGATCTTCGTTTAATCTGGCCAACTAATTTCAGTGGCCAGAATGATCTGGCTACCAAAAATGCATCACCCTACTGACTTTTTAATGTGTAAGCTGATGTGCCATGTATATGAAGTAGCATTGGAGACTGCTGTTGTCCCTGGAAAGTGTCAAGGGCTAAAGCATATCTTAGTGCAAGGTGTTGGCAGAGAAAATTTCAAAGTGGCAGTTAGAAATGACATTTCATTTTAATTTTTGGTTCCAAGGAGATGACAATGTTTGTGGTTCTCAGCTGAACTAAATATGTTAATTTCATTATAATCTTTGTATCAGCTGAAAATGAGGGTGTATCCTAGGTAATCCTATCCAAGGTAATGTGTAAATAGGTGACATCAACGCCGTGTCTCATGGTCTCACCGGCCACAAACCTGCGGTTTGACCAATTCTTCTTGTGTGCAGTCACCTATTTTCTTGCATGCCAAAACAATAGCTCTGTGTGAACCCTCTTATTTCTGCAGTCAGTGTTTACCATTTGTAGTTACCACCTTAGCTGTTTTCAGTCTACTTTAGCATCCATAGATTATCTACACTGTGGGGAGCTGGATGTCATTAGATTATTTCTGAGCAGCTAGGTTTGCTGGCTATGAGATGTTTAATGAGGTACTTGAAGTAGAGTGCCAAGTTTCAGGAATACTCTTGTAGGTATTGTGTTCTTTGCCCCTCAGAATAACAGTAATTTAGTACTTTTCCTTCTTCACAGAATGTGAAGGAGTCCAAAAATATGACTGATATCAATAACTTTAATTCCCAAATAAGGCAGTGTGTTCTCTGCTTAGCAATTTGTGTCAGATGTTATTCTGAGCTAACGGCAGAGCCAGGTAAAGAATCCAGTTCCAGCAACATCCATTCCTGTGACTCGTTCAGCTAAGAACTCAAAGGAGACTTCATATAAATAAATAATCATAGCCCTATAACAGTGAGTTTCAATTTCTTATGATATCAGTTGATATGGTCTCCTATGGAAAACCTGATTAGTCCATGTTGGACTGATGCAATTAGTCAAAAGCCTGACAAGCCTGATGCAATCCCAGCTACTGGGGTTGGTGCCAGAATACTAAAATATTTTGGAATACTTTTCTGCGTATAAGTCCTTTCTTATCACCTTTATGTGATACTTAATGCATTTTAGCTGATTTGGAAGACTGATACATGTATTCTTTTTTTTTCTTTCAGTAACTGAAAAAGGAGAACTTCCCTTGGTTACTGGATGTTAAAGCTGAATTACCAGCAGAATTCTTTCCTTTTTTTTTTTTCTCTGTTAATATCAAGGATAGAAGCTCTCCTGTGATTTTTTTTTCTATATTATCTTTCTATGGTGTACGCTTCTTTTTCATTTATTTTCAGCTGCTTGCAGATTAAATAGTTTTTCATTTTGATTATGAATAATATAGATTATCTCATTAAGTTGTTTTTGTTCCCAAGTCTATTGGGTGAACCTTTCCACGTTTACATCTATTTTATGCAAAGAAGAATTTCGGTGAAGGGATTTGATTTGTTAGAAAAAGCATCGTTAAAATGAGGCCTGGAAGAGATCTGAGATATCACCTAAGATCCACCAAAGATTAGGTGCTCAGTATTCGTGGTGTGTATTTCAGCAATGGTTCTTGAAAAGTTTTAATGAAGGAGTGGTGGATTGCTATCATAATTTCTCCTTGTGATCTGTGTGTCGAAACAATTGCAGTGTTTCCTTGTAGGATGTCTTCCAGTATTTTTCATTTCTCTTGCTTTTCCCTGGGCGCTTCCAAGGTTTTTATAATTTTGAGCTCAAATTTGGGCACTGTATTCCAGCTGGAGAAACACCAGCACTGAAAGCAGTAGAACAGTTACCAATACCACTTGCATATAATGTTCCTCTAATCGCTTCATTTATTTTTTTTTTAATTTTTTTAGGTTTTATTTTTAGCAGTCACACTGAGTCACACTATGGGCTCATATTATGATCCACTACACCTCCTGCTAACCAAGTGTCTCTGGTTGTATTAGCGTATTTGCTAGCCGTGCTCTAGACTCATCATCCACATGCCTAATTTGAATTTTGTCCTGTTATTTTTAAGTTTGTTAGGAACACTTTGAATTTAAATACTGTCTTCCCAAGTACATCTCCACCCACTTTGGTAACATTCCCAAGACTCTCATGTGGAATTTATACCATTACTGATGATGTTAATAGAATACTGAATACACTGGGCAGCATGTAGCACAGACTCCATATAGTCCCACTTGCTAACATGGGCACTAAGCACTGATTGCCACGACTCAGTTAGAGACTTCCATCTGATTTTTCATCCTACTTATGGTGCTTCCCTGTGGAGGAAGCTTTCTTTGGCTCCATTAAAGAATTTCTCTCTGACAGACCAAACAGCTTTAACCTAGTTTAGATTTGTCACTCCAACTGCTCTCTCCTAGTCACTGGGCTGGTTATCCTGTCAAGGAAGGAAATTAGATCGCTTTGACATGATCTGTTCTTGACAAGTTCGTTTTGGCTATTTCTCATTGCTTTTTGTGCTCTAGGAACTTACAGATTGATTTTCTTCCAGGGTCTGCCTGAGCATTTCAGTTGGCATCATTGCATGTGACGCAGTGAGTCCTTGTTTCCACCTTTTAAAATATTGCGTTTCTCTTTCTTCAGTAATGTAGCATCTCCCCATCTATGCTCCGTGCTGGTTACAAAACAGAACGTTATGGAATTGGCACAAGTGGAATACGGGAAAACTGATGTGGTGTCTATTCTCATGAGCTTCTCATCTGAATACTGAAACTATTAGATTAATTAGCTTGAGCAAACTTCAGATGTTTACAACTAACTTATTTTTCAGCTTTACATCACACACAATACTATTATGCTAAATGTGGTTTGATTTTTGCACACAGAATTTAGTAGCAACAAATCCTTTGTACAATACAGGTAGTTTCCTGAAAACTTTTGATATTTATGCACTGACGTACTTACTGCTGTGCTAAGCTACCCTGTTCAAAGACAGTTCAGCCCTTTCAACAACTCCTAAAAGATGCATGCCTGCAATCCAGCTTAGCAGCAGTTTCTCAAATGTGTCTGAATATCTTTGACCAAAAATAGTTAACAGCAAATATTGACACTGATCCGCTTGCATTTCTCAGACCTAAAGGGACACAAAAAATAGAGCAAAACAAGATTGCAACTGAAATGTCAAAATCCAGGGGATAGCCTTTCTACATAGTTGCATTGTACAGATAAAGCATACGTGGTTGACATGGTTTTGCAGGTCTCTTTAAAAATGTATGGGGACATTTAAATTTTTTTGTCATTTCCCTGAAGTCAACAAGCTTAGCATTAAGCAGATTTCTCAGAAGTTGTAAGGACATTCTGTATTCATCATTACAAGTACTACTTCCAGCAAATCTGTTACATTTCTTGTGAGCGTTATCACAAATTCAACTGATGGCACTTGAAAGAGCAAAACCCTTTGAATCTCTGTTATCCATTTGTGGTTTCCTGTTTCATGAACTGATAGATTCTATTCCTGCCTGCTCAACCTCTCACCCACAGTCTATAACCTTCAAAATCTCAGTGGCCATTAATCTCAGGGCTATGGGTTATGATAAATGACCCTCTGGCTGCATTAGTTCCAGTCAAAACATTAAAATAAGGTATTCTCTGGACATGAATTTCTTGTGTTATGTTTGTAGAAAGAATTCATCTGTGTCTTTTAGTATCAGCTCTGTGACAGAATTGAATTTGTAGATGGCAACTATCAACTTTCTTCCTAGTACTTCACATACCAGCTGTGAAAAAGCCCGTGCTTCATTCAGGAAGTTTATTTTAAGGAGTCTCTGTCAGCCAAGGAGACGTGGTCTCTCGTTTCCAGAGGGGAAGCCATTAATGCTGCATATTGAAGCATAATGACAAAGCATCTGATTTAGAAAAATGAGCAGCTTACTCTAAGCTTTCATCTCTTGAGTCTGGATTTGGATCCCCTTTTGAAGTTGGTAGCGAGATTGACGTTGATATCAAGAGAAACTTTATCAGATGTCTCATGAGCAAATCCCAATAACGGTCACCAATTTAGTAGGATTGTTATGGACTAAAGATCACCTGAATGCCATCAGCCTACCATAAATGGGCATCCCCTGGCCTGCTTGTGTGATTTAAACACAGACAATCTTTGTTCCGTTGTTGTGTTTTGCTGTACAGAAGCAATGACCAGAGTCATTAATAACAGACACATGATGACTTGTTTGCTGAGATTTTATAACATCGTTCTGATTTATAGAGAGCAGAGGAAGCTTCTTAGAGTACTAATTTATTTTTCAGTGTTAATAGAAAAAAATGGATTATTAATCAAAGTATTCTGAAAATAATGATGAGCCTGCTAGGAACCAGAAATACCACTGTGCGTTATTCCCCAGTGTGATTATGGGTGGCAAGGTGGGAGGCAGCCTGCAGATGCTGGCACAGCTACTGTGTAAAATACTGTGCTTGGTGTGGTAAATAAAATGTTGTCTTTCACAGATTATGAATTTGCACTCCAACCTTTTGGAGCATTGCTTTATTTCACATTTAATCAATTCTGAGTGTAATTTTCCATATGTTCAGACCTAGATTTATTTCTTCTTGTGATACAAATTCTTGTAATTATAAAAACATAAACAATGCTATTTTTTTTTTTTTTTTTTTTTTTTTTTTTTTTTTTTTTTTGTCAACTTAGAAAAGCAGTATTCTTTGTTTGGAGATGTTTCCAATCCAATATAACTCCATTTATTTAAAAGTTTTTCATGGTGGAAATTGCCTTTGTATTTTGTTTCATAAAAGTTGATTTGACAGAAATTTTTAGTTTGATATATCACTTGTAAACCTTAATCTCTCGGTGATGTAGTGATGATGACATTTAAAGATAAAAGTAATTAGCTCATAAACAGATTTTTAAATTTCTTTTTAGACTAACTGCTTGATTTGCCTTGCCAAGACTGCTTTCTTTTTTTTTTATACATAGGCATAATAGTATTAATAATAGAGGCATAATAGTACTTTTCTTTGTCACTCTTGGTAATTTTGATGCATTTTAATGGTACATAACATGCTGAAGAAATCAAAAGGAAGAAGTCAATGAAATAGTTTGTATTTCAGAAAACAGGAGATGCCATAGACACATAAATTATCTTGCTTAGGTTTCCATTTACAATCTCATCTACAGCACTGGCATCCATTGGCTTTAAAAGCAGATTGTTCTAGATTGGGATACTAGATTTCTCTGAGCTAATATACAGACAGCTGCTTTATCTTAACTGATAATAAGGGTAACGTGATAATTTAGCTCTATAGGATCTGCAAGTTTAGGACTTTGAATAGGAAGCACTGTTGTTACAGTACTGACATTGGTGTGTCAAGAAAAATATGCAAGATTGTTGAATATTCTGGCATTGTTTGTGGCAAGATAAGAATTCAAAATAACTTTCCTGCCAACAATGAAGTAGTAGTTCCATCCAAACACCGTCAGCTCGTATTATCTTACTCCCAGCCTTTTCTATTCAAGTGGAGGTTAGATAGCTGCCTGAACGTAGAAGGATCATTATTGTGGGTGACAGGTTGGTGTAAAGAGACTTGCTAGTTCCGTTAAAGTTGTATGGATATTGATTTGTGTATATATATGCATGTGTATTGCCTACACACATGTTCATTATTAAAAAAATCTGCGTAGAGCTTTCAGTAATCTCATTTAGATTAACTAACTGTATTTCAGTGAATTTCGTTGTGAAATGCTGATGGTGATCACAGTGTAGGGGTAGAAAAGAGTGGGATGCGATATCAACCACAAATTCTGCATTCTCTTAGTCACTCAGAAATACAGCTTGAAGTGAGCATAACACCGATTGTACAAGCATCTAGCAGTAAATTAGTCCTTGAGAAATATCCACAGCTCAAGTGCTGGAAGCACCCACTGGCGTGTTGTTGCCTGTTGGTTTTCCCAGCAGAGATGCACTATAGTCACAGCCAGTTTGTGGAGAGAAACGGTGCAGTAGCACAGGCTGGGGAGAGTGGAAGAATCAGCAGGGTCTTTGAAGCTGATCTTACTGCCTTTTGAGCGCCGTCACAGTGTGGTGTGGAGTTGTAGTGGTCTGTGTAAGATTTCTACCATGGAGGTATGATGCTGAATATATGAAATCTTTTACTCCGCTACGTGTGGAAATGCAAAGGATAAAAAAATGGTTTGGAGAAAATATTCAGCATCCAGAGTTTGAGATGTGTCTTAACGTGTTTGAATTGAAGAAATGCTCATTTTCTTATTATTCCTGTCTGCCCTTGTGTAGTGGAAATGCTAAATCATGGCCAGCCCAGGGGAGTTCAGGTGCTCAATGCACCTGAGTGATCCTGGCTCCACCTATCCCAGACCTCATTTAAGGGTTGGCAGTGGAGGGTAGGGTATCTTGCTGGAGATCCTTGCTTACCTGAGGCTTTCTAAAGTTAAGCAGCTTTTTTTGCTTCATTTCTGCGTCCAGGGCTGCTGCATCTGGGCTTGTTTTCCTTTGCTGCAGCCAAAGACTTTGCCATCCTGCTATTATTGTTGTACTTTCCATCACATTATAGCGTTACACTTTGTAACTGTTCCTCCAGAATGGTGGATGTTAGCAGAATGGCTATTTCTTATTGTACTTTCCCTCCTCTTCCAACCCAAAATAGACACTCCGTCCCTTTGGCATATAGAATACTAACTTGATCACCTTGCTTTGCTCTTCTATGCATTACATTAGGATATCTTAAAAAAAGACAAAACAAAAAAACCCACAAACAGAAAAAAAAGATCAACACTTTCTTTTAGCTTGTGATGTGTCAAGGACAAGTGCTCATTTTGTTCTGACAGTATATTTTTTTTCTTTAGAAGGTGTTGCTACCATACATATTTTGATATCTTGTAATGAATAATGAATGGTAGACCTTGCTGATGATGCTTTAAGTTGCTCTTGATAGCTGTCTCAGGGAATGAAATTGGTAAAAAAAAAAAAAAAACAAACAAACAAACAAAAAAAACAGCCTTTTTTTTTTTTTTTTTTTTTCCTCCATACAGTTTCTATTCTGGGTAATGAAGGAAAAGCCTTTGCATCTGACCAGTCCCAGGTTACTGCTGCTTGGAAAAGTAAGTGCATGCTTTTCCCCCTCTCTTTGGGCCTGTGCTGTGGGGTGGGCAGCAGGAGGAATCCTCCATGGCCAGTAGCTCCATCCTTGTTTCCCTTCTAAAAAGCAGCTACAAAGCTGTGGCTCTGTCCCTGCTTGCAGCCCACCAGCACTGCAGAGGATGGGTAAGCCCTAGGGCACAGCCTGCGATGGTTGCGGACTGAGATCTCTGATTTGGGATTTCTGCATGATGTTTGAGACATATTCAGTATCTGTTGTTGTTGTCACTAAATGCTGTGAGAAAGCTGTTTGCTTTTGGATTGTTTGGTTAGCTCCCAACTGACACTGTGTTGAAATGGCTGGCTGAAAAATGTGGTCAGTGCTGGGAACTGATGGGAAAGAAAGTGCTGAAACACATGGCTAGGAGGGAGGGGAACAGAGACTCTGGAGGGGCTTGGGAGAGCTGTTGCCCTCAGGGCCACAGCAGGTATTCACCTCCTCTGAACTATGGTTTACAGCCTGAACCAACTCCTTTACTCCTTGTCACTTGAATTGAGATGTCTCTGTTTTGCAGATGATTGGAAAAATAATAATTAAAAAAAACTGGGCTTTAGTGATGTGTTCCAGATCCCCAACTTTCCCAAGCACTCAATACAGTCTCTATGCACATTAATCTTGATGTGACTTTTGGTGCAATAATACTGCAGTGCAGAAGCATAGGTAATGAATATTGATAATCCCTGTTCTTTCCTTATGTTCCATTCAGTTTTTAATCCTCAACATTTTTTGTCTAGCTGCCCCTAGTTACACCAGTGCATTTCAAAGATACGTGCAATAATCCTAGTGGTTTATTGATTTGCTTTTATAGCTCCATTTCTCACTCGTTAACTGTCACTGCAAAGATATTTTACTTTCATAATAGTCCAAGTAAATGCAAATGCAAATAATGCAAAGATATTTTACTTGGACTCTTATGAAAGTAAAATATCTGACTTTGCTGTTACTGAAGCTGGATTTTTTGGCTGCCTAGCAGAGTTGGCTGTAGTACGAAGCACGTTTTTCCTGCAGCTCAGACTGATGAATTAGACATTATAACTAAGCAAATTAATAGAAGCAAAGAAAAGTAGATTGATTCAAATTCATACAACAATTTTCAAAAACTAAAACCGTCTGGCTGCTGTTTTGCCCAAAAGTAGAAGAAAATATTAGACTGTTGAGCAGTGAGGCGGTTTTACTCCCTGGGTTGGAAACCCTGTTTATTATCCGGCATTCATTTCATGTGCCTGTTCTATCTGGGCAGGCTGAGTTGAAGTATAATGGGTCTGGTCAGATGAGTGTGGGAAGGAGTCCCTGTCATAGTGCCCAGGATAAGACCTATGCTCTTAGTCTGGGCAGAGAGGCCACGGAGTAACTGTGCAGAGCGAGACAGCTCTTGCCAGCTTAGAGGTGATCCCTTCAGACCAGCAGGAGGGCAGGGAGTGTAAGGGCAATGTGCTCTCAGGATGCCTGTGCTTTGTCTGCCTGTTGGCTAAACAGGCTGCTTTACTCGCTAGAGCCATCAGTTTGTCACTTCCCATATGTGTTATAATTTACCTTGAAATACAACAAAAAATTATTCTTATCAACTCTGGAAAAGGCCACAGGTGCAAAGGAGAGGAAAGTGTAAGAACATTTGATATGTTCTGCTTTTATTAAGAGATATCACAGAACCGCTTCTGATAATTTTATGGACTGCCTTCAATGAAAATTTGTAGTTAATGTGAAGTAAATGCTGACAAGAAACGTCGCAGTTGTTTTTGGTGTTTGTTGCTCCACTAAGGCATTCTGTAAGCTCATTTTAAAGGATTTTATACAGGGCTGATAAGAATGTAGTCTGTAAATGGTCTCTTACTGAAAACAACATACTTAGGTTTTATTAATTATGAATTTGCCATAAACAAATCTATCTGTGGTTTTAATATTAAGCCCTGTGAAGGGAGCCATAAAATGTGCTGTGCAACAGTGGTGTGGTAGTTCAACCCAATTTTGTCTGGACTTCTAGAGCCAGCACACTGGGATGATACTGCCAATTATTGTAAGTGATGTTTACAATTTGAAGGAGTGGTGTTTTGCCAAGTTGTGTGAGTACATACTGAAAGCACAATGTGCTGGTTCAACCGAGTTCTGTTCCATGTATAATTTTAGCCTGGTTAATCATTATAATGTGCTAAAAGTTTGCCACAACCTTGCTGCTGTAAAGCGTTAACGGTATCCGTACCTCCACATCCATTATGTCAAATTCCTTTATAAATGCATTTCTAACGACATGTAGTTAGCTGTAGACTAGTAAATGCTTTATCTCCACCAAACATTTCACTTCTATGTAGAGGGTACTCCGTGGTAAATAAAAGGTATAGAACAGAGTCTTCCCTGTGATTCCCTACACTGGTGCTTTGTCTGGAAACCTTACAGGTTTGTTCACTGAACTCCAGAACCATCTGGCAATGAAGCATAGCGCATACCCCACAACTTGCACACAAAGCAGTAACTGGACGTGAGAAATAATGGGGAAGTCATAAATCTCAAAAGCATCGCCATCAGCTGAACATCTACAAAAAATTTCTGACTGCGTATGAGGGTTCTGTTGTTTGCTCCCATATAACTTGTTCTTTTGAAAACAAATGAAAAACTAAAAGGCTTGAAATAAGTGTTGAATCTCATACTGTTTGCACAAGTAAAGACAAATGTAAACAGGTGCTTTCAGAAAGTTTGTTTGAATTGATCTGTTTAAAAACAGCTGCTTCAGAGTGCAATAAGTACAATAATGCACAGTGCTTGATACTTCACATGTGATACCAGGTACAGATGGGAGAGCTGCCTGTGGTGTGTGCAGCTACAATTCGGATACCAGGGCGTGGAGCCGGGAGCAAGTGCTCTGCTTCTCCAATTGCCCAAACCTTTAAAAAGAAGTTATGAAGCCATTGACGACTGCAGAAATACCAAGCAACACTTTGGCTGAAGTGACTGGTTTATGGCACAAAGAAGTCCTGGCTAGAGGCACTGTATTAATTATACTGAGATGTGATTGTTATGGCTCTGAGATGCTGCGTAGCATGAGTCAGTCCTTAGGAAACGGGTCTGCTGGGAAACCAGCAACTTAAATGCAGCCTATCTGGCACCTGCTGATATTTCTGTACTTGCAGATAATCAGGAATTTGGAAGAATGCTAAATTTTCCTCTGAGCTGGATTAATCTAATAAACCAGCTCTTCTTTGGTTTAAAATCTTTAGCTGAATTGGTTTTTGTTCAAGGTAAGGAGTAAAATTTAAACCATACAAAAAGGAAAATGCGTTAACCACAGTTGCTGATTGACTGTCTTATTTCTGAAATTATTTCAATTATGTAGATTAATTAGTTGTCAGAAGAAAACAATCCAACCAAAAACTACGTTTAGGCCTCCATGTTACAGCAAAGTCTCATTAGGACTTGAGCCTCATTACTCTCTTCTGAATAACTTCAGCTAAAGCTGTGGCTTAAGTCCTATAAAGTATTCTTGAAAGTCATTTCTCTCCTGAATCTAAAAACAGAATAAAAGAAAGGAAGACTTTACTTCTCCCCAGGAGATTACTTACTGCAGCACCCTACAGAAGATCAGATTTGGGGGGAGAACAGCTTTGTCTGCGCATTTCTTGGTGGATATTGTTTGGAACTATTTTCAAATATTAAGGTAATGCTGTACTAAGAAAGGTTGCTGAACATTTTCATGTAACTAGGGACTCCTGTTGTGAGGAGCCTCTCCCTATTCCTCACTCCTCTTTTCCCTTTCTCATGTCCAGTGATTCTGTATTCTTCTAAGTTCGCACTTTTTGATCAAGACTATGTGAATATCTGCTCTGATCAAATGATTCACTAAGAACAAGTCAACACCGTCACAATATTTAATCTTGATATTTCATGCTGTAAATAGTGATCCTTTCTTTGTAGCTTCCATTTTTCCTCCCCTTCCGAACCCCCAGTGTACAGGGTCATAGAGAACAATTAATGCTGTTGGCTTCGTGGAAGTATTTTACTCATTGGAAGAAGAGGTTTGGTGCTCTTTACACAATCCAGCTGCAGTTCCCAAAACACCTTTTAATTTCTCCTCTGTACTGGGAGCTGCACGTTGTCTCTCTCCTTTCCAATAGGAAGGACTCTAGCTTGAGCCCAGTATCCCATTGGATTTGAACGTATCAAAAAGAAAGGCACAATTACCTCTCCTGTCTTGCATACAGCATACAATATTCCTTTTATTATCTATCAGAACAGCTTTTAGTTTTTGTGCAGTGTTACATAATTGACTCAACTGTGATTCATATTAGCACTGATATTTTTCAGAAGTGCTGCTGTGTAGGCTGCCAAGTCTGCACTATGTACTTCTCCTCCACATTCTAAAAATGGATACTATATTCTGCTCTTTAATCCAGTGGATTTACTTTGCATTTACTCCTTGCATCCCAAATGCACACATCTCTGTAACTGTTTTGGCCAGTCCTTTATGAATTGAAAGATAAATATCTTCATGTCTTTCTAACTTTTCTTATCTAAGTCCTCTGAACAGATTCTGAATCGCGTTGTTTCTATGTTAGCTTTTCTCTTGACCCCCTGTTAGTTTGACCATGGTCAACATTTTCGTAGTGCTTGTGTAGTGATTGCTTCAGTTTTTTTAAGGAAGCCATCAGCTTTATGACTGCCTGGCAATAACCATGCCCTGAACAGAAAAAGTGTCAGTTAAAGCAGCCCACAGGGCACAGACACTCACCCTGTGTTCTACTAAGTGTTTTTTTTTGTTTGTTTTTTTTTTGTTTTTTTTTGGACAGAGCTTTCCAAGTTGTCTGTTGTTTATATAGATGGTTTGCCTGTTTCTGGAGCAATGATTATATTCATTTATTTGTTTTTAACCTCAGGGTTTGGGGCACGTTTTAAGAAAAAAAAACAAACAAAAAACTGCCCTGCGAATCTTTAGCCCTAATGATTTGTTAAGCAACTTCTGGTTTGCAACTTGGAGATTTTTAAAAAACATGAATTTCACAGAAATGTGTCACACCTATTTCATGTGAATGTTGCCTCATCTGCAGGAAATATTTTCCTCTGTAGATATCTTTGAAAAAGTGTGCACATCCTGAGATTTGTGTGGAGTTATCAGAGTTCTTTCCAGAGTTTTTAAAGCCTTATTCCCTCCAGCATTTCCTCTCCTTTGGAAAACTTGAGCATTAAAGATGGAATAATTAGATAAGTTAGGTAATTGTACATGCTAGTCTTCCAAGAGAAACTACTTTCAAATAATAATGCTGATGGGGTTAGTTTTAAGCTGAGATGTAAAATAAATGTGAGACTTTGTTGCTTTTCACGTCAAAGGTGCACATGAATGTGAGATCAGTGGAGCTGCTTAGAAGAGTCAGTTGTGGCTGAGAACAGACACTGCACATGCAAGGCACTCATTCCAGCATAGGAGGAACTAAGTCTTCCTGCTGTAAAATATGTTACTAGGTGCCTCAACTCAATTTGGAAGGTTAGGAGTTTGTTCCATAGATTAGCAAACCTGGCTCTTTATCAGGAAATTAGGCAGGTATGGCAAAGTTTATGGAGATCTAGAAGGAAATATCTGTTCTCACTTACAGAGATTATCCATTTAAGCTCCTTCATATTTGTTTAACAAAGTGCCTCATATGTATCTCAGTTTCTGCTCAAGTATGTCTGACCTACTGCTTTCCTTGGAGAAGTGTGTTATTAGTAGCAAAAGTGTCAAGCAGGTGTCTTTTTCCCGGTTCTCTTTCCTGTTTTCCAACGTACACAAATTCTGCTTCATTGGAATTACAGAAAAAGGGCTAATAGGTTTTAAAAATCTTGCTTGGAGGTTTATTAGCTATTGCTAACATGAGTGTATTCCATTAGAAACCACTCGACTCATTTTGCTGCTTAACTCTCTGTGAAAATTGGTCTTAATTTTTCTAATTTTGTTGATTTCTTTCTCTTGAAATACTCAGTTACCCAAATGTTATATGGCCTCGTGTATCAGCAAGTGTCTTTGTGTTATGCTGCTTGTTTGGGAAATATCCTGTTACTGTCTGTCTACATGAGTAAAACATAATTTGTCTTGATTAGGGTTCTAGTATTTCCTGCTCAAGGGATAAAACCTCTTGGATCATTGTACACCAGCAAAATCCCTATCCTTTCACAATTTCAGCTATGTAAACATATCTCCTCGGAGCTCCCAGAATCTAAATATTTTTAAAGCAGTTCAGTGATTGCAATAAACAAAGAAAAGAAAATGTAAATGGTGCTGACTTAAAGACGATTCCAGGACCAGCCTGAGGTCTCCAAAGAATTGTTCTAGTCTGAGGGACTCGATTTCTATCCAAACTATTTATTTTAAATTCTTTTGTGGCTAATTACAGCTAGCTTTGCTGTCCTGGCTTGTCTGTATTTTTCTTTCAATAGCCAGTGCATGCTGGAGAAATACATGTCCTAATGCATCAAGTCATCCATAGGAGTAAAGCTGGCATTTGTGGAGAAGCCTTCCAAGATCAGAGAAACTCCGGTGTGGGGAAATGGCCTGCTTACATTTCTGCCCTAGCTTCAGCAACAGTAAGACACGCATGTGAAAATTCAAGTATTTTAATGCCTCCTATAAATAAGGACAAACCTCTGCTCACTGAATTCAAGTAGCCACAGCAGCTGAATGGCCTGGCCTAAGTAGTCCTTGGGTTTAAAAATGGAGTCCCTTCCTCATTTAAAAAAAAAAGCAACAGACTGAGCTTTGTAGGTGTGTTCTGCCCAAACATTTTCTCAATGAAAAATTCAGAATTGGATAAAAACAATTTCACATGTTTTTCCCCCCGATATTATTCACCTGAACAACTGGACTTTCTTTCCGCTGGCAGTTAATGAATGCACAAAGAAGCTATTTTTGCAGCTCTTTTGAGGTGTTAGAAAAGCTGAAGTATGTTGCATATTGCTGCTTAGAGAAAAGCATGGAAAGGTGTCAAAAGAGGAAGTTATGTTTTTCAAAGGGATTTTTACCTTTTTTCTATGTAGAAAGCTTTTTCATAACTTTTTGCTTTTCACAGAGTCACTCAACTGTTTTTGTAATGAAACACTGAACAGGAAAATGTGCTGAGTAAGAACCCTTACATACTTCTGAGTTAGCTGCTGCATCCCTATCAGTTTTTAAAGCATTTGATGTTTGTAGCCAAATGGTGTTTTTTCTGGGGGAAAGAAAAAAGTTGGAGTATTTTCTTTCTTTCTTTTTTTTTTTTTTAAGGAGTAGTGTGCAGTTTCTCTGTTTCTTTAAGCTAGGAATGACTATCAGTTTGAATTTTTGCCACAAGGAAGTTTTCTACTAAAAAATGACAAAACTATTGGGTTTAACTGTTAAGCAGAAGAAAGAATTAAGTACTAAAACTAATGCTGTCAGAAGCTCATATAATGCTTGCTTGCTTTCTTTCCTTAATTCCTGCTGGTTTGGAAGCAATATGAAAAATACACAAACATGACAAAACTTTTCAGGATGGAAGAGGTAATAAAAGCTGCTTGAAACCCATTCAGAAATATCCTGTACATTTTTCCTCCGAGAATGATATAGCCTTTTTTAATTCAACCCCAATAAGAAAAAGAAGAACTTTGAAGCAACCAACTGAGACAGAAGGATTTTGAGAGACTCCTAGAATTTATTGGCTCACAGAGATTAATATTGATTTCAGTGTCTCTGATACTATGAAGCACCTGTAAAAACACGGGGGAAACTGTTCTTAGAACAGGACAACCTCCATTAAAAAATACGCTTCTTATTTGCCACATGTTTTCGTTGACGTTACCAATGCAACTGAAATGGCCTTAAGAGACTTTTCACAATGAATCTCAAGGTTGCAGAGCAGTTTGATGCAGGGTGGGAAACTTGGTAGCTCCCTGGAGGAGACAGCTGTGTTCCCTCTGGAGCAGGCTCCAGCAAAGGCTTAGGGAGGCACTGGGATGCTGAAGTGATGGCTGCCAGGTCACAGCTCTGTCTTAAAGAAGCTTCTGGTTAGTATGCAGTCTGTCATTGTGTCTGAAGTCAGTATCCAGCAGTTTACAGCGAACAGGGGCTGAACCAAGCAGCAAACTGATGACTGGTTTGCCCAGCGCTGCCGGCTGTGTATGCAGGGGGCAGCAGCATTACAGGGGGTGAAGGCTGGATCATAACACTCTACAGGGTGAAGTCAGTATTATACAGATCTCTTTAATCACAGCCTTCCCTAACTTTGGAATACTTGTACATGCAATGATTATTAAAATCATTCTACAGCCTTAATAACCTTCTCCCTATCACAGTCTTTTGATTAAGATTTTATATTCCTTCTTCATTTGTAACGTGCAAAATGTATGTTCTATTCTTGCTCAGTAGTAATTTCTTCCAGATTTCCCAATGAAATTGAATGGGAAAGAATAATTAGTTAGGGAACCGTGACCCACACTGCAGAAGAAGTATTGTAAAAGATCCTGAAATATGTGCATGTATCTTTGATTCAGGTATCTGTTTGCACGTATAAGTGATCAAGAAACTAGATCCTCATTACTATTTATTATTTCAGTCATTGTAATTAGTCATCTGTCTCCGCCCTCCTCTCTTCCACCCCTTTCCCCAACAACTTTTGATTGCTCTGGAATGAGAGATGTCACTGAAGCGTATGTAATGTGGGGAGACGTCAATACAAATTCCTCACATTTTTCAGGGGAGGAGATTTTTTGGTAGCATCTTTATCTTTCAGAACACTGCAGTTTGTTGATTATTTTTTTTTTTGTTTGGGATTGCTTCCTGAAAAATAAGTGCACAATAACTGTCCTTACTATTGCAGTGTTATTTTTCCCAGCAATTTAACATAGAGAATTATAAAAAATCAAGCTGCTCCCGTACAAAATCTGCTATAGAAAGAGCTCCTCTAACACTCTGAGGGCTTGGTTGCTGTAACTGTCAGGCTGAGGATAACTGATCTGCTGAGGATTTGTTTCTTGCTGAACTTCAATATTTAGAGTCAGAACTGTGTGTAACTGCAGGGGAAGAGAGAGTGTTAATGGTGTAAAAGGCATCTTATGTGGAAAAGAATCATCAGGATTCTCAGGGGCTCGAAAGCCTTAAACTCTGCTTCAAGGGAGAAAAGTTGGGCTCATTTTCACGTCTCTAAATATATGTCTGCTACTGCCACATGGAGCCTCTTTCCTCAACTTCCTGTCATGGTTTCCTTCTTTCTCCTCTTCCTTTCCCATACAGATTTCTGTCTATCTAAAGACTTAGAGAAGTAGATTTCAATTAAGACCCTGAAAAAATTGTCTATTGAACTCTGAGACTACTTTCCTGTTATGAAAGAATGAGATGAAATTATATTTCTGTTCTGTATCTCTGTGTTTACTAAGGCAGCAAACACGTATGTGAGAGCACATGAATGCAGAAAGGGTTGGAAACTTTCTTCTCTGGCAACTGCTGGCAGTCTGCTGAGGACTGTCATTGGAAAGAAGTTGACTTAAAGAAAGGAGAAGTAAGCAATAATGCATTATTCCCTTAAAAATACTTAGAGAAGCAAAGTATGACAGAAGCCTTTCTAGCTCATGCTGTAGTGTTTTCACTACAGGAAAACACTAGATCAGAAGATTTCATGTCTGTGAATGTACTAAAAGATACACTTGCCACACATGTCGCAGCAGCATGGAGTATTTGCTGTACAGACGTATACGCAGATAGTTCCAAAAGTATTGTCTCCTCTTTATATCCATGGAAACTACAACAGATACAAAGAGCACAATACTATTTGATAGAGCAAATTCTCAGCTACAAAACACTTTTTCAACACAGTCACCACCATTAGCTGTGCATTTTAGCCAGCCACGAAGAAGAGCCTGCATGCCGTGGATGTGAAAATCAGCATGGCTGTCTGGAACGTGGCTTGTCTTTCATGTCACTGTTGCCACTACTGATATGCCACACCCACACCTCCCTGTGCTCACATCCACTGTTTGGTCTACAGAAACATTCAGCAAGCATCAATGAATGTTAGTGGGTGCTGCTTTTTCCACATGGAGGAATTCAGTGCCACACCTTTGCTTCCTGCACACTTCCATGCCAGACACCATCGTGTCAGACTGCCCCTCTGCTGCTATCTGCCACATGGCAACAACATGTAATGGAATATTGGTGGGAAGGTTCAGCCATTCTACCAGCACCCACCTCTGAGGTTGTGGGCCACTGTAATGATAAAGAAGGCTTCATATAGAGCTGTGACTGCTCCTGATTGATGCTCTGGAGCTGGAAATGATAATTAGCACCAGGACTGAGCCAGTTTTGAATGCGTTGGCATTCCTGAGGCATCCATTAGGCAGCAGGTCACTTGAACGTCAGTGTCAATATTTAATGCAGCACTTCAGTACCAAATCATTGAAGTTTGCTTTTGGACCAGGCACTTCTTTTTAGAAGCTGTTATTTAGAGTGGGGCAGAACTTTAATTTCAGTCTATGCAATTTACATTCTGCTCTGGTTAACACCAACCCTTTCTTGAGGCACTCTGTCCATTAACTACTCATTTTTCAAGGAGAGTACAATTGCTGTTCCAGATTCGGATGGCAAAATCATTCATTTCCTTAGGTTTAACTGTTGCTTGCACGTAAGCAATCATGCAGCCTTCTCTTTATTAAGCCAACAGTGTTGTCATTAAATGAGGACCAGGCTTGAAATCAATCACCCTAAAGCTCACGTCCATCACTGACAAGGAAGCTGAGTTGCTGTTATCCTGCAGAAAAGGAAAGCAGCAGATCAATGCTGCTTTCTGGTCTTAGCAAAGAAAATAATTTTAGCCTGAAAAAGAAAGTTAAATTCCTTTGATCGGTGCTGTATGTTTGAGGTTATAAAAGGGTTTTGTGCTCCCTCTTAGCTGGATCAAATTGAAAGTGGGGTAATTATCAGTGAGGAATAGAAGTAAAATAATCAGTTAGCAGTGTCAAAATATCTTCATTTTTTGTTAGTCATCCTGTCTTTCTGGTAAAGTGAAAATCAACTGCAGGTTCAAGAGCAACAGCTTAGCAATTGAACTTCAACTCTTTCCTTGCATTTGGTTGTGGAAGATGCTCATGGATTTTGCCTTGTAGGCAGGGGACAGGGTGTGTGTTTCTAACTACAGCTGGTATTCTGGCATTAAGGCTGAAAGGTTTAAAGTTCTAGTGAGTGTCCTGCCATATGCCTGTGTTTCACACCAACTGTGTTTTAAAACAAACAAACAAACAGCTATTTAACTGATTTTACAGCAGTATCATTTTTGCATTAGCATATGAGCAAAAGAAGTGAAAACAAATATTTTGGTCTTGTAAATGTGGTTCTGTGCTCCCTGTGACTTCATTAGGAGTCTCCATTGTTGAGTTTGTCTCAGGAAAATTGTGCCAATGTTATTTGGACCTGCATTAAAGAGCTTCTGATTGCTTAAGAAATGTTATAACCTAAATGCTCTTATAAAACCAAGTATCTCTACATCTATAAGAGAAGTACTGAAGTCTCTATCGTGATTGTACTTGTGGTACTATAACTGATTGAATTATTTTCAGCAAAGCTCCATCGATTGTAGGTGTTGGGGAAAAATGATAAGAGATTGTTGCTATAGATGACTTGTTTGCCATGGAAATACTGTTCTTCCTTCTTAACTCTGCGTTATGGACAACTAATGCAGTATATTAAAACAGAAAGAAAAAATAAAAAAGGATGTGTGGGGAAGTAAATGAACTTACTCCAGTAATAGGCAATAATCAATGTTCTTTAGAATAATGAAAAAAGATATTGAGGTTGGATGGCAAAATTACTCTTGTTTTCCAGTGGGCAGTAACAATTATCAGATGATTTGTTTTTGACTGTTTTCCAAAACTTGGTCCAGACGGATAACATTTGGTTTTGGCACACTGTGCTTTGTTTCATAAAATCAGTGTGCAAAAAATTTGTTTTCAATACTGTCTGATGGTTTGTTGTTCTTTGTGGTGTTTTTGTCCCCTCTGGATTTCAGTTCTCTATACAAGATGATATAATATCTATTAGTAGCTAAAGAATCTGTCATGATTGGTATAGAAATGGCTATTTGTTCTTCACTCTAGTTTTAATTTGCATAAGAGTTGATAACTAGTTCTATGGGAAATGAATAATAGAATCAGTGCTAGTGTTAAAGTGTTTGGAAAGTGCTCATTAGTGGAAATATTCATTATTTTTCACTCTTGGAAATTACATTTATTAATAACTGAGACTGGAATCCTTTCCCTAATTTTCTGCTGTCCTGCTCAAGGAGCTTATTTCCAGGCAATTTTTGAGAGTTTTATTTCCATTTCACCACTATTCTTCATCCTAAAATACTGCACCACTATTCTTCATCCTAAAATACTGCACCACTATTCTTCATCCTAAAATACTGGAATAATATTAGGAGCAGAGATGCGCCCTATCTTGTTCTTTAATCTTCTGGTCACTAAGAGTCTATTGGTGGTTTGAGCTTTCCAAAATGGGAAGAGATTTCAGTCCTCCTTTTTCTGTGGTCTATCTTATGGGAATGAAAGGAGACAAAGGGAAGTATACAGTAGCAATTCAGAGAAGTGTTACTATAGCTAAGTATTGAAAGTGCTGCCCTAGGACATTATCTAAGGCAAGTAACTTCTCTTTGTTCAAATAAGAATTACAGATACAGATGTGTTTCCTCAACAAGGATGCCAACAGAAGTGCCTGCTGAGGGAGGAGCCTCTTATTGTGGTGATCAGTTGTGGTTTGGACGGCACTTTTTTTCAGAATAGTTTCTAATCAGAGAGATTCATCATTAGCATTGCTTGTCTACTGATTTTGTCTAATCCCAGCAGGTACATAAAATTCTTAACGCCATAGTCATAATTTCAATGGCAAAAAAACCTCAAAACTAAATGAACACATTCCCGTGAATCCCACATGCCTCTAAATGACAGATTTTTTTTTTCTGGTGTTTTTGCCAGTTCTCTCAGGTGCCCTGTAACTTTAAGAAAAAAAAAAGCTGAGTCCTGTTTTGCAGTCTTTTCCTTTATTAGAATTCTGGACCTCCAATTCTGTCAATGTAGACTATATCCACATCCTTTTGTTGGAGCAGACAGAAGAGAATACTGCTCTAGAGGTTGGGGATTTTGGGGCTGTTTTTTCTAAAAGAGCTCGAAAAACGCTTAATTCATTATAGGAAAAAGAAACAAGTCAGATGTACTATGAACATTATTTTAGACACTGTGAGGCACTGTCTTGCTCTGAAGTACTTCGATATCCTGGTTGCCATGGCAAGCATGAGGAAGAATAAAAAATTCCTGCAGCGAATACCTTTGTAGCTCCAAAATCATCACTCAGCAGGGCTGTGTGCTTAATAACTCATAAAAACACCGTGGGTTTTTCAGAAAGCAGGGAGGGGAATTCTCCGCTGCTTTGGCTCACTCTGTTCAGATGACTGTTCATGCTGCTATGGAGCAGAGGTGACCGGGAGGGATAACTACATGATGGGGGTTTACAGCTTTGACATGGGTGTGAGCATGCTCTCGCCTTCTAGCAGGGAGAGCCTGGCTCCCTGGCGCGAAGGAGGGCTGCGAGGTGGGATGGAGCTGTGCTGCTGCCTGCAGTGTGGGTATGGAGGCTGTAAGCTGCCCTGTGCCTTTGCCAGGAGGAGGGGAGGCTGGGCAGCAGAGTGTGCCCAGGCGTGATTCTGCTCACTGGTGTGGCTGCACACCTGTGCTCATGCACTCCCATGTTGGGTGAAGGCATCGAACCCCTCAGCCTCATGGCTCTGTGGAAGGCTGTAGATGCAGCTCCTATCTGTCTGCTGGCGCCTTCCACAGCCTCCCCTCCACGCTGGGCCCTGGCTGGCACCCCTGCGCTCCTTCTGGCATGCTGACAGCTTTGAGCAGCGCTGTCATGCCATGCAGAAATACCCTTGATTTCTAAAAGCAATGGGCTTTGTGCTGCGAGTACGGCAACGTTTTTTGCTGAGTGAATACTGGATCTGGCTATTTTAAAGACATCCTATGTTTCCGTGTGCCGTAAGAATGTAACGTTGAAGCTTTTCCAAAGAAGGGTGACCCAGAAGTACTTGATACCCAGTAAATCATACTTGAACTTGGAGCATTTTGCAGAATTCAGGCTGAGACCTGCACTTAGGATGAGGTCTTTTTGAGACATTCTGTGATAGATGAGAGTGCCCACAGTCATAACAACTCAGTGCAGCATCCTACTGCTAGCACCATCTGCTGCAATTTTTAAATATAGAAGGAGATTTTTCTTAGTCAGCATGTTTCTGTCAGAACTAGCTCTCTGCCACCGCAGAGCTTCAAACTTCATCAGCTTTCTAATGGAATAACACAACACAATCTGATCACTTCAAAGTGTTTGCCTTTCCTTCGCAAAAGGAATCAATTTTTACTCTTCAGTGATTTCTGTGGCTGTGCCTGCACTTATGTTGAAAATGTTTCCTGTCTTTGCACTATAATTTGTGCTTCTATCAAGAATAAATTTAGGGTTTGAGAAACTGTCAACTGCTGAAATACATGGAGAGTTGCTTTTTTGCTTGAATATTGCTACTATAAAGTGAACTCTGTAAACATCGTCAAGTAGCTATCTGCCTTACCTAGCTTCAGCTCAGTTCCAGGTTTTGCTCAAAGGATATCACAAAAATGTGTACTAAAGCAATGATAAATATCCATGGCAACACTCGGCAAAATGCCGAGATTGTTTGAGATTGTTTAAGTGTCTGTAAGTTGCGCACAGAGGCAACATCAGTAAACGGTGCAGGAAAATAATTTCCTTGAGCTGGTAGGGGCTTAGGCTGACATCACTTAGGCAATGGCTGGGGTGGACTACTGTGTTCCTACATCAGTAAGGAACAAGTGACTGTGTGAGGAACACGTGACTTGCCCTCCCTTCCAGAG
The DNA here is from genome assembly GCF_002078875.1 of Numida meleagris. Lineage (NCBI taxonomy): Eukaryota > Metazoa > Chordata > Aves > Galliformes > Numididae > Numida > Numida meleagris. Next base: position 24,360,608 of record NC_034413.1, read on the forward strand.
GCTCTGTTCCTCACATCCCTCAACCTCTCAGGCAGTGTGACACAAAAGGGACATCCCATAGGGCTGACACCCACGGCTGCTTCCTCCGATTGTTCCCCTGCAGCTGCTCTGCAAATGTTTCCTTCCCTTGCTGCCCCTGAAGAACAGCTTAAGGAACCAAACATGCAAGGGATTTCTCCCTGTGTAAATACAATTTTATGTATGTATGAGAGTGCTTTAGGACTGGTCTGTTTAAGAAAGATTTTGCATTTAGCATTTGTTCAGATCTTGCTAAGGAGTTGATTGTTTTGCTGAGAAGGGTACCTGCCTATCTTCTTCAAATATTTTATGGTTTTGGTTACAGTATATTGACATGACGTGCAGCAATAATTTGAATAGCTAAACAGAAGTCTAAGAAATGCATATTTCTTTATCTAGCTGTCCATACTGTCCCCCTCTGGGCTGCTAATTTATCCTGCAAATATACACATCATTAGCTGCTGAACTGAAAATTTACATGTGTATTAGCTAAACACCCTCTTGAAAAATAGCTACAGTAATCATTCTTCATAGCTACGTATCATATCTGACACAAAATGAAAGAACAGTCAGTAGCCAAAGCCTTAGATGGCAGATGAAATGTCTGACTAATAAAGCCTGAAAGACAAGATTGGCAACGGACATTATGATCATTCTGGCCAATGTGAGTTTAAGAAGCCTGAGATAATTTTGCTTGAAGAGACTTAATGAGAAAGATAATGAGAGCGTGAGAATCACTTGCTAGCAGAGCAATGTACAGCAAGGGCTCCTTGCAGTGGGGTGGTGAATCTCAGACCTAGTCCCTGAGACTCTGTTCTTATTTCAAAGTTTGAATTCAGTACGAGGCTAATTATGATAAAGCAAGGCTCTGTGTCTATTTATGTTAAGTAAAAGAAGTTCTGCAATCAGGTTTCCTGTAATGGTATCATACTTATGCATGGGACTAGTACTGGGCTAGAGGGCAGGAAATTGGGAATGATGGGTTCATGGGGTTCATGGCATTACAGGATACCTGAGATAGGTGAGACCTCAAGCAGTCTCTAGTCCATCCTCCTGCTCACTTTATTTGCTTTGCCAGATTTCTTGTCTGTTTTCATGTAGGTGGTTCAAATTCTCTGTGCTTCCCAGGTCCTATACTTCAACAGAGGATTAGTGAAAGAGTATTGAATATAGGCAGCTTCATGAAGTCTTGTGAGAGTTAAGATCGATAAGAAATATTTTGCTAACTCTGTATGCTGTTGTCAATCTATCTAAATGATATATTAGTACTAAATGATAAGCTGAGTCATCAGAAACAGTTTCTGGCAATGGCTAGGGTTAGTGACAAAGGCAGGATATCTGCCTCCAGTGTTCTGTCATACTTCTGCAGTTGTGGTCTAAGAACTGCAGCAGTGAAGCACTCTAAAGGCTTCAATTAATAAAAATTACATTTTGTCCACCTCTGAAGTAGATTGTACTTCTGGTCTAGCTTTCTTACTCATGTTGTTTACTTTAGTAAGATACATTTACTTGAGAAATGTTGAGCTCTAAGGTTGCGATGAATGTGTGAATCTGCAAGGAATCCCAAGGTGACCTAAGAACTGCTGTGGGTTTTGCTGACAGCTGTGTTAGCTTTCTGGCTTCCAGAATAGTTATGACATGGCCTACAGTGATGTCCTGTGGGAACTCCATCAATCCTGGGGCAGTGGCAGCATGGACAGGAGCGAGCACTGGAGTCAGAGAGGTGACACTGGCTTACACCAGAGATCCCATCCCAGGTGCTGTCTAGTATGCGGCTTACAGCTCTGAGTGCCGATGTGTTTTAGGGGAGCAGAAATTCTCTAAATGGCCCCAGGAAAGAAATATCTTAAAAGCTACAGAACAAATGAAATGATGTGATAATGTATTGGTTCCACATAGCTCTTATCTTTAAATAACAGTTATAAGAAAGTTGCTGGGATGATAAAGCTGGATACTGAAGGACTCCTTTTTTTGAAACGATTTTGAGAAAAATAACAGCTAATGTACCAATTATCTCAATAGATTCCCTTTTGCTAAGTGATGCAAAGATAATTCCAGGGAGAAATACACTCTCACGTCTGTGTATTGTTAAGCATCAGCAAATCCGTAATGCATATCTTATGATTTCAGTCACTTCCATATTAAACTTTATTTTATACCTGTATGTAAAATATTTCTCATCTTCTATCTCTAATAAGCCTATAAATGCATTCAGTGCTCCAATTTCAGATTCTAGTGAGTATGCATCGTTTCCCAATGCAGTTTTTTATGATTAAAATCAAGGCTTTCAGAACTCTTACAAATCAAATTTATTTAAGGCATATTGTAATGGAAAATGTTGATCTCTAAAATACTCTGACCTCCTTGGCACATTTAGACTCTGAAATCCCAAAGTTTTATATCAATTTCCCAGGAAGGCAAGGGATGACAAAAGTACTAGTTGTTCTAGTTATTAGCAAATAATTATGCACAGTTATTTCAGGAAGGGCTCTAGAATGCAGGTACTTCTCTAAATTTTAGACAAAACAAGTTTGTCTTGTGTTCTGGTATAGGAACTTCAATTAGTTCACAATAGAACACATTTTTCTTTAGATGACATGCCAATTCATTTCATGAGTAACAACCATTAGCATTATAGCCTCTATGTCATAAGCCTCCATACTATATATATATATTTTTTAATATAAATTCATAGGGCTTTCAAAATGTCATCTTGATTTAACCCGTGAACTCTAGTAGAGTCAGATTAAGAGCACTTAAGTTTTTTAATTGGTTACCTGGAAGATAACATGTCCATTCAGCAGACTTGTCTCCCCAAGCTGCTGGGGTGATTGACAGATCAGATTCCCTTGGAACTCATCTGCACTTTAGGAATCTGTTCATGAATGCTTATCTCTCTCCAACAGATATAATGAATTCTTCCCTTGCTATTCAGGAACCTATTATTCATATTCACTTTCTTATGATCAGTAATATTAAAAGCAACCTTTTCACTGTAAAATTTCTATACCCAGATAATCACAATAAAATGATGAAGCATCAAGCCTATAAAAAGTGGCTGACTGAAAATCTGGTTGTTTTTTTTTTTTTTACTTTTTAATTTACTGTTCAAAATGACATGGAATGCAATGGTAATTGGGTTCATGACAATTTTCTTAACATAATTCTCCCTATGATGACATCAAAATCTCAAGAAGGGGAGTTTTTCAAAATGGTTCTCTGCATATTTACTAATGGACAATTTCTATGCTTGTGATAGGTGCTATGCATATCATTCATATGTGAGATGATCAACACTACTGATTAGTAAAATTTAAAGCCATCTCCAATACAGGTTCTTACGGTGTCCTTTTCTTTCCCTGTTCGTGTTACTTGTGTTACTGTTTTTGCAGGTGGCTGTCTTTTAATCTTAGCTATTTATGATAAGAAATTCAGAATCAAATGCAGGGCTTCTCCTAAAAAAAATGAAGTGGTCATTTCTTGGTTATGTTACTGTACTTTGTAGCTGATCTTCATGATGCACCAATAGGAGGGTTGGCATCATACTTCACAGGGATTACCCAGACAGAAATAAACGATGCAGGGCTTTAGAGCTTGTGCCAGATGAGTTTAAGTGTAGAGAGTGCTGAGTTTGCTAGGCAGGTGCTGCATGGCGTCCTGCAGAGTGGCTTTTCGGGACATAGTGGCCCAGCTGGGTGGTTGCAGTGGGATGTGCGTGATGTATGAAACCTTCCCATTCTGCCAGGGCAAAAGTGGAGAAAGGAGCAAAAAAATGTTTGTTGGGAATGTGCTAATCCAGTGTTCCTTATGCAATTCCAACCCATTTGGGGCCTCGCATGAATCAGCAAAGAGTATTTTCCTTCCCTGGAAGGAATGACACCAGCTTTAAATGCCTTTGTAGCCAAAATGCTCTATTTTTCATTAAATCAAAAAGATTTTTTTCTAAGCTGGGTTTGGTTTGCTTTCTTTGATACAAATGGCAGTCTAAAAAGGAACTTTGTAGAAAGAAATTTCATCTTACCGAAATACTTCCAGTTGATTTTTCAATCCTCTCCTTTCCTCCATTTTGAACGAAATGTTGTTGAAATTGATTTGTTTCTGTGGAGCTTTACAATGGGAGTAAGTTATCAGAGATTTCAGCAGTCTCTGATTGACTCTGCTGCTGACTTACATTGGTGCCAGTATAGTGCCAGATGTGAAAATTTCAGGATTTTTTTCCATTTGTTCTTATGCATGAGGACTGTATTAGACATGCAGTGTCAAATGTTAATAAATTGAGAGCTTCCATTTTGATGTTGCTTTTATAGCTTAATAGCTTTTATAGCTTCTTTTTTTGTGTGTGTATGTTATTTACTCTTTAATTACTGCAGTCTTTTCCAAGATTCTCTAGTTCATTAAGTACAGGATAGGTCTCCTTTGTGAGCATAGAAATTTTATGAAACCCGTTTTTCATGTGGTACAAACTCGGAATTTTACTGCCTTGGAGAGAGAAATACATGACTAAATAAGCTGCTGAATGGTGTCTTGGAAAAAAACGTGTTTTTTTTTTCCTGCAGTACCTATCACTCACAGATCCTATAATGTATGTGTACAAAAGAAGATGATTAAGGCTGTATAGGGCTTTTAAAATTATTTTTCTATTTTTTAATAGTTTTCTCTTGTGTTATGTTGCACCTTATAACTATTTGATGTGGAACTTTAGTAAAGTTTTAATAATCTGAGCTTTCTCCCCTTATTCCCTATAATGTAAAACTGAATGACTGTGCTTGTTAAAATTTGTATTCTTCTCTTCTTGTCCATGCTTTGGATATAAGGAGAAAGTATTTTACAGTGAGGGTGGTGAGGTGCCAGCACTGGTTACCCAGAGAGGTGGTAGATGCACTGTCTCTGGAGACACTCAAGGTCAGGCTGGACAGGGCTCTGAACAAACTGATCCAGCTATAGATGTCCCTTTTCACTGCAGAGGAGTTGGACTAGATGACCTTTAAAGATCCCTTCCAACTCTAAGGATTCTATGATTCTGTGCTTGTCTCATTTACTCATTTGTCTCAGCTGCACTGAGAAAATTCTTTCCATTTTGCAAAACATTGAGAGGATTATCGTTTGTGCTCTGAGAACGCACTTTTATTGACCTGAGTAGCTTTTACATAATACCATCTGTCTCATTCTTGTGTTGCTTATTGCTTGCAAAAGTTTCAGGAATGCTGATTTCCGCCAGGTGCTTTGTTCAAGCAACTATGCAAATAATTCCCCTGCTTGAAAGTAATCAAAACCTGTTTATTTGGAAAACATCTCTCTGCTTCAAAAGGCTTGATACAATATTTGCTGGAGCCCATGGGGAATGGAAATAGATTCCTACAGGTCAGGCAGCTCTTGGTGATGTGATGATGAGCTATGGCAAGTATGGCAGAGTCCTGTCTGCTGCCAAACGTTCCAAACCCATCAATTATGTTTTTTTCTACTGAAGGCCAGGGTTGAAAAATCTTTCTATGGTCTTATAGCTTGTAGAAATTGTTTCAGCAATGTTAAGATGCACTTGGATTCTTTTATAAAGAAAATTAAATTAGAATTAGTCATTAAGAATACACAGGTTAGTCTGAAATGCAAATACCCTAAATAACGATGAATGTCTTAAATATAAATATCTGTCAGTAAACAAGTTGCTGATCCTCCTCATCTCCCTCCTGATGTAGTGTTTCTTAGCAACTGCTGCATTTCACTTTGAGCTTGCGTTTCCTTGACAATACTCACGATGAATTGTACATGAATATAAGGCATTTCATTTGAAGGGCTGAAAGTCCAAGAACATATTTGTAAAGCATCATTGAAATGCTGCTATTGATGGCAATAGGGAGAAGTAAGCAGGCACAGCACTGTTGTGTGATTTGGTAGAAGCAATGTGGAGATGAGGAATGGGAATTTTGACATGACTTATGTCAAATTGCCGTAAGTTTTTATTCTACTACTAAGAAATCAGTGTCTTTGCTATTATCTGTTTAAAGACTGGGACCTATTTCCCTGTTGAGGGAAAGCAGAGTTTTTCTTTAGGGTAGCTATCACATCCAGCCCAGGAAAATGCTGTTGATTTTGAGCTCCTCAATTATGATTTGTCATTACTGTTATCTCTTTAGTTTTCCAGGCAGCCTGTTCTGAGGAGGCAGTAAAGGACATGAACGCTCAAATGCCTTCAATTGTGTGTTTGTTCCAATTTTTCACATTTGCAGCTTTTGTTGTTTTCCATTTCCATTTGTCTCATTTAATTTTGTGAGCAGAAAGAATTTGTAAGCTTAAGGCTATTGGTCTGGAACTGCTCATCAGTTAGACAAATTTGTCATGGATTATGATTTAACATTATGCTTCGTATATTTTCTTCAGAGGATGATTGCAGTTTAATGTTATTTTGCATTCCAAGTAGTTGTAGATTCCCTGTCAGTTATCAGACCATAAGATTGCTTTCTGAGCTCTCAGAAAGTCCTTCAGTAGCTCTTAAAACTTCTGTCATTTGGAATGCTAAAAAGCAGGTTGAAATTTCAATGGTAATTTGTTACAGAGAAATCCATGAAATTTGAATAAATCAACAATTTTCACTTCCCATCACCAGCCCATTTTAATAACATGAACACTGTTAAAAGTTTAGTTTATGAATTTATTACTGATTGCAACTAATTTGGAACACTACCTTAGAAATGCTGACTTGAAATCAGTTCAAGAGCTGAAAATAGGTGTGCAATAAAGATTTCAATGGAAAATGAAATTACTACATTTGGCTGTTATCTGATTAACTGATGTGAAATGGATTATCATTTTAGGGCTGCATGCCAGATATTTACATTATCAAAGTACCTTTTGGCCTCTGGGGAGAAAAAAAAAAAAAAACAAAACACAACTGGCTAAAATGCTTTCGAATATCAGCTAAGAAGACAAAGTAAGGAAAGCAGTTGCCTGGGGAGTCACTGCTGGCTCAGACACACTGACAGAACAGTAAGAAAAGAACTACTACGGATGCTTCTGCAGTCTGCTCTGATGACTTTTGTGCTAAAGTGTTTCCACCCAGTGATTAATGGTGAGGCTTATCTAATGAGGCTGTCATTTTGGCATCTTACAGTAGTCCAGCAATCACTTTAAGGAAAGAAAAAAATGGGACTTAAATTCACCCCTTTATTTATGTAATCAAGAACAGGATGCACCAGCTTTTAGCTCAAACTGGCCCATTTTGTACACTTGAGAAATGAGTCATGGCCAGAACCTCTTAGAATAGGTTCTTGCTGGTGGGAAGACAGACAGACTCAAATTCTCAGATAGTAACACGCTTCAGTGTTTTTACTTGGTAGTGAGATCCAAACCAGCAAGGGAAGTACTTTGAAGTTCTTGGTTTAGAGTTCACAGATATGCTAAAGTGACAATAACTTTATTTGATACATTTATGGTGACATGGTGATGCCATTACATGTGTCAGTAAACGTGGTATGTGTGCTTAGCTTCTGAGTAAAAGTGAAGATGTTGATTTTTCAGTCTCTAGTGCACTCTGTCTACACTGTCAGTCCATTCTTACCAGAGCTTGGTATTATAACTTCATTCTTTCCCTTGAAACCTTTTATCTCTGTTTCATAATGATATTACTTAACAACAGCAGTGCTGATACTGTAGCATGTTGAGATTAATCAAACTAAATTATCTTCGCTTTTGTCAGTGTTTTTTGTTTAGTTAGTCTTTATGGTTTTTTTTTTTTTAAAATCATATACCGATGCTCCTGTAAGAGTCTGTCTCTTTTTCCTTCTGCTTTCTTACTAATTTTATGTACACACTTTATTTGAACACTGCTACCCTCCAGCAGTAGCCAAGCATGGCAGCCACAGATTGGATATTACAGACCTTCCTTTTCCTGTTTATGAGTGAGGTATGGGCCTTAGAATCATCTGAGTTGGAAAAGGTCTTCAAGATCACCAAGTCCAGCCATCAGCTTGACTTTCTGCGTCCCATTGCTGAACCATGTCCTTTTGTGCCACATCCACAAGTCTCTTGAATATCTCCAGGGATAAGGACTCCATCGTTGTCCTGGGCAGCCTATTTCACTGCTTGACCAACCTCTCCATGAAGAAATTCTTCCCAATGTCCAATCTAAACCTCCCCTGGTGCAACTTGAGACCATTTCTCTGCATCCATTCACCTTGCGCAGGTGAATGATTCTCATAGTGCAAAATAAAAGGGAAGTAAAATTCTTTTCCCTAATTAGAATTTGGTTTCTCCATTTGTCTGGAATAAATTTTGATTTGGTTATTGAAGCCCAGAAATATCTAGCATTAGAGGCTACTTTTAGAAGCTACTTTTAGAAGCAAGTGTTCTACAGCAGTTACATTTCTGCTGTCTTTGTTTTCGGTTTTCCAAAAGGAAAATACTTCTCAGGGACAAGTTTAACAGATGAATTGCAAAGAACTCATTTCTGATTTAGAGCAATCTGTTCTATTAGCTATGCGAAGTACCGAGTTTTCTGCCACCTTCTGTTGTATACTACAGTGACACTATTATTTTCCACTCATTGCAGTGAACGACAACTAGGGTGGGAAATATGCATTGCAATGCATAAGACAAAATATATTACTCTTTCAGCTTCTTCTGCCTTAAGCCATGCCGTATTCTGCTCAGCTCAGACAGTGGGCTGGGAGAAATTGTCTTGCTTATAGGAATTACTTTGAACTCCTCAAGGAGGTGTTAATTAGTTTTTGACTTATCCAAAAGTCTGAGCTTTCAGAGAGGGTGGTCTCTGGGACAAAATACTTGCTAAAAGCTTTTTATAGTTTTACTGCATTATAGCATAGAATATATGTCAAACAGAAGTTTGTGTGTAGCAATGATTAGCTGTGCCTTTGCACATCATTTTATCTTTGTATCTTGCTCCTCATCCTCAGTGCCTTCATAACCTTCAGAATCAGTCAAGATTTGACCATTTTGTTTAAGCTGCAATTTATGCTACCAACAGGTTTTTTAATGAAGTGACAGCAAAACCAAACGAAATCAATCAAACAAAAACCTCAGAGGAAACCCAAGTAAAAGGGTTAGACATAAAACAGCCTTTGAACTTGCAAAGCAGTTACAGAAATACTTGTGCTTGCACCAAAGTAAAGCAATGGGTGTGCATGAAAATGCAGGGAGGAGTGCAAGGGAATGGGCAGTGCCGGAGTCTGATAACTTAATGTCTATCTCAGTTTCTAATGTTACCATTCCTGGTTCAGGAGGCATTTGATTCAGTGAAGGCTGAGATGTACCTTCTGTTGTGGCAATTATTTAGGCATAATTATTTGAATCCTATAACCCCTGAAGTGATGTGAGGCTTTTCCATAAGGGAGATCATTTACTTAATATATTGGTACTGGATCAGGTTTAACTCATGCTCTTGTGTTTTTGCTCATATCATTTTTTGTCCTGACTTCTGGAGCTGCAGAATTTTAATGGTTTGAAGACAGGCAAAGTAGACTCACTAATCTAGGAAACTGAAGACTGGCATGAATGTGACTTGGTCGTCAGGATCTTCAAGTGTGGAAGTAATTTTCAAAATTATCTTTTATTTCTATCAAAAGTTATAGAGTCACTGGTTTGGGTAGTTAGAAGTTTAGCAGAGCTAAACTTGCCTTACAGCAATGTGTATGTGCCTTCTTACTTTCCAATACACAATCTTTTTATTTATTAATGTACTTTTTTTTTTTTAAGTGCTTTGAAACTTAGACACAAAAACATTTCTGTAAGTGTTCTGATTAAGAAGTAATAGAATAGGTAAAGGGTTGAAACTAAAGACAGCAATGTGGAAGGGTATTTTGCACAAGGTGAAAAGTTTATTCAAAGAAAGCTGTCTCCAGTTGTTATGAATGATGCTAAAGAGATTCTGAAACAGGAAAAGGCACTAAAATGTCAACAGGTGATGAGAAAGAATGACAAAACACCTTTTTGCTTTAGTCACTACCATAAAAAAGACAGCTTAACTCTGTATCAAGAACAGGGCTAACAAAGAGATTATCTACCCCCTCAACAATGCCCCTTTTTACAGTGGGTAGAGATGCATAGTTAAGAGACTAGCTGCAAATTGACAAACAGCAACTCTTAAAACCTTTAATGTACATAACAGGAAACAAAACTAATTTTATGGAGGCTGGCTGTTAACATTGCATCAACTGGTTTCACTGACAGATGCAGAAATTCAAACTCTGAATAAAGCAGGAAAATCTAAATAGAGTTTACTATGTAGATAAGAAGATAAAAGAATCTGCTAATACCTCAAAATGAGATAATGCCGTAGAATTCTTGAAGAGCTAAATACTGGGCTGAATATTAGGAAGCAAATACTCTGTGCAACAGGCATGCTGAATTTAGATGGCATCTTAAATAACAATGATGAGTACATGATTGAGAAGAAGGAATCACAGAGAAAAATAAAAAGCACAGCTTAGTGCACAAACCTTCCCGTAATGCTATATTTAATACTCTAAAAGTAGGATCTGACAGCTCTAGCAGGAAGTACAGGTGGAATAAAAACATGGATAAACTGCAGCAGTCCAGTAGACTTTTTGAAAATGTTGAAGCTCAAACTCCAATTCTGATTCTAGCCTTTATTGCTCTTCTGTATATGTTTTAAAATTTTTGTTTTGCATTAATTATTGTTTTACAGGGAAGACTTAGACTGCTGGAGATATAGCCATTTAAATCTTAGGCTGACATTGAGATAAGGCTCTTCTTCTGCTCCATTACTGTATGTCCAGATCTTTGTCTTTATTTTTCTGAATGAAAAGCAGACAGGAAAATGTCTACATTTGCTGGATAAATAACTCAGCCACCTCTGCTAACACCACATCTTTGCTGAAATAATTCAGTTTTGTCCTCCTATATTATCATAGTTTATAATTTGTGTGTACACAGTCTCCTTGTGCTCTCTGAGTAAGTACACTTTTTTGCAAACATTAAATATAAATGTATTTTTCTAAAGTAGGAAATTATCAGAGAGTTGTTAAAACTCTCATAAATCCTTGATTTGGGTCTGCCTTGACCACTCGTCGTGGTCTTTGACTGAAGTTGAAGCATACAATGACTTTTACTTTTTTAATAAATAAAATAAAGAAAAAGACTAATTGCAGACAAATAATCAATAGGTATACTAGGGAGACAGCAGTTTGCACTGAAATAACAACAAGAAATTAAAATAATCATGAGGGTTAGCAACTACAAAGTTCCTGAGTTCATAGTGAATTATGTAGAGAACAAACTACAACAATATTGCTGAAATATTAGTGACTTCTCTTAAAGTGATGGAAGAGGGATGGGATCCCAGGCAACTGGGGTACAAACATAACATTTGAAAAGCAGGAAAAGATATAAATAAATCATAAGTCTCAATCTTTCGTATCCTTTATAGCTGTGATTCTTAAATGAGAGCAAGTTTCGGCACTCAGTTGCTGATGCCAGAGCCCTGCTGCAGGTTTGCAGGCTCTCACAAGCATCCCTGCACACTGCTCATTGCCCAGGACCTCATTTCAGCCCACTGGTGCCGTGCTGAGCCAGACCCACCCATGGGCTGACGTCCTGGCCTGCCCCAGTCCCCAGGGAGGTGCCCGATGCTGGGCAAGGGCTGGCCCAGGCTCCTGGCAGGAGTGGGAAGGGGCCTGGCTGCTGGGTCCTGCCCTGACACCACAGGCATCCCTCACAGATGGTGTGTCTGGACATGTTATCAACTGGAGATTAATCGTGCGATATATCATATAAATAAGTAAAATCAAGATTGTTTAATTTTCTACACTGACAGGATAACAGGCTCAGTGAAAAGGAAAAAAGGAGATAGTTGAATGTGTGCCTTGATTTCTGCCACAATTTTGACTATTTCACATGACTTTGCAGTGGATGAGGTAATGGTGTACAGGTTGGCAAACATTCATCTAAGTTTAACCTCCTCTGAAAACAAGGATTGCTTCAGGAGCTCCACTTCATATGTATACTTCAAATAAACAAATGGCATTGGATCTGGGTGGGAAGAGGCGTATAATGCTTTTTAGGGTAGTGATCTGTACTTTGAAGAGCAATGGTATCCACAAACTTGCTAAGAGGTGAGTTAACAACTGGCTGTAGAGCACTTCAAGATACCTATCTGTAAAACTCACTGATGGGGATATGATTTTTTTTCTAATTTCCCAGAGAAGGTTAATGTATTTTCAGGTCTCTTTATACTCCTTAGTGTCTTTGATAAGATGACTGAGATTAGACAAAGCCTGCCATGACCAAGCCGAGAGAGGTCCACTTGCACAGTGGGCAGCAGAGCTTGGCAAACAGTGAAGGTGGTCTGAGACAAATGCAACAAAATTTAAGATTGTGGTGAAGTACTGCACTAAGATTCAGTGTCACCAACGCAAATATAAAAACTGGCTATAGGGCAGTATGGCAGAAAACAGTATGGCAGTGGACAATAAACTGTGAGCCAAAAATGTGATGGCAGAGAGGAATGGCAGTGTCTGGTCTGAATGAGATGGCAGCAGCACTGCATTTAAAGCATGAGGAGCAATATCTGCTTCTGGTTCCTTCCAGGGAGTGCAGGTGGTCAGGCGGATCTGATTATGGGCATATAAGGGAAATGTAGAGAAATAAGACAGAGTCCAGGGAACTGCAGAAAAATGATAGACCTAGAAAATGTGATTTTTGAGGAAGGCTTTGAGGATCTAGTTTGGCTGAGTTTAGAGAAAAGAGCCCAGAAGTCTTTGAAAAATCTGAAAAATCTTGTCATAGGTAGAGTAACACTCTCACTACAGAGCAGGGCAAATGCAAAGTTACTTAATTGCAGCAAATGAGATTTTGATGAAAAATTAAGAATGCAAATTTTCTATGTTAAGAAATAAACTATAGGTCTGTCTCCGTAGGAGATTGTGAAATAGTTTTCTTGAAAGTTTTTAAAAATGGATTCGGTGTTTGTCTGCAAGGTTACTAATTCAAAGCAGCAGTTAGCTTAGATCATCTATTCACCTTTCCCTTCCAGCTGTGCATTGCTACATTTCTGTGATCTTCAAAGAAATTCACTGCATTATTTATTCTGATAGGAATGACTGTATTCCCTCTGTTGAAATGAAACTGCATGAAATTACCCCTTGCTAATCTGTCTGAGAAAAAGCATTATGTTTTATCGTTTGGCAACTAAAGTATAGCAAAAATTCCATGGGAAATCAATCTTGTAAAGGATGGAGTTACCTGAAAACACTGTGACAGGGAATACTGGAGAAACTCAAAGTAATAGTCAAGCACTAATTGCTCACTGCTTTTTCTATCGAACAAGTATTTACACCAGAAATATCAACTGTAAAAGCGTATGATGCCCAATAAAGCAGATAAAGAAAGGATAATTTCTTGGCTTGTGAAATGGTCAGTGCTTACTATAAATCACTGTATATGAAGTTGTAGTTCGAATGAAGATTTATTTGTTTGGAACATGCTGTAATACTGAAAATATGGATGACAGATATAAGTAAATGGTTAAAAAAAATTCCTAACCACATCATCATTTTTTCAAAACAAAATGTCTGGTCATGTGTGGTTGCCATATTCATTTGTGGCAATGGGAGAAACTGTGAGCTCGTACTGTAAGTAATGTCTGAACCCCCTTAGTCCTGTCCAACAATATTTAAATAGTGCAATTCACATGTTATCATTGTTCTTAACTCAGGAGAAAACCGAATCAATCTCATCATGTTTATTTATTAGCTGAATGATGTTGAAACCAAGCTGAAGTGGTCAACCTGAATTCAGACGGAGAGTGCTTTAGCTGTGTGACCCATTTAGACTGACTGGAGCTATAGTTAGTATATGTGTCACTTCAAATTGATAAGTCACTGACTTTGGATTTGCAATTTATTTATTTTCTTAACGAAATGGGCGGTTTCAGAATATGATTGGGGAAGGTTTGCAGTTTGTTTCCAGTGCATTTTAACCTTAAGCGTATCATTTTTGGGGAATTTAAGTTGTTCAAATGCTGCCCTGGGGTCTACCCCAGTTAATACTTCTGAAAACTGTTTTGTTTTTTTTTTTCAAACTTATACAAAGATGGAGAAACACAGCAGCCAACGTGAAACACTTGTGCTGCTCTTCCTCCGCCTATTTGCAGATTCCAGCTATTGCGGGTTTGTTATTATACATCAGAGTCTTTAAAAATTAAATTTCCTTCCTTTGCTGGCTTTTCCATAGACCTATCTTCTCCCTTTTTCCTTTTCTGTGGTATATCATCAGCTCTTATACTCTTGTGATTTGTTTGTAGTATTTCCCATGATGTACTTCTGTGCAAAGCTTCTGACTTTCACTGTTTGCTTATGTCCTTTTTTTTTCTGATTTCCCATATTTAAATCACCTCTTTTCTCTGCTGCCTAGATAAAGGTAAAGATTTACTTTTTTGACTTCAGTAGGAGACCAACCACTGTTAAAACTGAGGGGATAAAAAGATGACACTGTTCTAAAGACAAATTATAATAATATTACAGATTTTTGCAAAGACTAAATCATGTAATCTTTTAGCTTAAAGTACAGTACTTCCACATTGCAGTTACAAAATTATAGCCATGCTCTAAAAATTTGGAAAATTATGTTGTGTCAAAATTAATAAATGTCTTCCTTCCCTTGAAGAACTGAGTCTGTAGCATCATTTTCACTTTCTCAGAAAGTATTTTGTTTTCACAGCTCTAGGTCTCTATTGGATGTTCTTGAATATGGTCCAGGATAAAGGAGAGAAATGTACAGAGTTGCTACTTTGAGAATAAAGGGGTGGATAATTGTGATGCCCACTTGTTGAACTTGTAGGCGATGAACTTGATGGCTTATGGTAATTTACAGTAGCATTTCAGAAAAAAAAGTTATGCATTTCTGTTAGATTTTAATGAAGTTATCATCTTGATAGCAATCCCCCATTACATTCCCTCAGTACTACGTACTTTTGCAGGTAGACTTTACTGCAGTTGTTAATGAGTTTTTCCTGCATGGCTAGTAAAGATTTTGGTCTGTCCTATTGCACGGTAATGCAAGAAAATACAAAATGTAATGGGTAAAAATGTTTTTGCTATTAGCACCTTTGTGCTACTACACAATTACTAATGTGTAATTATTATATATACTAATATTTATATTAATATATACTAATTATTACACTATTACTTAGTGTAATAAAAACAAGGTATAATTCCATATCAGCTGGTACTTAAAGTTACTGCTTCAGTTTCAGACTGAGGGAGAAATTGTTGGAGATAAATGCATGTTATTCCAAGCAATATCATTTGGTCTGATTTAAAAAAAAAAAAAAGTCTGCTGTAAAGTTGTCTCCTTTACTATGTAGCTTTGTTGCCTAACAGTCAACATTAATGACCTCTAATAGAGTAGCAGACTGTTTACTTTGCTCTAATCTCGCTGACATGAAGGAAATGCCCATTACAGACAGGTTTTCCAAATGCACAATCATTTCCTTTTGTGGATAACCATGCTGAAACTTTTATTTCTCTAGGGGCAGAAGACATGGCACTTTCTCATATAGAGGCCCCTCCCTCTGATTCAACTTCTCAGGCAAGGTTTGAGAAAAGGCAGGTCCACGTTTGCTGTACTTTCTTCCATATTCTGTGCTTCCCTAACTGTCTCTAAGCTTTTTCAAAAAATTAATTTTCATAGTACTCCACGAGGAATGCAAGACTAACCTAATTTAAAATCTAAATATTCGGGAAGACTCCTAGAAATCACCGGCTTTAGATCATTCATTAAAATAATCAACAGCAGTACAGGATAGAGGCATCAAACTTTCTTGTTAAAAAGCCATAAAACAAGTGTACAGTCAGAATCTCCACAGATTTAATGATCTAAATATGTGAGCTTGCTATTATCCTGATTAGGTTACCGTAATAACAAATACTGCTCCTGCCTTAGGTCTTTAGACATGGCTCTGCCAACCATGAACTTACAACAACAACAACCTTATGCATCTCAAGTATGAGATGATATGCTGTTGAGATACCACTAACTTGCAAAAAGGAGAAGGCAATATTGTGTACATGCAAAGGGAATACCTCCAAAAGGAGTTCAGTGATACCAGTAGAATTAGTAACGTGTTATTCCCTTGTAGTGTTAGAGTAACATGAGTAATAAAGAGTACCTTATTTCACTGATTGCAGTCTGATAGTAAAATCTCATTTTATTAAGCAAAACAGGGTTTGTGTCAACACTTTAACATCATGTGTTGAGAAATTTTAGGGGAGAGGGGAAACCTGCAAAAATGTTGAATTTTTGCTTAGCAGTTGGCTAAAGAAATTGAGATTATTGTATGAGCCTGGAATGCTTGGTAGTAGTCAAGGCAGTTGAGAGCATGCTTGGGAAGAGCTTTGCCCCTGTTGCAGTTTTGCCTCAGCATTCAAAGAGCTCTCAGAGGGCAGTGGACTGTGGTGCCATTTTCACCTGTTTTTTCTTTGCAGGTGAAAGATGTAGCTGCAAACAATTTTTTATTTTCCTGACCAACAAGTAGAAAAAATAAAATTTCTGTTCAAAGAAGCCATTTGGTTCACTGAACTAGCACAATGCACAGATACTGCATTTCTACAATTATTAATGTTCTTCATTTGTGCACACTGGCTGTTTGAAGCGCTTGTCTAAATTCTTTATTTCTAATTTGGCACTAATTATTTGACTAATTTCTTCTTTTTTTTTCACGTCTACAAACTGTCACAGATTGATGACATTTTTTCTAAATGTATATCACAGAAAATTTATCAAATTATTTCATCAGCTCATTAACAAACATTTGTGGAAATTGGCTAGAGGAAAACTGGCTGAATGTTCTGTCCCAGCTGCATGGCCTGAGCCCTGTCCTGACACAGGAGGTGTTTCGTTATCTTCCATCACATTTCTTTGCATTTATTACTTTTGTTCTGTCGCTGGAAAAGGTCCTTGCTGAGTCAAGGTTGCTGTAAATGCTTTCAAGGAGTGAATTCTGTTTACATAAGTTGCGCTGCCAGTAACTTTATTCATTTAGAAATACTACCAGTAAATACACTATTCAGAGAAAATAAACACAGATGCTCATACATACAAGGGTAGATTAATTCAAAAATGCAAATAGTATTAGTGGAAAATTGTTTTCAGTATTTTCACCAACCTATTTACAGAATTAAAAGTTTTTTTCCACTGTTCATGATATCATAAGAGGTCGAAACATGCATTGTGTGTATACTCATGGCCATGTCTAGAGAGCAACTAACAAATTAATATCAGATTTATTTTCAGTTTGGCTTGGTGGTTTTTAGGGAAAAATCTGTAATACCTGCTATTTTTGGAAAGTAGCTTTAAAATGCTGCAAAGAACTTCAAAGAGATCGAGGCCCAAAAATCACAAAAAGAAGACAATTTCAGCATTCCTTTTAAATTTGGTTATGGCAGGGTCATTTAACTCTACCAGATCTTTTCTTTGAATTTACAAGAAATAAATTTCCTCTTCGTGGGCATTTGCATTTGATACCAAGTCTCTTATTATCTGAGGTGAACATTGTCCTGTAACTAAGGAAGCATAAGAAGTATGGTAGGAACAAAATGACAATCATTCCAATGTTAAACTTTGTCTTTTGTGCCATGCTTCATAAATCTTTTCCTTATATAAATATATATAAAGTTTAAGTAACCTTAGTTGTCTAAATTTAAGATGGAAGAATAGTGCCTAAAACTGCAGTTAACTTGAAGCTTTTTTGGTGCTAATTAACTTATGTAGCTCAGTTGGTTGGCAGGTTTTAATCACCACAGAATCTCCTGTGGATATTTTAATTTGTTTTCATTTTAAAAGCAGAAACATATGGTTCTTTAAAAGATGAGTGGCTTTTTCTGTACTGATTTGAGATATCATAATTAATGTTCTTATATACAGACAAGCGTTTAGTTTCATAATCGCACGTTTTCGAACTTAACCCCTCGGCAACATTGACAGAGTTACTGCACTGAAGACAGCTAGCCTACTACTCAATTTCCTGAAGACCTTGGATATTTAATCTTAATCAGAAAGGAATTGGATTTTTGCAAGTAATTTTTATATCATAGTGTCCCAGATAATAACACAATGTCTCAGTCCTTTCAGAAGTTGAACATACAAGGCTTATCTTATTTAGATTTTGAACATTTGTCTTTAAGAAGTAGAATAACAAAAGCTAGAAGGTAGTTGGTTTGCTTTCAGACATGTTGCTCCTGGTCTCACTCTCTGTATGCTATTCTCACACTCCACCACATAATCTATAGAAATTGATACCCAATCAAAACCTAAATAACAGGTTCTCTTAAAATTATTAGTTGTTTTGTTGAAGTTTAATAAATCAGAACATTTATTTCCCAGTTATTCCACTGTTACTCTGATTTACTCTTTTGTCCTACAAGGCAACAGTGGGAGTCTCAAAGATGTGAATATTTCTCTCTATGAAATTAACTCAGTGATGCCAGTCATGTGTAGGGGTTTACTAGTGCTGACAGATAAATCAGATTCACAATACGATGTCCCTGCCTCATAAGCTTATCAAGCAATGTTTCCAAGTGCAAAAGCCAGATTTAAGTGTTTTAATATCCTTGGGCTAAATTTTGAAACTTTATGATAAGACCATGTAAGGTTATATCATTTTGAGAGTGTCGTTGCTTTGATTCATAGTGATCTTGCTTGTTACATATTACTGTTACTGTTCAGTATAGTTTTCATTTGATATAAATTGTTGAACAAAAGTGGGAAAAAAAGCTCATAGAAAATTTGTTTGCAGCATACATTTAATCTCATTTCATGTGTTCCTTGAAAATAAGAGTGTTTGGGGAAATGCTTTATTTTAGTTCAAAAATGTTTACCACCCAATCCCAAAGGCACAGCTGTGTAAGGTCACAGCAGTAATCCGAGCCAAGTCATTCCTTCTTAAGAGAGTAAAATTAGGAGGGGAACTCCAAAAGGAATGTTTCCTTTCTTGCTTCCCCCTGTAAAATACATAAAGAGGCATCCACAGAACTGCTGGTCTCAAACCCTGTAAAAAACACTGGGGCGTGCTGGCACTGGAGGAAGGGCTGCAGCAGGGCTGGGACCCTGTCCCATGACAGCAATATAGTAGCAGAGCATTGCATCTGTTCCACCTTTGCTAGAGGGAGGGAGTTTGGTGCGCGTAACCTGGGCTGCTGATAAGCGACTCATTGTCGCTTAGAGGAAGGAACACGTGGGAAGGAAACAGTGCCTTGGTGGTGGCTGCTCCAGAAAGGGGAGATCTGGGCCAAGATACAGGGGAGAAGGACTGGAGAGGATTTCCACCCATTGTGCTTAGGAAATGTCTTCGCTGATTTTGAAGGCCCAAGAGTAGAAGGAGTCCTTTCCTGCACTTTCATTTAAAATCAAGCTTATTGTGTTCCCATCAGGAGATTCCTCCCTTAAGTCACTGTCAGGCCAGCAGTAAGTTTCTGATGTGCTGAAAGGAGTCAAGCTCTGCTCTCCGCAAGCATTACCCCACATAATGCAGTTACAGCTATGACTAAATGAGGGTGTTGTGCCACTTACTCTGACAAGATGAGTTTGGTTGTTACTGAAGAGAGTGAGTAATGTTAACTTCTTTCATTCTTTCACATCTTAAGAAACCATCTCCTTTTGTATTAGCACTGTCCAATATATTTGCTGCGTTTGCTCTGGATTTCCTTTTTGTAGCAATTGCCACAAATGTTTCCAGGTGTTCATATTTGGTCAGTATTCCACCCCTGGGAATGACTCCAATTGCTGCAGGATTTAAAACGCCCTTTGTGGCTGGTAATAGAGGTGTAAGAACTTCACACATCAGTAAAAATCCTTATCACCTGGAAACTTGTGGACTAAATATATTTATGAGAAAAAAAAAAGGGTCAGTGTAGCACATTTGTGTAATATTGCTGTGTGAGTGTGGCTAGGGTACAAGGAAATGTTGCTGTTGCTTCAGAAATCCCAGAGCAGAGCACATCTGATGTGTGAGGAACATAGCATGGTCAGCAGCACCCAGTGGACATCTGTCCCCAGTCTTCGCCTGTCGCCCTCGCTTCCCCAGGCTGTACCACAGGCTGGAGCAGCCTCTGCTGGGGAATGGCCATCTCCTGCTGCTGCCCAGAGCTGTCCCACACCCTGCGCCGTGCACTTTCCCTGCTGCAGAGCATGAGGGCAGCTGAGGCCGTTGGATTGCCTGCAGCAGTTTGCCATGTGGAAGCTAAATGTTTAAAGGCAGTGTGGTTTTCTGATTTTTTGAATGTAAATTGTTCAGCAGAGACTTGCCAATGGCATGGCATATCTGGGGAAGCACAGCATTCTGCATTCTTTCTCCACTGAAGCGCTAAAGTGGGGCAGATTCAGGACACGGTTCAGGTTAGAAAAGCTTGGCTTGCTCTGCTTTTTGTGACATTCAGGTGATGTAATTGATATGACAGTAGTAAAAAACAAAATGAATGCTCTATTAATAACGTTCACGTAAAAGCCATTTAACCCAGAACCTTAGCACAGGATTGAGCCCTTACTGATGGTGCTCTGCAGCACTTCTACTGACAGCATGTGCTGAAAGTTAATGGGATGCTTAGGAAGAAACGTTTGGCATGACTGACAGCTTCTAAAGATTCATTTCATACACAGTTTGTCTTGGTACTGGAGACCTGAAAAATCTATCTGCAGTGTTTTTTGGTTCTTTTTCACTGCATTTCTATCCCTATCAAATTTGCAAAGGCATTATTTGATCCTAGCTTAGTGCCTCTTGTAATATCTATCTAAAAAGCCAGTTAATTTTATATACCTACCTACTGTCTACACACACACATTTTCAGTATATACATTTATATAAACACTGTATGGAAAAACTTGTTACTGTCTTCTGTCATTTCCATTTCAGTCTTTCCCACTATACTATTTCCATACCACTTCAGCTTGCTCTATTGAACAGCAGCATGTATATTATCAGAGCTACAGACGTGGTCCATATGGAGGCTTTCTAAAAGTCAGTAGCACAGGTATAAAAATGCTAAAAACAAACAAAAGCTTTTTACCAATCTCTAAATGCAACAATGGAAAAATAATGTTTTTAACCTTTGGAAGTTTTACTAACTTACGTCTTATTGAAGTCTTCATAACTTATTTTTCATATTAAGGTTTGATAAATGCATTTATTCTTGGACTTGTATTTTCTTCCATCTAACACAATTGAGGGATGAGAGTATGCATGGGACAAAACATATAATTAACAAAAGGGTTAAATATAAATCAGCCTGAACAATTAAGTCCTTCAGGCTTTGAAATTAATTTAATGGAATCCATGCTATCTAGAACAGGAAGATATAAGAGATTTTAGAATTTGCTACAGTATCTGTAGCCAACTTGTCCCAGGAACAGGGACAGTTTAGTAAAGTTTAGATCTAAAGAGGTGACCTACACCTTCAGTCAGATTTAGATTGAAGTCAACAGCATTTGAGTTTAGACATGATAAATATAACTGTAAAGCTGTGTGCACCAGCGTCCTGCTGACTTTGTAATGTGTTTTTGCAAAACCTGCATCTTGTATACAGGACAGAGAGACGGGAAGACTTGAGATCTAAGGGAATGGAATATCCAGACCTAAGGAACTTAATGAATCATCTTCTCATGGACACTGAGCCAAGCACGGTCTGTCTACTTTTCAGTAATGTTCTGGCATTCACAAGGAACATAGGTGGGTCATTTTTGTTTGGCCTTCATCTTCGAGATATCTCTAATATTTCTAAATCATGTTAGTTCTTCTCATTATGCTGTATGCGGTTTCTGCAGCATACAAACATGTGTATGCGTATATGTGTACATATATATATATTTACTACTTGTATTTCTGCCGCGTAGTTGATGGTCTTTTTTTGTCATTTGAGTCACAGCTCTACATTCCACAAAATCTCTGTCTAAATAAAGATAATCTGCCATATAAAGTCCCGTTTCAGTCAAAGAAATGCCTGATGAGTTGAAAGCTGGGATGAATCTTGTTGCATTCTGAGTAGTAGACCTATGGCTTTTCAATAAATTGTATATTCTTTGGAATATTTTATGATACAGATTACAGCATTTAAAAGATCATATACCACACTAAGAAAAATTGTACATTCAGTCCTCATCTAGTTTATACCTATATGATGTATTACAGGTGTATTTATTAAAATATTTTAATTTGTACTAATATACTAGATCAGATTGTGGTGAACAACGCACTTTGCCAAATGGTTTGTTCAGAAGGGCAATCCAGTTGGTTAGTCATGGTTAAAGCTTATCTATGGAGAAGTAGGAAAAGATGCAGCTAAGATCTGCAGAGAAAAAAAAGCAATATGCCAAACAAATCCTAAATAAGCAATGAGCTCAAAAGATATAGGTGAAAATGCGGTAACACTGTGTGAAGAAATACATTCTGGAAA
This sequence comes from Numida meleagris, assembly GCF_002078875.1. Taxonomy (NCBI): domain Eukaryota; kingdom Metazoa; phylum Chordata; class Aves; order Galliformes; family Numididae; genus Numida; species Numida meleagris. Next base: position 24,383,041 of record NC_034413.1, read on the forward strand.
AGAACAGTACCAGTTTAAAATAGTGGTCATAATACATCCGAAATAATTTAAAAAATCAATTTATGTCTAGTCTGGACCATCCCTATATGGTGTACCACATAACTGTAAATTGAAATCACTGAAGATTTTCAATATTTTTCATTCAAAAGGGTATATTTTTGAGAAATGCTTTCCTTTCACCCTTTACTAATAACGTTTTTTTTAGCAGAATGCTATAGTAAGAAGGATTGAATCAGTTTCTCATATGGGCTTAATGTTATGCAAGCCTTGTTTTTGCCCTGTATCGCTTAGCAGGAAAGAGAAATTTGAAATGCTAACCATCACCAACTTTTACCAGCTTAGCTAGAGAAATAACTGATCATCTGAAGCCAGTAGTAAGTGCTGTATACCAGTGTTTAAAGGTTCATGCAATATTTTTTGTGTAAAGTAAATCAGGGGAAAAATGCTGCTGCAACAATTTGGTACAGAAGTTGTTAAGAAGGCCTTGAATTCTATCTTTGGGTTTTCTCGTACTTCATGCAAAGGCAGATTCTGTGATTTCCTTTTAGTATATATGGATTGCCTTTGATGCAAGAAAAGGTTCCCTGATGCAGCAGACCAAAAAAAACAAAACTGAGGACTGAAATGTAAATCTTCATCTCAAGTGCCAAATAGTCCACTTGAAATGGTGCTGTCATCTGATGGTCTGGCTCTGACACTTCCAATTCAGCAGGTACTTGTGTGCCTGAACTGCTTTACAATCAGTGTGACTTAAGCATAATCTCGGTGTTAATTACATGCTTAAGAGTTTGCAGAACGAAAGCTGTAAGTAATTCTGTAGAACATACATATTGGAAACAGCTCTTGGCAATACGGCAAACATTGTACTACTGTTTTATAGTCTTTGCATTTTTTGCAATGCTGTTGCAGAACTGAGGTATATCCTAAGTCACAGTCTGCAGTTTTATTCTCATCCTGGGATTTTTCCACGATCGTTTGCATTTTCTGTTACTTAACCAGTATTTTGGTTCTCATGTTTCCTGAGCTTTTTTCTCGTCTCTTTACAGTTATAATCTGATATAAAGTAGATTGCAGTGGGGAGGGAGAAGGAAGGGGGAGTGGAAGAAAAAAAATGAATCATATCTGCGTGTGAAGGGGGACATGGTAGCTATTTATATTATGGCATAAATACAAGATTAGTAGGATCTAAAATGTTTTTCCTCTGTAGCTCTTGAAAAGCATTATAATCTGTTAGGTTCACTAACTCCAAGGTAGATTTATTTAAGATGATAGGTGTTTGCTTTTAGTTGTAAGAAACGCCGTTCTTTCCCTAGACTTATCAACTATTTCACCACCCATAGCTTGCTGCTTGAAAAGAGGCTGTCTTCTGCTTGCCAAGGAGAGATGCCCACTGACAAACTCCTGGCTTATCACAGTAGCTTCCAATTGGCTCACTACAGGCTGATGACAGTTCCACTTCTAGGAACTGTCACGCAGTTTTGGCGACCTCTCTGCATCACTCAGACAATACTGGGTAGGGATTTTCCAGTCCTTTAGGAGGAAGGTAGCCCGTTTGTCATGATACCCCATGTGCTTCTATGATGCAGGAAAAATAGTTATTTCTTGCAAAGTCAAAGAGCAACTATTATTATTGTTATTATTATTATTGTGGATTCGGCATCAAATTCCTGGAGAAACAGAAACAAAAGGTGTTGCCAAGATATGCTGAAGTGTGCTTCTGTACTTCTGAATAAAGCTCTTTCCTGTCCAACCAAATGACACAATCCCAAAATACACATTGCCATTCTGAAAATTATTTCGTATACTTAATCCCTTTCCCCGGTCAATGTTACCATTTCACACATCTCATTTATTAGGTAACTACTAAGTGCAAATTAATCTACAAAGCAGTCCTCAGAGCAGAGCTGTCTCTTCTGATCATTAACTGCAGAACTCTAGCAGGAGTGGCAGTACAAATGCAAGTGTGGCTTTTTTGGGCTTGTGTAGTACCCGACAGGTGCTGGTGTATTGCTTTGCTATATTTAAGTTGATTTCCGTACTATATTATAACCTAGGAAGTTGGTACTAGTTTATCTTGCAGATGTCTCAGGAAGAAAAAAACCTCTCAGTCTCTCTCAACATTTTGGCATAAAATTCATACTTCTCTTTATGTACTTTAGTTTGTCTGTTCTGCACTAGACATATCTTTTGCTTTGATGGTTTTCTTGCCTGTGAGGTGAGAGCTAAATGTCAGCGTGCGTGACAAATTACTTTTCTCTTCTGTAGATTACTTTGCAAGCAGTAAATGTGCTGTTGGCACTAGAGCAGGCTGATAACAGGCTCGAGGAGAGGATTCTCGTTTCAGCAGTAATTGAGGAGGATGAGAACTGACTGCGGGCAGGCTCGAGAGAGGGGCCTCAAGAACCAGACTATGCTGGTGGTGCTTGTTGAGAGACGGCGTAATTGTGGGAGGAAACATGTGTTAGTGAAAATGAGTAGGAAAAGAACAAATTTTCTTTCAAAGTCATGTATGTAAGATGCTCTGAGGCCCTCAAATTAGTTACGGTCTGGAAGAAGCTGCTGCTTGTGTTGGCAGCTGGCTAGAGAGAAGGCTGCTGTGCTTGGAGTAGTGAGGTTCTCAGCTTAGTCTGAGGATGAACAAGGCACTGACATTAGAGCTGTTGTTAAACCAGTCCCTTGAAATCAATTTGGGCTAGTGGTAATGCCAGGTGTTTTTCATAATCCCAATGGAAAGTTTACCAAAGTAGAGGAATTGGCAAGTAATGCTGCTGGCAAATCTGCCACCTAGGGGGAAAAAGGACATCTTCCATTTTGTTGCTGTAGGTGTCAGGTAAAGATATCAATATGGAAGTGTACGTTGGATCCGAGCTTCTGGTATGGCAAAACAGAGTGGGATATACAGGGGCAAGGCTGGTAGCAACTGGACCTTTTGGCAGGATCATTAGTCGTTAAACAAAGCACTTGTGTACGGATTAGCTTTCTGGCAGAACTGATGTGCATCTAATAGATTTTTAGAGCTTGCTACACAATATTTTAAAGAATTCATGCAAGTGATTTTTCCTATGGGAACTAATGATCTTTGCAAATAATATTCTGTGGTCCTGCCCATGATTCTTGCCACCTGAGAAAATCTTCAGTTTTATTTTTGCTGTAGTGCCATGGTTGCTGTTATGAAAAATGAAAATGAGATAAGCTGGAACCTTTTACACATCTATTTATTACATAGGAAGCCTAATCATTGTCATTATCAACATGCACATAACATGGACAACTGGTAGATCTTGGTAGAATTCAGTTTTGAACAGAGGTCTCAATGGAGGGCTACTAGTTAGTGCAGAAAGAAGGAAATGGAATTCCTCACAAACTGTGTGGATTTATTTACTGTGCTCTTTATGGGTGATTTAGAATTGGACCGCATAAACTGGGGAATAAATACACAAAAATGGTGCGCTGATACTCATCTGAATGAGTCACACACAGATGAATCAAATGTGAGTGGAGATCAATGCAGTGCATTCCATATGGTACTTTATTTCTTTACTTTGCTTCTCATTGGTCAGGAGTCAAAGAAGGCGCTCTCCTATGAAGTACTGTGCATGGACACGTGAGTGTATCATTCCTCCCCAGTTCAGTGAAGCGTTACAAACAGCGAATGGATTTTTTTCAGTCAAACTTGCGACTCTGTAGGGTTATTTTACTATGTGAGGTGCACGCTCAAGAATGCCCAGTCACAGATTAAACCTACAGGCTTTAGATTTCCTGTGCCTAAAAACCTGATCTATAAAGAATTGATTCTGTTGGTCTGTTTTGAGATGCAAATCCTCTTTTATCTTACTGAAATGTACATGTGAGATCTATATCATTAACATTCATCGTCAAATACAGATTGCTGTAGTAAAAGATGCAAAAGAGATCAAAATCAAACTGTGTTCAGTACAGCTGGAAATTAAGCAAGTTTCAGTGATGATCTTGCTGACATCTCAATTGGAGCAGAGAGTGCCAGTTTCCATTAGTACTGCTGTAGCTTAGTGAGGGGAAGTTTTTAGCTAGCTTTTTATCTTTTTATCTACCAGCCTTAAATGACTGTGTAATAAAATCAGCACCTGGAGACTAGTAATGGGTCACCCGGCCTTTCCTCTTTAAACCTCAGCTCCAGCACGAGGCCATGTTGTCCCTTTTGCTGAAGCCGCTCACAGGAAGCGTGCCTCCCTCCATGCAGCGGAGCAGGCCGTGGGCTCAGCTGGGGCTCCAGTTCTCAGTCTGCCAGAGCTGACTCGCTGGGACACTGTTGGCAGTCCCACACTGAATGGGAGGTCAGGTAGGGGGACTGCCAGCAGTCTCCTCCAGGTGGTACTGCAACAGTTCCAAGGTACACCTTGGCTGACACGGTGGCTTCACAGCGAGGAGTTCCCTTTAGTAAAAATGCGAGATGTGCTCACGTCACATTCATGCTACTGTTCAGAATGTGGGTGTTGGCATAGTGTGCTAAATTCTTCAGCGCTCATTTTTACCTGATTTATTATTTCCCAGAGTGAACAGGTTACAGGGAAGTGCTGGCTGCCTGTGAGAAATGAAGCAAATCCTGCAGCTGCTCTGCAAAGTGTCACGGCACCCCCTAGCCTTGTCCTGCAGCATGGTCACCGAACTGGCTCGAGTTGCCTGAGCCATGCCTTTTTTTTTTTTTTTTAATGAGCTACTTCTCAACCATCTGTGGAAGGGAGCATTGGGATCCAGCACGTGGGATGCTGTGCGACCCTGTCACTGCCCTGCGGCCGCTGGCTCTGTGTGGGCGGACCTGGGAGCGGTGGGCAGAGAGAGAGCTGTTCTTGGTGTAGGCTAATGCTTCCTCTCTGTGCTTATGTTGCTTTTCCCCACTCCTAATGCACATGCGAAGCGATAGTTTTTGGGTTGCCTGGCAACTGGCTGGGAGAATATGGGATGGAGGTCTGAGCATGTGGATCTGGTTTTCTTTTCAGGTAATATGAGATGATGTTGCTATGTTCAGGTTAGTAGTTAATTTGCGTGTGTTATTGCATCACTGTTTTTATTACTGACAAAGAAAGATGCTAGTCTCCGAGAACTTCTCCCAGAGCGGCTCTGCCCTGTCCCTGTGCTGGGCCTTCTCCTCCCGGTGGGAGGAATAACAACAGCACACCCACTGGCAGGGGATGGAAAAAAAGAAAATTTACAAGATGTTGTTTTTCTCTGAGAATGGGATTTGGTTTCTTCCCATGGAAATGAAATATTCCTAGCAATGGCTTTTTAATCAGGATCTACTGAAACAGTATCTTTGTCTCAGTTTTTCAAATTCTTTCATTCAAAACAAAACACTTGAGTCTAGAAACTATAATTTGTATGTAGCCACTGTCATTAATTTTTGTAGAAAGTGAAGGAAAGAAATACGTCTAGAGAGTGATAGGACAAGGTGGAACAATTTTAAACTAAAAGGGGAGATTTAGATTAGATGTCAGGGGGAAATTTTCACTCCGAGGGTGGTGAGGCTCTGGTGCAGCTGCCTGCAGGGACTGTGGGTGTCCCATCCCTAGAGGTGCTCAAGGCCAGGCTGGTTGCGGCCCTGGGCACCTGGGTTGGCGGGTGGCAGCCAGCCCAAGGAACTAAATGATCTTTAAGGTCTCTTCCAACCCAAACCATTCTATGTTTTTATATGATTTTCTATGTCCATCATGTGATACACTGATACTGTGTAATGTGCTCAAGTGGCAATAACATCTGATTTTTTGTTTTTTAATTAAAGCAGAGGGAAATAATTTTGACTGTAATAAGGAAAGGCGTCTTAGAACCCTGATGCACCTCAGCTTGACCTGAAAAGTTCTGAATTGTCCAAATTTCCACACAAAAACATTCAGTGTTCTGATTTATTCCAAAGTCATAATTATTTGATTTTTTTCAAATGCCTTGGGCAATTAGCATGGTACCCACTATTACCAAGGTCAGTGTGGTTGCTCACAGTGCTGTGTGTTGCCCAGGGGTAGGTATGCTGCTAACCTTGCAGTTGCTCGCTATGGGAATGGTTCCATTTTTCTGGAGTAGAGGTCAGTTATCAAAATGAATGTTTTTGTTATGTGCCCAAGTGGGTATCAGAATAAGAGTACTGGGAGATTTTGCTGTTGAAGTTTTTTTTCCCCTCTCAGAGAAATAAGTCAGTATTAGATCTAGGCAAAGGCATCTTTCTTGTCATCTTCCTCCTCCCTCAAAATGTTCCTAAGCAATTCTGACTAGTAAAAACCCTTCTGGACTCTGCGAGGTGTAATAATATGTACACATAAATACAAGGAATAAAATGACTGTAGGAGATTCGGGGCTACAAAGCAGCAGTTAAGACTACTGTATCAAGACATGTTAGAATAGTTCACTGCTTCCTAAATTCAATGTAGTAATTACAGAGGTGGATCTTCAAAGATCCTCAAGGCTAGTACTGAAGAAGTTACAAAGATTACATCGCTATCTGTGAGACAGCAGTATCAAGGCCTGGACTTCTGGCTTTTTACCCATGTTTTAGTAGTAAATGAAAAATTTTAACTTGAATATTTTTAATTGTTCTTTTCTTCTGATTGCTGTTGCTTATTTCTGTGGTGGTACATAGGGACTACTTCTACCACTCTGCATCTTACAAAGTAGTTCTACACACTACATGCTCTGTGCTTACAGATAAAACATTTAAAGTAGCTGTAATCAGTGGCAGCAACTGTATTACTTGGTGTTACATCATAACTGATGTCTGACAGTTTGGAAACAGCTCTTATCAAGAATGTGCAAAGCCTGTAGCACAATCAACGGTGGTTTAAACACAGAGATAGTTTGGTGCTGCCAGTCTCTCTTTGACAGCTCTTAACATATGCAGATCGTCATTTCTGCTACGAAGCAGACGTCAGATACTCATTTTTAAAAATGTGTTCAAAACCATTAAGTGTTTGCTTTCAGTACAATCGGGACGATGTCATTCACTCAGAGGCTTGTTAAAGGAGTGGAAGCATTCAAAATAGTTCGTTCCCAAAGCCACTGCAGTTGTATACGCTACATTTTCCTTTGCGCACTCAGTAGAGGAGGGTTAGTCTTAATTTTTGTGTATATTTCTGCTACCAAATCTTCCCTTCTTGTCACCATGGCTGCTCATTTCTGTATTCATGTTAGTATGTTATCGCACTGACTCAGTGCATAAGCTCCTTGGTGTTTGTTTCTGTTGTTTGCTCTGTGTCTGGCACGATGGGGTTGGACCTCATATTGACTCCTAAGATCACACTGTATTTCCCCCTTTTTTTATTACTTGTGGAGTATTTTCAGACTTGAACTGCAAAAACTTTTTTTTAAAGTAACAGATATACCAAATTCTAGTTGATTCTTTAATATAAGTCTCACTCCTGGATATTTTAGTAAATAGCTCGTGTTTCCTACAATAATTGGGTACAACAGCAAATAATTTTATTCCAGAGCAAAAAGTGTTCTCATGAAAGGGTATATATGGGACCAGCTTTTGGAACTAGATTGGGATAGAATGGCTACCTGTTAACTGGATGGGGTATGACTGCTTTTTTCCTTTGTTAATAGGAAGTGATTTTAAAACGTTTGTTGCCTACATTATAAAAGACATAAAATTCTCAACAATTTCTTCTAGTAGAAAATGTCTACTCAGCACTGCGCGAACTCCAAATGTTTTTTGAGTATATGTTCAGTCTATAGCGAGGTAGAATTATCCTTTCTGTCAGTTTGAGGGTTTTTTTGCTTGTGTTGCAATGTAGCTGAGGACTTGAATTAAACTACAGATGTTTGCCACAGGTTACCAAGTTCTGGCTCTACCCCCTCACTAGGGAGCATGGCCAAGCATTATCATTGTTAACTGGCTGTTCAGAGACCACTCACACCATACAGCGATGTTTCTCTACCGTACTTCTTGATGTGCAATGAAAGAACATTTAATTCACCTGATGTGCACCTCTGCCATTCAAGATGGATGCACTCAGCTAAGAGACTGATCTACAGTACTAAATTTGTACTTATAATTTTCTGATCTAGAGACTCTAGTCTGTGAAGAAGTGACTCGGTTTCCTTTACAACCCCTAGCTAATTAATCATGGTTGCAGAATGCTGTTGCAAGCAGCTTCTTATAATATTTGATTAATAATACGTGCTGATGTGGGGAATGTGTTACGGTGGGCTGGATCACATCTGGCAAGTCATCACAGCTACTTGCCTGCTCTGCATTGTAAGCAACTTTTCCCCAAAAATGTATTGACCTGATTCTGCGCTGTTCTCAAGTTATAGTCACTACCTTATAGTGTACATCATATGTCCAATTCACAGCTTGAGACTCTTGGAAGCAGACAGAAGCTGAGAATGTTGTGCAGGCAATTTGATTGCTCAGATCACCAACTTCTTGGTGTTTTTTAAGCAAAACGTCATATCAGATGGATAGAATTGTTGGTGACTGCAAATTAAGTCTGCATTTCATCAGCAGTATGATTATTTTTAAACAAGTGCTTCTGAATTTAAAAGAATATTCTAGATTCTGAATTTTCTGTGATTAAATATATAAAGAAAAAGTTGAACTATAATAGTTTGATTAACTAGAGTGCCAGAAGACTGCTCTCATGGAGAATTTGATTTAGTATTTTCTCTGCTGGGAGAGACTAGGTACTTTCACAAGCAAATAACCTTTTTGTGGATCCGTCTTCTTGTTATTTCACTAGACTTTTAGACAAGCACTTTTTGTGTGGATCTGCCACACTTTTAGCACACGAACTGTTTCTATGCATCACATAGCAAAACAAACTCTTAAAAAAATATACATTCCTTTTGGGGAAAAAAAAAAGCCCTTTATTTGAGTCCCTGCTACATCTACACTGAGACAAAACTAGAAATAGCAAGTAATTGGTGTTAAAAGAAATATTTTAATACCTCAAAAGTATTGTATCTGTTATGTAACATTTATTTGTGTCTTAAAATTTTCTATAGTAGAATTAACAAGCTTATGAAAGCCCTAAGCAAGGACTAAACATCTTAATTTCAAACAAACTCCATGAGACTATATTTCAGGCACTTAAAACTAGAAACTAGATTATAAGTCTTTTCGATTCCTTGATAGATCTGCCTTTGAAACAATACAGGTTTTAATTCTTATTGTAGGCCGATATGTTTGCAAAATACAATGTTACAGGCCATTAGGATTTTTTTGTTGTTGTTATTTTGAAGGAAAAGTTTGTCCTTCATATTCCTTTAAGGCTGAGCCTGCCAGAATACATCAGTTCATTTTTAGTAGCTGAATTTTAGCCTAGTGAAAACTGAAAGGAAGGTGTCTTGGGTACTACAACAGCAGAATATTTTTTGCATAATATTCTGTGATAAGCTTGGAAATCTGTCACTGTTTATGTATGTGCATATTAATTGTTAACTATATCAACACTTATGATGGCAAAGGTTATGCATTTCACCATCTGCATTTCTTATTGTTTTCTTCTATTTTTTTCCCCCTCATGTCATCACAAGAAGTTGATTAGGAATTAACAGAAAAGAATTTGCACCATATTTCTGTCTGAGCCAGTAGGGGAAGTACTGGCATGATGGCAATAAGAGCATGAGTAATTAATTGTTAGTCTTCTTATGGTAGTGTACCAAGAACTTGTCCTCAGCTCAGAGCTATTTTCAACACTGACTCAGAATGTGCTAATGCCAAGAGTTACAACCAGCTTTAATTCCTTCCCATTGTTTCCTTTAGGATATATTCTCTTAACCACAAAAGCAATGAAATAATAATTTGTAAAAGTGAAGCTATCCTGGTAGTCATGCTGTACTTGTTCCCATAACCCATGTCAATGGAAGCAAATCGCATGAATGAATAGTACCCCAGCATTGTGGAAAATTAGATCTACAGCAAGATTAACAGGATGGTTATAGCAAAGTGGTGCCTTCCAGATGGGCCAAACCAAACAGGATTAACACATTTTGTACCTCTTCTGTCTTAACAGAACAGTCCTAGTAGTTCTGAGGTTTTAAAATGTAGTGAATGTTAATGCTATTTTATAAAATCTATTTGACTATGTAGACTAAAATAGCGAAGGCTTTTCTTGCCACCCCATGCTCCACAAAACAACACTTATGGAAGCTCAAACAGGTAACTCCGTCAATATGACAGCAACAGGGCTCAGACCATGTACTGATTATTAAAGAAAAAAAAAAAGGCAAAACAAAAACAGTTACTTCTCCTAAGACAAGACAATATGAAGTCTAAATATGCAAGATCAGGAATGAAGTACAGGAAGGGGTAAACTGTTCTTGATTGCAACAGAGGAGTGTTAGAAAAGGTACCTTAGCCTTGGTCTCTGGCATGCCCTGTCTGTGCTTCTTGAAACATGGCCTAACAAAGGTAGCTTTCAGTTTCCTGGAATCAAGCTAGTAAGGACAGAGCAATAATACAAAATAATTATATTAACAGAGCTCATAAAATTAGTATAATAGGCACATATGCAAACTACATTCATTTCTGCCACCTTATTCAGTATTTATTTGTATCTGCAGATGTTTTTCAAGCTATGTTCGTGGACAGAAATTGCTGGTCCTTAAAAGTGCAGAGCTTAAAATCCCTGCTAGGGCTGAAAAGCATCCCTAGGATCAGGAACTGTAATCCAATCATGTAATAGGATTGATATAAATATAATCCTATTACTAAACCATGTGCTTGCATGTCAGAATGAGCAGTGAATAAAGGCTACAAGGTGTTTGAGTTGTGTTGTTCTTTCAAAACATATAATCAGTGTGCATAATTGTAATATACAGTGATTTAAAAGGTGGATTTTGGTGTAGCCAGCACCTTCATGCCATAAATGAATTTTGCTAAAAGTTCCGAGCAGTTCCTTGTCACCTTTCCCTCCCCATCCCACCTCTTCCCCCAATTCTTTTTCTCCAGCTACATTAAAAAGGAAGGTTGTAATGAGGTTTATTTTTTTTAATAAACCTCATTGCCCATTATAGATACAAAATAATAAACTATACTATATGAATCTAGCTGCTATATTATGTCAGAAGGGAGAAGTCACTCATTTATGTAGAATATGCCATTGTCTGCATCTGTTAAGAATAATGCTAAATGGCTAATGCCATATAATTAGCACAGTTATAGCATGTTAATTTCTTAGCAACTGAAAAGTCAGCAAGCATTTGATTAAATTCAAGTATATAAGGTGAGTGACCTGTTTTGCTGAGTCTCTTAAGTGGAAGTCATGAAGAGGTTAGTAAATTTCCCTCTGAAGTCATCTTACAAAGAAGACGCCACGAACATTTAATATGGCTGCGGTACCATCAAGTATCTAGAGGTATGTCAGCCGGTACTGTGTTGACTAGAAGAGTTTTTTCCCACTGTGGCCTAAGTAGTGACATATTCTGCAAATAAATAAGGACTGGTAGATGCTGACAGTGTGCTAAGTCACTATCTAGAGTTAGCTCAATTTCAGCTTGCATCTTGTGTACTCAGGACTTATAATGCTGTAGAAAGAGACAATCCCTCATTTTAAGATGTTCAATAATCTAAGCAGACAAAGGATTTACACCCAAGTAAGCAATGGGAAAAGAGGCAGAGAGTAGCTTGGAATTTAGTCTGTCTCTGAATCTCAGACAAGTACTTATGTTCTCAGGACTGCCGCATCTCTGGAGTGTTTCTAATGTTACATACTCATTTTATGCTTTCATCCTGAAGCAACCCAATTTGCATCATTTAGTCTGGACACAGAAATGATTTGTGTGGGTGGCTTACTGGGGGAAATGGTTGTCTGGTGATTGATGTAAAAATTAGAGTTAGGAAGATATACAGTACTTCACAAATCTTGCAACTTTTCTGAATTTTGTTGAACAACTTGTGGTCATTTGTCCTCATCATTCTTGAGTTATCTCCCAATATAAGTTTATAATTTGTTAGTAGTGACAGCTGGTATCTTGGTTTTGCAGTTCCTGTTTTGCTAATGGATCACAATTTGCTGGAAAATGGCTTTTTCAGTGGCCCGCCACTGTTCCATAGCAGTGAATTATTGTTTCATGAGCTTTAGTTTTTTCATCTTATAATTAACTTTCAAGTGTGTTGCAGAAACATAAGGCACAAACAAATTTGTTCTCTAGTTACCTGTAAATAAAACCATTTCCAAAGCAAAACTGACAGTTAATACCAAGTGGTAGCACAATTTGCTGCCGCTAGAGAGAGTCATGAAATTAATTACAAGTAGACATGAAATAGTGATGAATAACTAACAGTACCTTACTTTTTTTTTTTTTTTTAGCATATACTGTGCTCCATGGTGTCTGGAAAAACACTTTTCTGTTGGCTTAAAACATGAAAAATTCAAGAGTATATCCTGCTGCAGGGCAGCTCTGATAAAATGTGCTTCTGTGTTTCAGTTTTTCAGATCAGATTGGTTAGATGTTTCAGTTCAAAACAGGTACCACTTCATTTTTTAACGAACTTGAATCAAAATGGGAGTTGATTAACAGTGATAGACGTTTGACGTTTTTAGAATTTTTTTTTTACAGTATGAAATTGTAAGATTTTGAGCTGTTTAACAATTCTCTTACTAGAACTTCTCAGAAATAAGACTTTATTCTTGTTTCTCTCTAATGGCAACCTTCATAACCTTCTATGCTTTCCCAGAAGAGGCTGGAGAAAGTGTAATATGGATGCGGTGAGGCACGTGTACATCTGGCTGGAAGACAGCAGTCAGCCGACAGCTGGGTGGTCTTGGTTGAGCTGGGATCCAGAGGAATGGTAATGAGATTTGGTCCGTGACCCAGGATAACTCCTGGAGGCAATCTGCTGGGACCCGGTGAAATAAATCTATCAATTGTAGCCAATCTGTATGTACTCCTCAGAGAAATCTTTAATTGGTGTCTGGGTTTAGACCAGACACATGCAGTTAAGTGGGAGGTAGTGAAAGGTCCCATCTACCATTTCTTTCTCCTCTCCTTTCCTGCTACGGAAAAATAATTAGGAAGAAATTCTGAAATACAGTTTCTTAAGTTAGTGTAGAAGTTGCTATATATGATTTCAGAGAAGCTTAACATTAAGCATATTTGGTTTTAATACTTAGAGTTTCTCATAGGTGTTAGATCAAGGTAATTATAAATGTTACTTCACTAATTATCTTCAGTATTTACTTCAGTTCCTTCTATAATCAAAATATGTATGGTAGAGCTGAGTTTTCATCATATTTCATTTTGTTACAGTACGTTTTGTCTACAATTACTTTTTTAAAATGAGTATTTACTCAGGTCAAAGCAACAGAAATCTCAGTTTTTATCTCAAGTTTCGTTGAAGCATCTACCCTTGTGAATGTTGCTAGATAATCATCATTTTCTACCAAGCACCATCATTATTTTAATTTCTATTAAAATACCTATGGGGTAAAGATATTTTGTAAGCACAGAGTAATCATTTTAGTAAAATGCTGCCTGAGGTAGCTAGTATACCTCAGTCAATGAAAACAATACTATTTGCATTATACCATCATTTTTACAGATAAATGTTTGCCATATAAATGTAGTAAACTATCATAACCACAATCCTTTCTATTAAACTTGAGAAGTCTGAGGCACGAAGGGTAGTTCCGGGTGACCTGTCAATGCAGTGTCAAAGCTAAGAGTTTCACCTCTAGAGAGCCAGTGTGTTAGTGTTTGGGGATTTGGATAGCAGGAAAAGGTTTGAAAAGGAAATATGAAAGAAGATAGGTTTTTCCCATGTCTATCATTTTATGTTCTACAACTATGAGTTTTATGAGGCTACCATGATGGTCATTGTGTAGGGGCAGCTGGGGCAACCTGGGGATCTGAGGGAATTGTGAGTGATAGGGCTTGTCGAGCTGACCTGTTGTAAGGAATTCTTAAAGTTGTTGTAAAAGAAAAGCAGAAGAGAACCTGTATGAAGGCAAGACTTCTGAACAATTAAGAGGCAGCAGGACCTTTGCAAAGAAGTCTTGTGTCTGTATACAGGATGGAAAAAACAACAACAAAAAAACCCAACACTTTGAAACCTTAGGATGGACTTGAATAATAAAAGTTCTTCTGATTTAAGATGAGTCTTCTAAAAGGGAGAATGATTCTGCAAGCATGTGATGCAGTTTGTGTTCACATGCAATCACAGTGTAAGACCAATTCTCTTTTTCTGAGTGCTGTGCTGTACACAAATTGGCTGCTACTTTAACAGGTTTCACAGAATTGTGGGATTAAGCCTAGAAATAAAAGCAATGAGAAGTATATCAGTTTCTTAGATCAGGAGTTGCATCAATTAGAGTATTAATTGCTCTATATTAACTAGATTTGGATTTTTCTCCTAGGAAGTAACATGGTGTGAACCAATGAAAGCAGTGCTGGTTGATGGTTACCATTACTGACTGGTGGATTTATGCAAGGGGTGGGGTTTGAGGATTTTATTTTTCTTTCTTTCTGGTTTAGCATTTCAAAGCAAGGGATTATTGAATTAATGTTTCCCAGATAATTGATGTAAGGATGGTCTTTCTGTTCCAACAAGCTTTTATGTTTTAAGAAACAGGCAGGTCTGAAAGCTCTTTGTTCCTTGAACAAATTATGCTGAGGTTTTCCTCTACTGCCACTTACAGAAGTTATTTAAAAATAAACAGAGATAAATACAAATTTCTTTGACTAAATCAATACTTAGGTAAGAGATATTTATGCACCTCTTCATTTAATTTGCACAGGAGCAGATTTATCTTCTCTGAAAAACCAGTCCAGTGATTAAAGGAAGAAAGCCTGCAAGCATGTAGTGCTCTGCTAAACATGTTAGTGACTCAGGGTTTAACTTCATGCCTCAAAAACAGGTCCGTATAATTACAGGTTTATGCTCTAATCTAAATACCACCCAGCACAGTAGAAGGAACCAGAGCTTCTCATGGGAAAATCGTCTTTGCAGAGAAAGGGAGCTATTGCCTTACTATTTAGAAACAGATGTTTGGGCTGAGCGGTTGCAATTTTATTAGACTGTCATACTATTTTTTTTTTTTTTTTTTGGCCTATAAAGATCTGGAAGAAGAGTTAATTATTGGTAATAGGAAAACAAGAATAGTCTGATTGCTAGCACAGTCACGTGAGCTGGGAGCTGTTTCTCAAGGCATTTAATCAGGAGATTATTTTCACAGACTAAGTAGTGATATAGTAGGAACATCAACAGAGAGGAGAAAAGCCCTTCGTATCGCTTCCTGTGCTGAAGATGGGCTTAGCGAAGGATTTTGCACAAGGAATTAAGTTTGACTGTGACCTTCACAAACCGGTGATTTTCTTCCACTCCCACTTACAGTAGTTCTTTAAAAAATGAAAATAAGACAAACAGCTGCAGTTCACAGAAGAAAATTTGTATTTTAGCACATTGTGTTAATTAATCTTAGTTATATCCTTTTCCTTTTGTTTGTAATGATGGTACTGATTGCAGTGCTGATTTTTCAATTAATGTGATATATAGCAAAAAGCTTGTCTCCATAAAACTTAGCTGGAGTTTGACCCTTTGTGTTGCTGAATGTTCAAAGCTCCCATTGACTGTACCAACGATGTCTCTGTCTAATCAATTTTAATCGTGTGGGGGTCTCAATAACTGCTTTCTGGAACTGACATTTTGTGTAATTTGTGTTCATGATTGATTCCATGCAGGAAATTGCCCATTTTACTTTAGGTGCCTTTTCAGTAGCAACAATGCAGCAATCCCCCAAATCACTTTCCATAAAATGCTGTTTGAGTGTGAGTTATGAACCATGGGACTGTGAGGCAGAGAAACATCTGGTAAAAGGCAAACGACTAGGGAATACTATGGAAATGTTTAATTGGTTTTATTTATTTGTTTAATCCTCTCATTTGTCTGTATGCAATTTCTTTAATACTTCTTTTTTTTAATTTGTTTTTTTTTTTACATTTTTCGTAATTTATCTTGTTATGAATGTGTGCTACCTCCCCCCCCCCAAATGGATGACTCCTGCATCGAAACAATGTGAAGGAGAAGGTGGGGAATAATTTAGATGAATGTAACTTTTCAGACCTAAAATTGGTCCCTACAGGGTGAGCTATTTTCTAACTTATGTAGAATGAATTCGTTAGCAAACTTTTTTAGTTACTGCCACAATTACAGTCAAAAAAGAAAAAAGAAAAAGATAAACTTACATATGACTTGGATGCAGTGATACAGTGCAATTAATTCAAAGATAACCTATATATCCTGTTTCCTGGAAAACATTAGAAAACAAAGGTTTTTTTTTTTTTTCCTTTTCCCCTCCCTCATCTCCAAATCCATTTTATCTATCATTTAGCTTCCTTTTGAGTCTCTTCTCAGAAATGTACTCTCAGTTTGCAGTTAGTGTGATGGTTGCTTTATACTCAGTTTCTCTGCCATCATTCTGTCACAGATTGACAAGCATCTAAAAATAACAGAATAATAGCTAGTGAAATTCCCTTGAAATTCCTCAAGAACTTGAAGCACTTTTAATATGAAAAGAAAAAGTGAGGAACCATTTTTCCTTGTGCTGCATATTGGTTTGATGGTTTTGTGTGTGTTTGTGTTTGGTTTTATTTGAAATCTTCTACTGAGTATTCCCAATGCGAACTGCATGCTCACTTACAGAATTATGTTAACATGTAAATGATGGCTCTATTTACCTGTAGTAAAAGTACAAGAAAAAAACAGATACAGTAGGTAACACTGTTATACCAAGGAATCGCTGATTTCCCATCTTCACAGAGAACGCTGGACATGACAAGAATGGCATGTGCTGGTAGCTGAACAGTTCTTGGGCCTTGTGACCTAAGTAATATTGACGATAAAGCAAAAACCTGTTTGGAAGGTAGCTCTATTTTTCATATTTATGCATTCTCTACTTATTGAGACAAAATATGAACTTTTTAAAAATGTAAACTCATTTTAAAATTATTTATTCTGTCTTTCAGTGATGATTTTTGCACTCTTAGAAGGTTACAGCTAAATTAAATACAAATTAAATTAAAAATTATGGAATTAATCTGCTCTTTTGGGGGGTAATCTAATAATTTATAGAAATGTTAAGGTTATATTTAACTAAATATCATAACATATCTCCAAGAGTGTGCTGTCCCAAAGTTCACTAAGTTTGTGTGGTACCCAAATCATAGTTAATTGTCATTCACAGAATTAAATCTGTATTTTGTACTGATTTTGATTTGCAGAACTCCATGTTAATTGACAGCTGGCACTCCTTTGAAGAAAAGTACATAGCACTATATTTGTCTTCTATCAAAACTCCCTTATTGCTGCCTGGATAGCTGAAGCAGCTAATAATCTTAATGAGAATTTAAACCATGTAGCATATTCTGTGTTTAATCCATCTTAGTTCATGCATGCCATTGGTATAGACTACCATGATCCTGTGGAAATGTGAAATCAGATATTAAGTGAGGAAGATCTGGCCAATTAAGAGCATACTTGAGCAGACACACTGTAAGTCAGGGCAGAGTAACAGTCATCTCTCATATCTCTTGATCATAAGACATTTTTAAATAACAGTACAGAGATATCTTAGTTGCTGCGTGATGTGATGTGTACTTACCATGGTGGCACCGGGCTGTGGCATTAACCAAGGGATTTTAGGGATCTCATTTTAGTAAGGAAAAATAAATTTCTATATGAAATTTACAAATTTAATTTGTCTAAAAATATTTTCAGGACCATGACGGAATGCTTTGCTTGCCTTGTGGTGGGATAGCTGTATGCTGCTCCCCCAGCTTGTTCTGTTTGTCTGGATGTTGCTGCAGCACTCACTCTCAAGGAAGTTCTAGATTTGTATTTGGAGTATTGCTAAGGTACCAGTAAACCTTACAGCTCTGCTAAAATTCCCCCGTTAATCAGAAGACGTGACTTGCTTTTAACATCTAAATAGGCAAACCCAGCTGTGAAGTGTAAGATATTATTGTTCATGAAATCTTACGAAAAACCTGTGGTACACTGGTGTTTGCATAAGCTCAGTGTCTGCAGGTTGCTGTAGGAACCAGCTTAGGCTGTGCTATTGTGTAAGGCAATCCTCAAGTGTTTGGAGAGTATGAAACAGAGGCAATACTAAGACAGATTTTCTCACAAGATTTTCTGCCAAGTTCTGCCGACTTGGGAAACTTCGAGAAACATGAGATCTTAATTCATTTTTTATATTTATTCCAAGCAACTCCAGACTCATGCTCTATGTAAGGCACTCCCATCCTCGATCTAAATTCTTGTGATTAGCGAGCACGCAAGCATCTAGTTTTTCTAACCAGAAATCCCACTAAGTTGATAGATAACAAACCTAGCTTCTCATCTGACCTGATTGCTCGCTTATTTTCTATTGCCTGTGCAGACGCAACACAAAGTTAAGACAGAACTTCTCCTGTAATTTGATCTACATTAGAAAGTCCCAGAATTCTAATACTGCAGCTATATGGAGAAACAAAGAAAATGTAAATATAGCAGTGGGTACAGAGGACAGCAAGAAGTTTAAACAACAAAGCTTCTAATTGGCAAGAGTGTTAAGCTAGAATTGTGGTCTAGTATGCTCAGCTTCTTAGGATAATCTATTTGTTCCAGTCTCATTAAAAATTAAAAAGCAATGCCTCATTGGTAAACACATGATGCTGACAGAACTTTGCTCTGTTTCTCTCTTCATTAAGTCATAATGGCATGGAAGAAGCATGAGACCAAGATCAATCTTGTGAAGTCAAAAATTTGTATTTAGTGGATGAAATATGCAACAGACAGCTTGCTATTACTACCAGGTGTTATGTGGTCAGTGGGGACTGGCTTGTGCAGGATGGCATGCTGGATTGATCTGCAAAGTGTAGTTGGCTTGAGTATAAATAGGGATATATAGGTTTTTATTCATGTACTGTTCTCATAATGCTGTTATGTGAGAGTGCAGAGAAGCAGGAAAGATGCAAGAAAGGTAGTAGTGTTTAACCTGTGCCAGTGAAATGTTCTAGAGCTGGTGTGCCATACCTCTTGCTTTCAGGAAGCATGTTCTGGAGATGATGAAGCTGTCTGTGCTCCTTGAATTGACAGGTGGACTGTCAGCTCCTTCAGGTGCTATCCTAAAAATGTGACAACTTGGGCAACAGCAGCCTGTCTGTGCGATGTTTTTGAGCCATTTTGCGCCAGAATATTCTCATCTTTCTTGCTTTCATGGCTGACTTTTTGAGTTAAGCTCCACCTATGTGTTTGGGACCGCTGGCAACAGCATCTTCCCGTATACATTTCTCCCTGCCCTGCAGCATTTAGTGCATCAAGCAGAGCAGAATCCATCACGTGGTGAATAAGCTATTTAAGAATGAAAAGAAGGCAAACTCTCCAAGTGCATAACCCTAAAGAAATTTTAATTAATGTCAGCAGAGAAATCTCAGGGGTGGAAAAATGGAACTGTAAAGTGTTTGTTCTAGTTTCACAAAGTCTTTCTGCCTTTTCCTCTCCCCAGCTGGTTTTCTCCACAGATAAAAACCACAGTCTCCAAATGTAGAGAGATAAATATTGGCAGCTCTCAGGTTTGCTTTTCATCCTGTGCCTGATGGGAAAATGCCAGTCGGTTTTCAAGCTTTTCCAAGTGAGCCTTTAGGGGCTTGTTTGCCGGACTTTGAATTTCTGGTAAACAGTTCCCTGCAGCTTTGGTCGTAAGACACAAAATTCATTTGTATCCCATTTTCGGTTTTTGATTTGCTGCCTGAATTTATTATGAGTAGATTCTTGGAGTTGTTCATTGTGGTGTTTTTTTCTTATTTGTTTGTTTACAGGGTGGGAGGAAGGATTGGGTTTTCTTTTGTTTAGGTTTTCCTTACCTCTCCTGGGTTTTACTTGCATTGTTCTAGGTCATATTTTTAAGGCATCCCCTCTAACACAGTTTTAGTTACTGACAAACCTTATCTTTTTGCTTATATAACATTTCCATAAAAATGACTGTGAGGGTTTCTAAGACGTTTGCTAGTGAGAGATGATTTTTGCTATATTTTATGGACCATGCAAAATTATTTCAATAGACTGCCATTGCTGGCAGCCAAGGAAGTGCATTATTGCTACTGTGTCTAGATAGTCTCATATCCATATTATGTCTCCATAGACAGCCTCTGGAAAGACAACTATTTCCATGATAGAACCAGTTAAAGCATTAATAATAAAACAAATAGAGTCCAAGAAAAATTAAGTCTTATCTGTCTGATTTCACTAGACATCCACATTTAGATGAGTCTATGGTAGGAACCACTCAGTATTTTCACTTGATTAACCTTCATTTTTCCACAAGAGAGGCTCTTTTGCCCCTGTCATATTTACTCATTTGGAGGGTTCCTATTTGTGCAGTTCAGTGGGATAAAGCGTAGCCATGCAGATAAGTGACTGAAGTGATTTGGTGCCTGATATTTGGTCATGCTCTTAGCACATGGTAAATGAAGTTAAATTCATTCTGTTTTACTAATTATTAACCTCATGTGGCTGGACTTGCTTTAGCAAAGAGAGCACACAGAGCTCATTGCTGTTCCTTGTTGTATGCATTGTGGCAATTTGTTTCTGTCAGAGCACTGATTTATATAGAATGCTGAAAAATATGTCAATAGATCCTACAAAATTCCTAGGATAATACATTATCTCATTTCACTTTCACTGATGGAGGTACAAATTGCTTGAGAACATCCCCATCTCACTACCCTGCTAATTTGACTTGAAACCATGCCTCAGTTCTAGATCTCCTATATGTCTTATCATAAAATGACCTACTGTACTTTACTGGTTCTTAGTGAGATGACATTTTGCATTGGATAGTAACTCCATCTAAGAAGAGAAGATGTACTCTGAAATAATTGAATGGGAACAGTTGGGGATTAACTGAATCTGATAAAGACAACTCAATACCTAATTAGTCTCTTGTCTTTGTTGCATGTTTTGAAGCTTGAAGTTCATCATTAATGAAAGTAATTAAATGAACAAGTTTTTCATCACCAATAGTGTTCTAAGAGAGGAGGGCAGCTTGGCATTGAAGGGATAGGAGAAAGCCACGAGTAGATCAATAACATGCAAGTCTGCCTTTCCTAATGACAACTATTGTGCTTCCAATTCACGTTCCTTCAATAGCACTAGGGAATCTGAGTTGAAGTGCTATAGAGATAAGATGAGATGCAAGATTTATGCAATAATCTTGTAAAGGTGACTGCTGTGTAAAGGTGACC
The DNA here is from genome assembly GCF_002078875.1 of Numida meleagris. Classification (NCBI taxonomy): domain Eukaryota; kingdom Metazoa; phylum Chordata; class Aves; order Galliformes; family Numididae; genus Numida; species Numida meleagris. Next base: position 24,404,233 of record NC_034413.1, read on the forward strand.
ACCATACTTTGAACTGCCACTTTTTTGTTCCTTAGAGAACTTATTAATCAGCCATGTAACTTACTAGAGCTTGTCCAAAGGACAGAGTGAATACGTTCTGCTTAGCAACTCATAATATAGGTCTGATTTTTCTCTTGATAACCAAGGTTAAGTTGTGAAATTGTACTGCTACTCATTATTACCTGCTAAGGAGATTAGCCTTCATATTGTCTTTCTTGCTTCGTTATATTAAAAGTCATTTTCCAGTTGTCATTATTACAATATTAAGAGAATCTACACCTTTCTCAAAAACCAACAATGATAATGACAAAATGGTTTTCAAAGGCTAATAGTAAGATATTGTAGTGACCTCTGTTAGAAATTGCTCGTCAAAAGACTTAGTAGATAGGATTAATGTAAGCAAAGGTATTTTGATTATGTGTTACATTTTGAATATGTAACAGCTATTAGAAAGGTGAGATTTCATGGACTTGGAAAAAGGAGGAGGATTCTCTTGGACAGGTCCATACAAGAAGACTAAAATTTCATCTTTTGTGCCCACTAAGTTTATATCTCATAGAAAAGTCTGGAAATTGGCAAAATATTAGATAAGGAAATACAATAAGCATGCATTAGTTTTGTGGAAATTTACTTCATAAGATAAAAACAGAGATAATACACAAATAGCACCTAGTAGCTTGTGTTTTAACAAAAGGATTAATATGCTTTGGAGGGCTGACGGAAATGCATGGAGCTGCGCAGTGTTGCCTTTCTGTTAATGCTTATGTTGAAAGTGGATGATAATTTCTCGTGAAGGTCTGATTGTAAAAGTCCAAGAAAGAAGACTAGCTGGGAACATTTCTGAAAAATTCGAATCCTTGTTTATATACCTATTAATATCAAAAGATATTTGGTTAAAGGGTTATTTTATTTTACAATCTGTATTTGTAGACGTGGCTTTCTGTCAGGTCTATTTAGAGAATAAAATAGAAAAGCAAAATAAAGAATAAAGACAGTAGTTTCATCGAGCAAGAGCTATGAAGCTCAAATCAAGAGAGAAAATCATGAGGAAAAGGATTACTTTCTGAATCTAGACATAACTGGGATATAATTTGCAACTGGGAGATAAACACTTGAGTCATTCCCAGCAAGCTGGAAACTCCCTGTGGTAGTGTGAATCAGAAATGAAGGCATTCGTAAGTATTTCCATGGCAATATGCTGCTCCACACTTTTTTATTTGCATCCTGCAGCAGTGCACACCATTCCTCAGCAAGGTAGAAGCTGGGGCTAAGCATGGGTAGCCTTGTCAGTTCCATTACTGATGTCAGCAATAAAAGAAGCATTTGATGTCAATGACCTGTGTTCTTTTCTAGGGTAGAACCTCCTGATTAAGCTGATAAAAAGTCCTGGTCTCTGAAGAGTGATGACCCTTCAAGCATTAGCTACAATGACACTAAAAGCAAAACAAACAAACAAAAAAAAAGTGGGAGAACAGCTAGGAAGGGATGTAAACAATTGGCAAACAGAAACAGAGAAGAGCAAATGATTATGAAGTTCATATACTTTAACTGATACACAGACTCCTATCTGTTGTTGAATCATAAATGAGTGGCAAGTCAGAGGGAAGCTTAGGTTGGAAGAAAAGGAAGGAAGGGATCAGCTCACAGCTGACTGAAAAATAAAGATGTTGCAGCAAGGTTAGCAATGCAACAATATATCTCACTGAGCTTTAAACTGATCTTGAATCCGGTGGTGTACTGATTCAAAAGGTTAATATGTGAGAGGGAAAATGTATACAAAACAAAATAGATTGTAAATTGTTGAATGAAATAATTATCATGGGTTTATGATGACTTATAGATATTTTGCCAAGAAATTCTTCCTAAAAGTTCTGGTTGTTTTACTCTGTCTTAGCAATTAGGCACCTACTTAGTGGCACTACCAGATGATCATGGAACTGAACCATGGTTATCCTAGACCTTCCAACACCTGACATGCTTGTGCTATCTAACATAATGGGAGTAAAGCAAAGATGTACAAAGAGGTTTTGAAAGTAAGTGTAATGTTGTATGTGCTGTCTTGAATGTTCTGAGTCATTCTTCTTATACTAATGATGTAATTCAGAAATCAAACGTGCCTTTCCTTACCTTCCTTTTACCAGTCCCTTAGCAGACAGTTCATCACTAGGTCAAAAATATACATGTTTCTTGCTCTGTTAAAGTCTGGTGTGTCTGATGATGGAGGAGAGCAAGAGGCTCTCTGAAGTCTTGCAAGCCATTAAGTGAACAGAGCTGAGGAGTACAAATGCCTTTAGCGCTCAGATCTCTCTGGGAAGGAGGAATGGGTACCAGTGTCGTGCTGTAGGGATGAATGAGGAAAGCAAAACCTAGGCCTGCGAGTCTGTGCAGTTCCTGTGTCAAGCCCAGCCCAGACTGTCTTCAGATGGTCTCTTCAGAAGGCATTAAAAAAGCCCCACGTGTGAACTATGTTAAGGTACCAGCTGCACATTACAGAAAGAAATGTGCATGACAAAGAGGGGTGATTGACTGCTGAGGGTCACACACAGCAGCTGGCTGCCTTCAGAAAGTCTGCACAGCTCCTTAGTGCATTCTGTTCAGTGCTTCAGATAAAAGACAAATATGGAGCTTGGAGTAATTATAGTGACAAGAAAACCATTCATACCAACTGTAGTTAGGACTGCTAGGCTGTTGATTGGTGTGGAGAAAGCCTGTGTTTAGCTAGTGCCATGGAATTTAGTGGCAGTGAATTGGGTACAACAGAGATAAAACAGTAAACACATTTCTTAATGCACCAGTTTCCAAGTGAAGACTAGATACATGTAAGATAGTACACATCTATATTTATAACCTTTCATTTACGGTTGTTCATATATGCAACCTTTATTTTCAGCTGTTAGTAAATCATATTTTGAACTTGCACACAGTAAAGATACTTGTGTGTCTCTAGGTTTCAAAGAATCAAAACCTCACATAATGAAGTCTAACATCACCTAAAACATGACTGACAGCATTCAGATATCCATTTTTTGTATGGAGACTTCGAGCAGTAACAGAGGACAGAAAGCAGCAAAGGCCTGAATTGTGCTGCAGAATCAGCTTTGGCAGCAAGCAGAAGGACAGTCAGTTTGACAAACAGCTGTCTGATGCTTTGCTTTTAATCCAAGAAAACGAAGATGATTCTGTTAAGATGTAATAAAAGTATCTAACCTTGTTAGTTTAAAATGCTTGTAATTTGAAAAGTAGCTTGAACATCCTTAAAAAAACATTAGTGGAGACAGTCAATGTTTTTTCAGATACATGCCAATATTTAACTTTATTAAATATTTGACGACATCATAGCTTTATCAATACGATAACAAGAGACCATGCATGCAGAGTTAACCTACAGTTTTAGGGAGTTAAATGGATATAGGTTAGAAAATGCTGCATGATTTGGATACATTTGAGAGGGCCATGTTGAAATGAGAGGGGAGGGAGCAGCTGATTCAATCCCTTTTACTGTAGTAAAAAGGACGGGTCTCAAAATTATCATGACTTTTTAGTGCACTGTGGTAAAGTATTGGTGAGGGTGAGTTTTGTAGCCCTTCCGTTGAAATATGTTTCCTGCAGTGAATAAAGAGCTTAGTAAATAAGAGAGACTAAGATCAGATTTTGTTGTTGTTGTTCTTTAAAGAATATGAGATTATTTTCATGTTTATCCCAGATGGTAGCCATGTTTTCAAAAGGGAAGAATTAGTCTGCATTTGATAATGACTGGTGGCTAGGCTAGATGGACACATGTTTTGCTGAATGTGATTTTTTTTTAGTATCAAGAACAGTAGCTTGGAAAGTAGGGCTAATCCAATTGATGCTGGAAAGGGGAAGGAAAGGCTCCCTTACACCCTTTGGCTTTAGTAAGGTTTGGATTAAACCTGCAAGTAAGTGCAAAGGAAAAGTGTGTGCCAAGACAGCCCACAATGAAGTAGGTAGCTAGAGACCATCACACGTCCTGATGACTGACGTGTTATGGTGCTTAGCAAAAGAAGACACCTCTCTGAAGTGAACTTTTGTGACCTGGGAAATTTATTTATGAGGAGAACAAATGAATGTGAAGAATGATGTCATTCTGATCCTGTCAGGGAAGCTGGAGCAGCCATGAACCTGAAAGTAATGATGAACATAACTCAGAAGGTTTTGTACAGATAAGCATTCAACTGACTAGAAAGCAATAAGAACAGAGATGCACTGAAATTTAATGGAACCCATTTCAAATTTCAGGAATGCATTCACATTGTGCTGAAGTTGCTAGAGTTCAACTGGTTAATATGAAATAGTTCTTTCATTCCCTATAAAAAAAAAAAAAGCATCCACTTTCAAATGCAGTGCTACTCTGTATATTTGGAGCATTCAACTATTTGTCTAAATCTAACAGAAGTACAGGGGAATGGCAAGTATGCTGAAATGTGTGTGCTATTGAATGTGGATGGTATAGTGCAGCAGACCAGTATCACCAGTAGGTCCATGTACTCATAGAGGCTCATCCTTGTCTGAGTGTTCCTACCCTGAGCAATTTGCCACAGGAAACTTAGGATTTGCATCTGTTTTGTTGTGAGATGAGTTACAGATTCTTTCCTCCTCTGAACCCCTGACCATGCACCCACTGACTTAAACTAAATGTGATAAATGCAAGAGTTAATGTTAATTAGTTGAGACAAAGCTTTGGTCTTAATGAGATCTTAGGCTTATATAGATGACTGGGCTTCATATGGAGCAAAGAACGGACTGGTAACTGTGCTCTGTATGCTCTAATGAGGAATTTGCAAGTAAGCATTTGTGCTGTTGTCTTGGTTACTATCATGCTCTTGCCACAAACCATGAAGCTTGCATGATTTCATCTGCATGTGTGGACTGTGATCTGAAAAGCTCTGAAAGGCATTTCCTTATTCTCATTATTGCCGTTTTAGACTGTACTGTGAGTACTGCTTAGCCAGCCATCAGTACTAACATTGGGAAGTTGATACTCCGTCATTTTTTTCTCTCTAGACAGACTTGTGCCCTTTATATGATTAAATTCTGTTTTTAGCTCAAAGAAAAATGAATCATTTTTCTATTTAGTTAATATTCCCATTAATGGGTCCGTTCCACCTTTTAGTCTAGATATTATTTTCTGTCCAGGCAAATTAATCTACCCAAGACACTTATCTGGTTTCTGTTATCGCAGTATCTGAGCAGTCCATGTTAGGACGAGTTATCTCCTGCATGCTAATGTTAGCCTTTTCACTGAGTCACCAAAAAAAAACTGTAACCAATGACATTGGCAGGGTGTTGACTCCAGAGGCAGAGAATGCCAGGGTGTGATTCTATTGAGATGCTTCCTTCTTTTGAAAACTGTCAATACAAAGCTCATGGTCATCCTTGCACGTATCCATTTCTGCAAGGAGATTGGTGACATAGTGGGAGACATGGTATTTATTTCTGATAAGTATTACTTGTTCTTGAGTGCATCTGATTTTTTTTTCACTCTCTCTGCTGCATGAATAAAGGAGGCCTGCATGAAGGTTGTGATGATGCTAACTTAGCTGAGATGCTGAATGAATAGCCAATTATTTTTTTAATAATATTTTTTTAAGAAATACGTTCTTGTCTTCCTTATCTTTACTGATGAACTGATCAGATTGTACAGGCTCCAAATTCCCATAACAGAAAAAGAAGCTTCAAAACAAAAGCAATGCTGACTGCGAACTCAGAGAAATACATGCTGATTTAGTCAGGTTAGGATGAAGGCTTTTGGCCAGCCCTTTCGTCTACTCCCACTTATGGCAAGTACTTGGAAAAAGTGGCCCTACCAAAACTTGGAAGGAAAACTGGTGTATATGTCCTAAGCTCTCCTTTTTTCTCTTTTCCTCTTGTCTTACTTTTCCTTGAACAAGTAGCTTTTTGTTTTGAAGACTTGCTTCACATTTCCACAGCAATCAATAAGAAGGATCCAAGTCCAATTACTCACTGAGATAATGTCAGTGATAATACGGCTGGTGTGACCTAGGGTCTTCATTTATACATGAGGTCAAGCACAGACATATGATGGTTGCATTGTGATGAGTGTATCTTTAACACCAGAGGGGACTTGTTGAGGGCAAGCAATTAGATATGTCTTTCATGAGAAAATACCCCAATGCTAGAAAAAGTAAGCTCATCTTTACTAGTATTAAGATGTGTTAAACATGTGTTTATTATCCTCTGGTATGAATATTTCTCTTGCTTCTGATTTGCTACATGATAATCTTTGTGTGATGAATACAGGTGAAATAAGCAGTAAAACTGAAAATAAGAGGCCATTTGTCCTTTGCTGTACTTGTGTCCAAACACATAGCCTAGTAAGGCATTAAAAGCATAGTTTTAATGTATAGTGAAGGGTGTGCATAGTTACATAACTATATGTTAACTGCAATTACTCTCTGTAGATGGTCAGTATGTTTCATGTCTTTAGAGAGAGAGAAAGAGACGGAGAATATTGCTCCTTTTTGTAAGCATATCCTTCTTGATATCTACTGAGGCTGTTTATCGTCTGTTGAAGATAGGAATGTTCTGTAATGAAGAAAAAACATTTAGTAATTCAATTTTCAAGGAGATGTACTGATAATCAATAGAGATAATATTTTCTGTAGATCATGCAGAGAAAACATGCCTTGGCTACTGTAAGGATAAAGAAAAAATACTTGACTAGTGTATTGCACTTTTTGTAGATCTTTGTGCTGATGTACAAAATCTTTTTCTAGTATTTGTAATTTAATTTGGTCATGAAGACACTTGACTGAGAGTTGTGGATGATATGTCTTCTGCATTCCCAGAGCTAAGAGAGAAATATTATAGAAGTATTTATGTGAATGTGCATTTAAACATTTAAATGAGGTTGGTTTTGTAGGGAACGTAACCCTTTGAGGTTTGTTTAGCACAAATGTTTGTGCAATTAAACTTCTTCTCATAAATGTTCATACTTGTGGTTATAACTTTTTAAAGCACTCTTATTGGCAATGTTATAGAAATAAAATTGGAATTGAATACGTAAAAGGTGACTAAAAATAAACACACCTTCAAGAATATTCAACTATACTATCACTAGTTAGAGAAAATCCAAACATTGACTAAGCTGACAAGATGGAGTCAGGAAGAAGATCCATGCATACTTCTCTCTATATATGCATGTCCTGGGTTATATTTTTGTATGTTGTCATCACGCTTGTTATTTTCCTAAAATTACTAATAAAATTAGGGTCTCTCTAAATGTTGGGGAGTTTTGGCAGTGTGTTACATATAGGCCACTGGATGGTATTCAGCTTTTAATTACTATGATATCTGGGCTTAATATTGAGGTAGGTTACACAACATGGTATTTAGGAACATCTGTAGCCCTGTGGTGCTCTGTGTAAGTCAACATTCCTAATGTTGTCATTCCTGGTGGAGTACTGGATGATGTGAGCACTGGTGGGAAATTACAGGGCTTGAATTAGGTTAGGGAGCAACTGGCAGAAAAGCGTGATCAAAGCCAACTTGAAAAACAAATGTGCCTTCATGTGGAGGGAGAATCTGATTTAGATAAAACCGAGTAAGAGGAAAGAGAGGTAAGCAAACTGTAGTCTAACCAGGACACTGTCTAATTTAGGCTCCTGACCTCCACTTCCGAAAGTGTTATGGGACTTTGATAACCAGGAGACAACATATCATGGATTTATTGCCTACTCAAATTACAATTTCTTTGAATACGGGGATTGATTTTTCTACTTCTTTCTCAATGATGAGGCAATTTTTATCCTGCTTGCATGGGAAGCATGATAGGATGAAAGTGCAGTCTGGTTTAGTTGCAGGCAATAGGGCAGACAAACTGCATAAAAGTATAAATCTTTTGCGGGTTAGCTTTCTGGGATATCACACATTGCTAGAAACTTTGTCCATGATTCACTTTGTGAAATTTAATAGTGTCTATATTCAAGTGCTACTGCAAGTTTTAAAGTCCTGGATTCATATCCTCTTCTGACATCGTAAATAGCATCTGTTGGTACAATTTTGAATGGAAAATTTGCAGGTGTGAAGCCTTGGGCATACAAAATCTATAGTGGACCCTTTGGCTCTGGAGTTAAAAAAAAAAAATTATCTGTAAAGGTATCTATCTCATGCATGTATTTTTCCATGAACAATTAACAATATGCAGATGCATATTTAATGAAAAGTTATATGAATAAACACCTGAAAAAAAACATAGAAAAAAAATGTCCTTGTCAAGTATATCTCGTTGGAATACACTGCATATGCTGAAACATAGGGCTCAACATGTAGGAGCAAGATTTTCACTTATTTTCATAACACATTTGGCAGCTATAAAAGAGGAGATCGTGCTTCCATGGAAAAACATTTAAATAGAAGTAATGAAAAGCCTGGCATTAAATTATTCTTTAATTGTCAGTACTGGAACATGTGGAGAAAAGCTGGGTATGACATCTCTCTGTCAAAGCACTGTTTGTGTCCCTTCATCTGTGGGATCTCTTCTTCCCAGTGACAGTTGAATACCTGCACAGAGATGTTGCCTACATTATTAGGCATTGCCGATAATAAACCCTGCTGCCAGTACCCCTGGTATTTTTCAGGCTTTGCTGATCAGTTCCATCTCTAATAAAAAAAAAGACTACTAGAGGAATCAATATTCCTCCTTCTTTAAGTCGAAAGATAATAAGAGAGATAGCAGGCTGTGTGTGCTATCCAAAGCCTTTTCTCGGGCCAGCCAGGTGCATTTTTTTATTACAGCTTTTTCTATCTTATGTATAGCTACTCACAGGACCACTGACAACATGGCCCCAGATTGTGGTTACAATAATATTATCATATATTCATCACGTGAAGTAAAAAGCATCTATATGGTGAAGCTATGCTGTTAGTCGAGTGTAATTCTTCTATGTAATGCTCTCTGGGTGGATGTGGATACCTCTTTCTGGTTCTCCGCACAGACAGTGACAGGTGGCATACCAAAGCTAGCCAGCTCAGATCTTTAAGCTGTTTTTCCTATTTTTGAGTAACTTTGAGAAAATAAAAATTAAATATTTAATTGATTTGCAAATAGTTCTGGCTGGGTAATATCTGAAGTTTTACAATAAGTTACACAGTAGTCAATAGGATAATAAATACATGAATAATTTTTAAAGCAGTGCCAATGCCTATTTGTAAAGTGCTGTTCCCAGATGTAGGTGAGTAATAAAACTATTTGAAAATGGAGTATTCTGAGAAATTAAATTGCTCTCACTGGTTAAGTCAATAGGCTTTGCTTGCTGACTGCAGAGCAATGTGCAGACAAGTCCTTCACCTGGATTTAGTTTATGATAGACAATGCCTCTTCTGTGGGCAATGCTCTGAGAAACCGCATGCCTTGGTGGGTTTGGTTTCGAAGCCCAATTAATGCCTCTGATAGCAAACTGCCCTGTATGACAGTGACACCAGTCAGCTCCCTGTCAGAGATGAGAGCACGGATGGGAATCATTAAAGAAATGTGTGTGCCTCTGCCAGGCTTTCAGGAAAAAGCGTATCAATGGAAAAGTTGTGTTCCTAGAAGCAAATTTAATACTTTTGAACAGTAATTTTTGTATATTTCAGTTTGAGTCTTTTCGTTAAACTTTCTTCCAAATATTAATTCAAGATGCTCTCTAGTTTTAGAACATATGTACAGAGGACAATTGAAAACAAAGAGTTAGTAAATACCACCTACTTTTTCAAAGAAAAAAACACAGTTAATCTATCACTAGAGAAAAGCTAAAACTAGTAGGGGAAAAATTCTAGACAACAAATGAAAAACGATTCTTGCAATCCAAATTCGTAAATTTTTCAAGTAATAGCAGGAAATAACCAAGGCGATGCCACCCACATGATTGGCACTTAAAAAAGCAAAGAAGTGGTTTTCACTAAATTGCAATGCTAAAATGTTAATGGTTGAAATCAGGAACAGATTTCTAATACTGTTTCTGACTTTGCAAGCTTCTACAGTTCAGTCACTCATATTTATTTTTATTTCTTTGCTGTAGAGCTTACTTGCATAGAATTGCCCTATGCAGTTCTCTGGTGCCATCTACTCAATCTGACATTGCACCTCACACATATATACACATGTATTCAGCATTTTCTTGTGACCTCAATGCACAAATTATACTTCAGTCTGAAACCAAAAAATACTGCCTGCAACTATTTTATTTCATTAAATATTTTCTTAAGTGCTGAAGTGACTGTTAAAAGTTTGTTCCATCCATCGTTATTTCTTTATCTGCTTGATCATCATATAAGGTCCAACTATATTTTATTGGGATGTTACAGCATGCATCCAGGCATTTACATTTCTGGACCAGGAATATTTTTGTCATGGCCATGGATTTTCTTTGGATGTTTTAAATGAGCCTTTTGACCTAAATTATTCTTTCCTCTGTAGACTGACTTTCTTGACTTGTTTTGCTGAGGAAATTTAGTGTGAAAGTATTGGAAAAGTCCAGTTGTTGTTTTTTTTTCTTCTGAGATTACTCTTCTGTTTTGATTCTTTCATTGATAAGATTAGAGAATATATCACTGGGGATCCTACTATAAGAAGTTATTGCTACATATTTGAAAAGTGTGCTCTGCAGAACCACATCCACTTCACTAGAGCTATTTCACTAGAAGTTAGTTTTTTTAATCAACCATGTGTTGTGTTTTTTAAAGTTCTGTCCAAGTAATGCTCATGTTTTGATTCTTTCTTTTGTCTGTTGTTATGCTGTACTCACGGTTTTTCCCACCGTAGTTCCCCAGCTCTTGATTATCATTTTTGCTCCATTCATTCATTTTCAACAATATCTAGTCTAAATTTCTTACATAAATTATCTATAAGAGATAACTCCATATTAGCTGGGATTTTTACCTCGCCCTGATGATGAATGTATCCTTTCTGATTGTGTGTACTGCTAGATATTAGATATTAGTGATTATACTCAACTGGAGAATGTATGCAGCATCATTTCTGCACATCTCATACAGGCCCATTCTGTCCTGTGTTGAGTATAATTTTCACTTTTCTAGCTGGTATGTTCCACTCTGGGATACTTATTTTATTTTTTTCATTTTGAGATTTATATGAATTGATGAACATGCATGAGTAGATGTAGAGGGAGCAGTGAACTAGGTGGCAGAGAAGTTGCATAACTGGAAGAACGGATGAAGCATGTGAAAAAATCTAACTGCATATACTTCTAGAATCTGGCTTTTATTGCAGAAGAGTATTTATGAAGGAGTAATAGATTAAGTATTGCTCCTTGATGATGCAAAGAAACTGAAATTTATTAGCTGAGAGACTGATATTTATTTCACAGACAGTTGTCCATGAACTAAACACCCTAGCTGATGGTGATAATTTCCTTCACAAGTTCCTGACATCCTGACATTTCCATTACTTGTTCGCAGTTTTCACAGCTCTCACTGAATTTTCTTCTTGATGAGAACTGAAACTTATTGCATGATAAATTTGTGCTGTTATCTGTGAAACTCTGGAGGTATAAAAGAACCTACTCCAAGAACCACTTGCAAATCCTAATGCTGCAAACTGAGCTAAACAAAGTTTTTGTACTAGAATTAGCAAACAACATGAACACAGAGAAAGAATGAGATATTTTAATGTATGACTTGATCTCCAGAAACAAAGAAAAACTAATGTACAAAGATCTTGAATTCCACCAGTGATAAGTAGTTACGACTGGGGTGTAAAAGACAGCATCTGTTTAACACAGCTCAGTACTGCCAAACTGTTGAGGATAAATAACTTCCTTGCTGTAGCCGGGAATATACTGAACAGCTTGAGCCAAGGAACAATCAGTTTATTGGCAAGGGGTGGAAAAACGTGTTTGGCTTTTCTATCTTGTAAATAAATGAGAGGGATATGGTAACATGAATTAAAAAAAAAAAACTGCATTAAAAAATGCATTGATTTATAACCATTGGGATTGAAAGAAGTTTAATCTCTCTGTTATCTAACACTGCCTAAAAATGAGACAGATGTTGAATATGTCTAAAAAATCTCTTGGAAAAAGAGGTTAGTTTAGTTGTAGTTGCTACTCGCTGTTGGATGTAATGAAGAAATCAGAAGAGATGTACACATGGCCACTCAGTGAAGATGGTAGAAAATTGCCAACTCTGACATCAAGTGAGAGGAAGACAGTGATTAGCATGGTATTTTTGCATTCAGTTCAGGAATGTGTAAATTACCTTTTGCCTACTGAGTGAGAGAGATGAAAGTAGCAACAGAAAGTGGAGACAAGCACTGGTGAATATTGTAAGGACACAGAATAAATTTCTGAGGAGTGAAAACGATAGAATTTTCCTAGCTTTACTTCTTGCTGATGGAGAGAGAAAACAGCTAGCTTTTTAGTTCAGTCTTTAAACTTGTCCATTTTTCTATAAATATTACTATTTTGAGGAAAAATGAAAATGGTCTTCATAATATATTCATCATAAACACTGTACTTTGTAAGGATGTTACTGTACTATGAGAGTTTTGATGTTAAATACTGTCGGTATAATTTTCTTCATAAATATGGTGGCATTTATTCTCCAAACAGAAACTTCTGTGTATTGCAAAAGCTACATTAATATGTCTCCATACGCATCTGAAAGTTACTCCTCTCCTTTTTATACATTCCTCCTTCCCCTTGACTCAATTATTCATTGATCTTTCCTGTGCATATAATGTTTTTCTTCACATATCTGGGTTACCTTTGGCTGTGGCTATTACAGGATAAATCCATTTGGAAGGGACCCTGGAAGGTCTCTAAGTCCAATCTCCTGCCAAGGTTGCTGAGAGCTCCGCCTGGTCTTGTCTTGAAAACCTCAAAACCTCTAAGGCTGGAGATGGCAAAATATCTCTGGGCAACCTGTTTGATGTTTTGTTAAACTTTGTGGTAAAAAACTTTGTTTATGCTTGCTCTAAATGTTTATTTTCCCCTATTTATATCCACTGTGTCCCATCCTCCATATATATCCACTGTCTCCCATCCTCCTATCAAGTACCACTGTAAAGAACCTGGCTCCATCTTCCTAGGATTATTCTTCATTTTAAGATATGTTCTCATCCAGATTTTAAAAAAGCAAGAAAGGCAGGGCTGTTCTGGCTATGCCAAGATTATAGCTGTTACACTTCTCTTGTGTGACAATATGTAGAGCTGACCCTCTACACGGGGAGGTCTGCTGCCTCCTGGGAGCCCGGGTTAAAGATGTGAGGAAGAAACTTCCTTCCCTAGTACGCCCCTCAGATTATTATCCTCTGTTGCTGTTTCAAGTAGGCAGTGATGAAATAGGAAGAACCTCCCTTAGAACTATGAAAAAGGACTTCAGAGCCTTAGGGCATCTGGTCAAGGGTTCGGGAGCACAAGCTGTGTTGTCCTCTATCCCTCCAATTATAGGGAATAATGAGGGACTAAACATGATGGTTCAACAGAGTAATATCTGGCTCCGAGCCTGGTGTGCCCAACAGGGGTTTGGGTTTTTTGACCTCAGCTTGATTTGCATGAGACTGGGCCTGCTGGCAACTGATAGGAATAGCTTATCCCATCGGTGGAAAGGGATTTTACGATGGGAATTGGGAAGGTTCATTGATAGGGCTTTAAACTAGGTATGATGGGGGGTGGGGGTGAAACCAGGGTCATTAGTAAGGAGCCTGTATGTAATGAGCCAGTGCTTGTGGGAGGAGCTTGTGCTAGTAAGATCCCACAGTCTTGTGGTGTGAAGGAGAAGGACGACACACCTTTTTGTAGGAAGAACACAACGGTTGGTGTGAGGTTGGTGGCTATGGAAATACGTGAGCGTGGTCAAGAGGGTATTAGGGCTTCTCCCGCTCATAAGGTAGCCTAGCTCAGGTGCATCTACACCAATGCACGCAGCATGGGTAACAAACAGGAGGAGCTAGAGGCCATTGTGTGGTCGGAAAACTATGATATAGTTGCCATCACGGAAACATGGTGGAATGACACACACAGCTGGAATACTGTGATTGATGGCTACTAACTTTTCAAAAGAGATAGGCAAGACAGGAAAGGTGGTGGAGTAGCCTCTATGTTAAGAAAGAATACGAATGTATGGAAATTAATGATGGTGATGATAGGGTCGAGAGCTTATGGATTAGGATAAAAGCAAAGGCCAATAAGACTGACATAATCGTGGGAGTCTGCTACAGGCCACCCAACCAGGACAAAGTGGTGGACAAGATACTTTACGGGCGGTTGGGTGAGGTCTTGAGGTCTCTATGCCTTGTTCTCATGGGGGGCTCCAACTTCCCAGACATCTGTAGGAATTATAATACAGCAGAAAGGGAATAGTCCCAGAGGTTCCTAGAGTGTGTCGGAGACAACTTCCTGACATAGCTGGTGAAGGAGCCAACAAGGGGAAGCAAAATCCTGGACCTGCTGCTTGTTAACAGAGAAGGCCTTGTGGGGGATGTAAAGGTTGGAGGCCGTCTGGGGCAAAGTGATCATGAAATAATAGACTTCTCAATCTTTGTTGAACCTCAGAGAGGAGTCAGCAAAACTGCAACCTTGGACTTCCAAAGGGCAGACTTTGGCCTCTTTCGGAGCATGGTTGAGAGAGTCCCTTGGGAGGTAGTTCTGGAGGGCATGGAAGCCCAGGATGGCTGGGAATACTTTAAGGAAGTTATTTTAATGGTGCAGGAGCTGGCCATCCCCAAGTCACGGAAGACGAGCCGTCGGGGTAGAAGACCGGTCTGAACAGAGACCTTAAACTGGAACTCAGGAATGTTTATGGTCTTTGGAAGAGGGAGCATGCAACTTATGATGATTACAAGTACGTAGTGAAGCTGTGCAGGGAGAAAATTAGAAAAGCTAAATCCCAGCTAGAACTGAATTTGGCCACTAAGGTGAAGAACAGCAATAAATGTTTCTATAAATACATCAACAGTAAAAGGAGGGCTAGGGAGAATCTCCATACCTTGTTGGACGCTGAATGCAACACAGTGACCAAGGATCAGGATAAGGCAGAGATACTTAATGCCTTCTTCACCTCAGTCTTTAATAGTAAGACTTGTGCCCTGGGCACACAGCTCCTTGAGCTGGCAGATGGGGATGGGGAACAGAATAGGCCAGGCACAATCCACGATGAGATGGTTTTGGACCTGCTCCGCAAGCTGGACGCTCACAAGTCCATGGGGCCAGATGGATTGCACCCTAGCGTGCTGAGGGAGTTGGTGGATGTGGTTGCCAGGCCTCTCTCCATCATCTTTCAACAGTCCTGGCTAACAGGGAATGTCCCGGTTGACTGGAGACTAGGAAATGTGACTCCCATCTTCAAGAAGGGCCAGAAAGATGATCCTGGTAGCTACAGACCTGATAGCTCACCTCGGTGCCAGGGAAGGTTATGGAACGGATAATCTCAGGATACATTGTGGATAAATTAAAGGTCAATCAGAGGATCAGGCCCAGTCAGCATGAGTTTATGAATGGTAGATCCTGTTTGACAAACCTGATTTCATTCTATGACAAGGTGACCCGCTTAGTGGATGAAGGCAAGGCTGTCGATGTGGTCTCCCTGGACTTCAGTAAGGCCTTTGACACTGTCCCCCACAGCATCCTTGTGGAGAAGCTGGCTGCCCATGGTTTGGATGGGCATATGCTCTTCTGGGTGAAACACCGTCTGGATGGCCGGGCCCAGAGAGTTGTGGTCAGTGGAGTAAAATCCAGCTGGCAGCCAGTCACAAGCGGTGTCCCCCAGGGCTTGGTGCTGGGGCCTCTTCTATTCAACATCTTTATCAGTGATCTTGATGAGGGGATTGAGTGCACCTTCAGTAAGTTTGCAGATGACACCAAGTTGTGAGGGAGTGTTGATCTGCCAGAGGGTAGAAAGGCACTACAGAGGGACCTGGATAGACTGCATCGATGGGCCAAGGCAAACTGTATGAGTTTCAACAGGGCCAAGTGTCGGGTCCTGCACTTTGGTCACAACAACCCCAGGCAACCCTATGGGCTTGGGGAGGAGTGGCTGGAAAGCTGCCTGATGGAAAGGGACCTTGGTGTGCTGATGGATGGTTGGCTGAATATGAGCCAGCAGTGTGCCCAGGTGGCCAAGAAGGCCAACGGCATCCTGGCTTGTATCAGGAATGGTGTGGTGAGCAGGACTAGGGAAGTAATCCTGCCCCTGTACTCGGCATTGGTGAGGCCTCACCTCGAGTACTGTGTTCAGTTTTGGGTGCCCCAGTACATGGAGGTGCTGGAGCAGGTCAAAAAAAGGGCAACAAGGCTGGTGAAGGGCTTGGAGAATATCCCCTACGAGTAGCGACTAAAGGAACTGGGGCAGTTTAGTCTGGGGAAGAGGAGTCTGAGGGGAGACCTCACTGCTCTCTTCAAATACCTGAAAGGTGATTGCAGTGAGACTGGGGTTGGTCTCTTCTCACTGGTGACAGGTGGCAGGACAAGGGGAAATGGCCTCAAGTTGGTCCAGGGGAGGTTTAGGTTGGATATCAGGAAAAAATTCTTTAGAGAAAGGGTTGTTAAGCACTGGAATAGGCTCCCCAGGGAGGCGGTTGAGTCACCTTCCCTGAATGTGTTTAAAAACCATTTGGATGTGGTGCTCGGGGACATGATTTAGCGGTGGGTTGTTAGAGCAGTATGGTTAGGTTGCGGTTGGACTTGATGACCTTGAAGGTCCTTTCCAACCTGAGCAATTGTACGATTCTATGTTGTACAAATCACTTTTTGTCACTTTTGGTAAGCATAAGCCTTAAAAACAGTCAGTTTAACTAACTTACTCTTCTTTTTAAAAATCTTTTACAATAATCTGGCATTTTGCAGGCACTAGAAAACAGCAATGACAAACACAGAAAAATTTGTTTATGGCAGTACTGCCATAATACTGCAGTTCTAGCCTGCTGGTCTGCCTGTGCTCTCATCCAAACTGACCTGAATGAGAACTAATGTATCCTGCTGTTTCTGACCAGTGACTCAAGCTGCTTTTGCTTATGGTTGTGCAGTGGTGCCTGATTTTAACTTAAAGGAAGAAAAGGATTTGAGTGCCTCTCAGGCATATTTTTAACTGGGCAGTTACAACCATTTACTTCTGTGCTACTTGATAAACCTACAGTAATCTTGTGATGAGCTTTATTTAATAGCAGTACAAAGATGCTCTAGATAAGAAGTGCATTAACTGATAGCGAGGACACTTATGTTTTGTCACATTTCTACATGAATGATGGAAAATAGTCATAGAAATATCCTGCCCAAGGTCATGCAGATGCAAATAGAACCTAGCTCTTCAGATTGTTATTCAAATACTGCAGCCACGCTGTGTCCTCTCAGCATCCTTTTCTCCCATTTTCAGGATGCTTCTTACTATTACAATACATGTAATCTGCAGCAGAGCTTCAACTGCATGAGAAAGTAGACTGAGACTACTAGCTGTCACTCCTGACAATTTCCACTACTGAATTTTTCCAAGTTACTGGAATCTTTCATGGTCTCCAGTAAGGGCCTTTAAATCACTGCTTAAAAAAGGCTGAAAGGAACCATCAGAGAAATACCTGCCATATGAAAGAGAGCAGTATGGCAAGGAAGATATTTCTTTTTTTTTTTTTGCTCATTGCTGTCCTATTGAGAAGGTCTTGTATTCTACGTATGTTGAGATAGCTAGGAGTCATACAATACTGATAATGTGCATGTTTGGTTTTTTTGGTGTAGAAAGTAAGAATAGCAAAAATCAGTAATAATCAAGTTGGTTTGTATCTTAAACATTCCCATCAGCAAGCATTAGCAGTAAAGGTTAGGGCTGTGCGTGATTCAGTGAGTTTTGATTCATCTGTGGATAGCAGCAAAGAGTATCAAGGAACAATGAAACTGAAGGCATCTGTTAACGGGGTGTCTGTTAAAATAATGAAACAAAAGGGTGGCCCATAAGATTAGCGGTGTTGTAAAGAATCTTTTTTTCTCTGGTTAGGATGAAAAAACTGTGTTATTCGGACAGTTGTTTGGCTCTTCATGTTCAGTAATCTGGGGGGTCTGGCTGCTGGGCAGCTGTCCCCATCACGCAGCTGGCATTCCCTGGGAGTCACTCAGGAAGGCTGTTCTACATAGCTGCAGATGTACGATACTACCCTATGTTTAAGTCTGTCCCCTCCTGGCTGTGATTAATGTAATTTGGCTGTGAAAGCTGTGGAGGCAGCTTGCAGCGCTACTGCCCATGCTGTATGTGTCTCTGTTTTAATAGAGTGGTTGAATTTGCATGGCTGTATTTGTCTGGCACCTTTCTCAAACACAATAACAATTCCTCAGAGATACATCATGTGCACATTTACCTAATTATTAAAACAGTATTTCTCAAAAAAAAAAAAAAGATTATATTAACTGACATCTCATATGTGTGTGATTTGATGTAGTGGTCAGGCAGATAGTAATTAGTCATTATGTGTTGGGTTGTTTTTTTTTTTTACTTGAACTCTGCCAAGGCCTCCCACTCTAAATCTTTGCGACACAATATCATGTTGTGCAAGAGTGCCTGCACTTGTTTTGCCATCTTAACAAAATGTTTTCCGAAAGAATGAAGGAGCTTGGGTAGAGGACCACATGAAGGCAGGTCTGTTACTTTACCAGGTGATGCACTTCTGATTGGGTATCTGCAAAGCAGGTTCCTATGTAGTACTGACAGAGCATAGTACGTCTAAAGAATAGCTTTATGTCAGGTCAGACTCTTGGTTCTTCTGTGGTTTTGCTTGGTTTGTTTTTCTATTGAAAAAGGTGCTGAGTTGCTCGATATGATAATCTGTTTGTGAATCCTGGAAATCTGAACATTTTGGTCATGCTTTAAATCTCGCAGCAGCTATTCCGCACATGACCAGCCAAGTACAGAAGGATGTTTGGTTGCAGAAAGCTCCTTTTCTTGTTGAATGCATATGACTTCCCTGTCACTGTAAGCTGTTATTTAAGACATTTTCCTTGTAATTCCTTGAAACAAGGGGAAAAACCTTCAGTCATACTACCTGCAAAATTGTCTTGGCACATCTCACATTGTTCAGCATCTGGGATAACTCGTAGGAAACAGAGAAAGCATTGTTAAACCTGAATCATTCAGTGGATTGGCACTGGTAACAGAAAAACCTCACCTGTTATGTTATAAAGAGGATTTTCCTCAAAACAGGAAATGCAGATGACAAAAATAATTTCTGGAGTGTTGTGATAGGGACTTGCCTGTTCCCCACTGCTAACCTGGGAGGCTGAATATTCTGGTGCCTCCTCTGTTTTCAATGGGATTGCTCATTCTTCACTGGGAAAAAAAAAAAAAAAAAAAAAAAAAAAAAAAACACCACAGTCTTTTTCAATTAACTGTCTTTAAAAAAAAAAAAAAAAGGCACTTTCTTTGAAGAAAGAAAATTATAAAAAATCTTTTAGTAATGCTGGTGAAGAATGCTGGTGTGTGAAATCTGCTATATAATAAGGCATAAAACCAATACTGCACAAAGTGATGGACATTTTGTTTCCTGTTGATAGCTTTTACAGCCCCAGGAGATTTTAATCCAGCATTCTGAGTATGGCTCAAAACTTATGTGGTTGTAGCTCATCTATCTGAATTCTCCCTGAACTGCTAGGTAGGCATATTTCTTCCTCTGCAGCATTCCTGAAAATGTGCAGTGTGGCAGTGTTGAGAGCTGTCAAACTGCCACACGGTCTGCCTGGGGTAGGTGAAGTGAGTCCTTTCTATGGTATATAAAGCTTATGAGCTATTTTTGAAATGGAAGCTGTTCTATAAATGTTTTAGGCATAACTACAAGATACTGGGAGAGAACTCCCTGTGGAAATCAGTTCAGAGCCTGGTAGGCTGGTACAGGTTCTTCAAGGCATTACCTGCCACAGGCACACAAAAGGTATTAAGAGCTTTAAAGTATGTAAAATAAACAGCTGCCTATCCTAGTTAGGTGGAAGGAAAGCTTGTACCTGTGGTATATTTGGTGTTTGCCACCAATGATTACTGGTGAATTGCTAAATGATCATTGTGAAATGCTAAAGCTGATCTTTCTAACGCATTGCCCAGACTACGGAAGCTAATATGGGAGGAAAGAAAAACTGCTGAGTTTTTCTAGTAGTGCCTGTTTCTACCTGGATTTGTGTGGTTTATTAAAAAGGAGAATTGTGGACTTAAATAACTGCAGGCAAGGGTATCAATGGCTTGGTTATCAAACCAACTAGATACAGATGAAAGACATCCAATGGAGACAGGATTCATTGCAGAAGGTAAAAATAAATCAGATGTAGAAAGATTAGTACTTTACCCTCTTTCCAGATAACACTAGTCTATTATAGCTAAATGGAAAACACATTTGTTTGATACAAAATAAGGAAGAAGAGAAGTTAAAGAACTTCACTGGATTTAATTACCTTCCATAAGAATCCTCTTCACAAGTTTATCTCAAGATCTCAGCATCTTCCTCAGGAAGGAATGGACAGTTGAGTGAGAATGCATAATTGTAACTATCTAAAATGTTGGCTGCCAGCTGTCATGCGTGCACTTCTGTTGAGCACTTTGTGACGTGGCGCTAGCTAAGAGTTTGGAAGAAAGCCATTTCTAGAGATAGTGCAATACCTATGTGAAGTGGAAAGCAAATTTAGTGCAGGAGTAAAGCCATTGTTTTTGCTGAGGAAATTAGATGTGACTGCAAAGTAAGCCTTCAGCTGGCAAAGCTGTATGGTGTTTTTTTCTTTATCTTGTGTCTGTACAAATACATTGTAGTTGTATTTGAATAGATCCATAAATTCTTTGCTAATTATATGACATTATTTGGGAAAGCTCATGTGTCTTATTTTGCTAATATAAAGATGAACAAATGTTAGGTGTTGAGAATAGTTAATCAGCAGTTCTTGTTAACCACAATCTATGGCTGATCATGTCCCAGATTTCTCCTGTCTCTTAGAGAAAGAGATCTTAGTTTTTTGTACCCTTAAGAGGGGACCATACTTCAAGTTAGTACTTTTGACTGGCATTTGAAGTGCTTTGAAGGCAGTATGGGGATTGAAGGGACTACAGAAATGCAAAATACTTTTACTATTACTGTTCGACTAAAATTAGATTCTGCTCTCTCTAGAAAGAAAATCTGCCAAAGTTAATATTTAATCCTATGGAGTATCAGTAATTTATTTTAAAAATGCATATGAACCTTGAAAACCATGCAGCAGAAGTGTTCAGGTGTTGAAGTTAGTGTAATTCAGTTTTTATAAATCTTTACATTTGGAAGGAACCAACAGATTCATCATTAATTTCTGAGCAATTTACAGAACATTCTCTCCTCCTTTCCATCTGTCTCAGATAATTTTTTCTTTGCTTTTTTTTTTCTTTCTCCTTCAGAGCAAAAATGCTAAGTAATCCTGAAGACAGGAGCTGTATTTATAGTCCCCCAGCTAGTTCATGGAGAGAAGCATTAATGCAAATCAGTTTGTGCCTTTTAAAGAATGCTGCAATCATGTGATGCCTTTCTCAGACATGAAGGATGAGGTATATCAAATTTAGAAGCTTCTGATATAGGTATATCCTCTTAAACAAAAACCTTCTGTGTAATAAAATGAGAAGTATGCAATAAGGAAAAAAGTGTTGAATTTATGTTCGTTAGTAAGTGAGAAGAGAGCATGTATTGCAGCAACAAAATGCTAACAAAAACCTGTTGGACTTCCCCCAGCTCTGACAGTCGCAATGTTTGCGCAAAGCCTGTGCTGCTATTTGTTAGTATGGTCGCTGTGGCAACTGGAAACCTACAGCTCCTGGGTGAAAACAGAAGTGGGCGACTGGGGGAACATGAGCACCAGCTTCACATCTGCAAATGCCTGCCGCAGCTCTTCTGCCTTTTCCCGCAACAGACTAAAGCCATTCTCTTTGTTTCCCTTCCCATACCAGTACTGGAAGGGTAACTGTGAGGAGCAAAGTAGTACAATATGGAACCCACTTGGGGACTGAGGTTCCTACTTGCTGGATTTACAGCCACTTCTTCCAGATGGCACAGTTATCAGGGCGCCAAACCAGCTTATTGCAGCCAGTGCAAGTGTTGTATGCACACACAGCCAGCGAACACACATTAGCCTGGTGACTTGATCTTGTAGCTGTGCTTTCAGAGAAAAATATAGGCAAGGTGTACAGCTCCACTTGAAAGTGCTGAGTCAAGCTTCTTGGAGCCTACCATCCTTTGCTGAGGTCACAGTACAAATCAGTAAAACATCTCAGGCAGATTTCACGGCTGACACAGCCGTGTGTAGCCCTACCACAGGCATCAGCCTGCAGCATCTCTGGGAGCTGCCCCAAAAGATCACCCATAGCTAAATTTGCCTTTTGTGAGTCTAAACCACATCCCTTTGAAGATCTTGGCATATGTAACAGTTGGGTACAAGTCCCCTGGTCCTCTGACTAGCATGTACCCAAGGAAAGGAGCAGAACGTTGAGCTGGCAGAGGAAGTGGTGGGGGAAATGCAGCTTTTGGCCAAGTCTGCACTTGGGAAACAGTGGGCTCAGTTTGCTCAAGTTCTGCAGGGTGTTTAAATCAACGCATCAGAATGAAAAATCTGGTTAAAAATACAGGATTTGTTTTCCCATTTAAAAAGACATTGTTGGGTTGAGTATCTGTGAGGACTTGAGGAGCCCAAAGGCTGGGTGGTGGCTCAGGGCATAATGGAGATACACAAAGGATGTAACCACCAAAGGTGGTCTCCTGCACCAACAGGTACAGTCAAATGATTCACTGAATTTAAGGATTTTTTGGGTTGGGTTTTTATTTATTCTTACTGCCTTTAAAAACTGTATTGGCCACTGTGCCATCTTAAAGCTTTCTGTAGGCCCCTAGCATTGCCTGATAAATAAAAACATCCTCAGGTAGAGCAGTGCTGCCTTCTTGCTCTTGGTCTGTGTAGGGGTGCCGGGGGCCACTGGCAGACACAGGAGTAGGGGTAGGCTCTCCTGTGCAACACAGCAGAGGGCCTGTGTGAGGGAAGAGGACGTCCTACATTGCCTCAGTGTCCTTCCTCACCAAACTCCTTGTCCTCAACAATGTGAAATCTATATTTACCCAGAGATACGTAAAATAGGCTAATTAATGTTCAATCACTTTGAATTTTTTTTTTTTTTTTTTTTGGAAACTGAGTTCAGTCACAGAGCTGCATGTTTCATAGGACTTGTCAGGAAAGATCAGCTAATGTTTCTAAGCATTGTCATGATCCGTCAAATATTCATGATTCATATGCTGCAGTTTAAGGAAACACACAGAATCCAGGAAATTTTGACTTTGTGGAAGGTGCTATACTCTCATTAATGAGCTGTATCTGTCAGTTTTAATAAGCACAAGGACTTTTCCCTTTTTCTTTCTCATAGGACTTATCAACCAACTATTGCATTTGTCCATTGGAGTTATAGGGTTTTCTGACTTTTTCAGTTTTATTGCAAGGCTGCTACCGAATATCCAGATCACTGAGATAAGTTAAGATCACTAAAGCTGTCGTGGTGTTTTTTTTGTTTTGTTTTTGTTTTACTTCTGTCCCTTTTCTCGTGGCTCTCTAGATAGTAGATGAAGATGTTCTCAGTGTGTGTATGTGTCTGTCAAACACCACCGACGTGACAGCTTGTCAGTGCTCCTTCTGGACCCTCCATCCACTATGATTTGCCAGAAGGTGATTCTGGCAAATCTGTCATACAGCTGGTTAGTTAAGCTAGTTGGCAAAGCCAGCCTAAGCCATAAAAATAAGCCATTGATTTATGTGCTGTGTAGTCTCTAGGTCTGCAGAAATATTCGTTGTCCTGAGCTGTAACGGCTTTCTTTAGAATGTGTGTCTGTTCTCAGTGGGCAGCCTAATTCACAAACAATAACAAAACACCTCAAAACTCAGAATCTGGGCATCTCTATGATCATACAACGTGCCATTGAGGAGGAAAAAAAAGTAGCAAACATTTAAAAACAAAATCAAACAAAAAATCTAACTAGCCACATTTGGTTATTATCTTGCCAGTTTTAAAACCCTGACATTGAAAGAATTTACAGACTTGTCATGTGCAGATAGTGTGGAGAGAATAATTTTTTTATTCCGAAAACAGAAATAAAAGAACTCTTTTCCTGTAGTTACTTTGAAAGGTCTTAGGGATAGACACCTTCAAATGAGCCTGAGCACAGAGATACAGCATCAGACAGCCAGAAGAAATCATCCTGCAGAGAATGACATCCAGAGATTCAGTGGATTCTTGTAGTTAGTGTTAGCATACTGTGAACGGGGGCGCAGAAGCTGCTTTTGTTGAATTACACAATGAGATTATAGACGACTGGAGACTAGAGAAAGGGAGCAGACCCAGGACCCCACAGAGCGTTATGTGTAGAGCAAGATACTGAAACAGAACCTTCTACAAATCCTTATTGAGTTCCATAGCTCACTGGAGGGTTAGACAGAAATTTGCACATCTTTTGCAATATTTCCTGGATGCTTGTGGAATGGAATTGTTTGTGGCTCTCTAGGACTCAGCAGTCTATGTGGCAAGTAAGATTTATCATACTTGAATTTTGTGTTATATTTCAGTTATTTCAAGTTATTATTCAATTTGAACTTTGTATTTCCAATTCCTGGAATATTGCAAAGTTTACATATGTGTGTGTATATATATATCTTTATATATCTATATATACTTATTAATCTCTCTTTGTCTGCGTACATAGATATATCAGTTAGTTGTACGGATATTAAATTAGTTTGGTATGAAACCATGAGATTTACAATTGTGTGAGTTTGGAGAAGAGAAAGCTCCGGGGAGACCTCATTGTGGCCTTCCAATACTTGAAGGGAGCGTATAAACAGGAGGGGGATCGATTGTTTGTGAGGGTGGATAGCGATAGGACAAAGGAGAATGGTTTTAAGCTGAGACAGGGGAGATTTAGGTTAGATATTAGGAGGAAGTTTTTCACACAGAGGGTGGTGACGCACTGGAACAGGTTGCCCAAGGAGGTTGTGGATGCCCCGTCCCTGGAGGCATTCAAGGCCAGACTGGACGTGGCTCTGGGCAGCCTGGTCTAGTGGTTGGCGACCCTGCACTTGGCAGGGGGGTTGAGACTCAATGATCTTTGAGGTCCTTTTCAACCCAAGCCATTCTATGATTCTATGAATTAAAAGCTTATATTGGTCCACTCATCTAAAAAACAACGGGTGTGCCATTCAGCAAGACTTGGACAGGCTGGAGAGTTGAGTGGGGAGGAACATAATGAGGTTCAACAAGGGCAAGTGCAGAGTCTACACCTGGGGAGGAATAACCACATGCATCAGTACAGGTTAGAGGCTGACCTGCAGGAAAGGAGCTCTGTAGAGAAGGACCTGGGTGTCCTGGTGGATGAGAAGTTGACCATGAGCCAGCAGTGAGCCTTTGTGGCCAAGAAGACCAATGGTATCCTGGGGCACATTAAAAAGAACGCAGCCAGCAGGTCAAGGGGGGTTATTCTGCCCCTCTATTCTGTCCCTGTGAAGCTGCACCTGGAGTACTGTTTCCAGTTCTGGGCTTCCCAGATCAAGAGAGGGAACTTCTGGAGACAGTCCAGCAGAAGACCACAAAGATGACTGGGGGGCCAAGAGCATCTCCCTTATGAAGAAAGGCTGAGAGACCTGGGATTGTTCAGCTTGGAGAAAAGAAGCCTGAGAGGGGACCTTGTCAGTGCTAGATAAGGCCAGTTTTGTTGTTTGTTTTTTTTTTTTTCCAGTGGTGCCTAGCAACGGGACAAAGGGCAATGGGCACAAACTGATATATAGGAAGTTCCATCTGAACATGAGGAAAAACCTATTTACATTGAGGGTGACTGAACACTGGAACAGGCTCCCCAGAAAAGTTGTGGAGTTTCCTTCTGTGGAGATATTCAAAACCCACCTAGATGTTTTCCTGTGTAACCTACTGAAGGGAACCTGCTTTAGCAGAAATGTGCGACTACCTCCAGAGGTCACTTCCAATCCCTGCCATTCTGTGATTCTCTGAACTATTTATATATAGGGAGAGCAAGCAATCTACAGAAACCAATAAAGTGGCACCCTGTGTCTTCAAATTAGCTAGCAACTAGTCTTGATTAAAACTGATATTGAATTCAGCAAGTCAGAGAGTTCTTACCTAGGACAATCTATAAAATTAATCAGCCACAAAATACCGCATGCATATTGGCAAGCTCTTCATCCAAGAAGTTTTGGAAAATAAGCACAACTGGCACTTGAGATCCCCAGTGCATCTGAGAACAATATGCTTCCCAGCAGTCTGTCACAAAACAGCGTGCATATTAGCAATTCATTACTCATTAAGAGTGCCACGTGTGCAATAACTGCACATACATATGATGATGATGTTATTCCTGGGAGTTCTGCTGTTTGTATGAATTGGTTGTGGCACACACTGTCACTCAGGGTCCCCTCTATTAGGAATTGCTTGTTCCTGGTTTCATAGAGACTATTTGGAGTGCACCAGGTTATTAAGCTGCACAAGAGTTTTGTTGTGATATCTTAAAAGTGATTTTTGGATGCAGCAGCATCAGCATTGCAAGTGACTTCTGTACCACCCCTGGAGAACACAAAGGAAAGTAATGTGACTATTCATATGGATTTTAAGTTGTAAAGTCTCAAAAGCTAAGGCAGGATATGATGAGCTCCTCCATAACTCAGCATCTCAGGAGAAGCCTGGTTGTGAACAAAGTTCCTGGTCAGTGATGGCTATGAAAAGAAGATGCATGTTTCTTTGTCACTAAAATGCACAGTTAGGTGTCTTGTTAGAGCTTCCCACACCAATGTTCATAAACCTTGTGGTGTGCTGTATGAGCTCTGCAATTTACAGCTCCAGCTAAACAGTTTTCACAACATTATTAAGTCTCCATCCCAGTTTGCTCCAGACTAGTAGCCCAGGAGACAATTTCCCAACCTCTCATTTGTTAACTATGAATATATACCAATACAGGATGGCCCAAGGAAGATAATGTATAGACTTTTATACAGGACAGAGCTTTCTGCTGCATAGTGTGATGCTGAAGGAGTGGGACAAATTTCTTGTCTGGGTCTGTGGTAGGTTCAGGCTGGATGATGTCCTGCCAAACTTCTGGAGTACCTCTGAAGAGGTACTGCAGTGTGGGTGACCTTTGTGACGCAGGGTGGGTAGGCATTTGGTTTAACCCCAAATTGAAGTGATCCCGTTGTTCAAACAAGTTTACAATACATTATTTTGAAATGGTCTTGAAATGCTAAGAAGGCAGTAGTGGGTGTTGTTTGTTGTGGGCTCTCCTTTCTCACTACTCCATTCTTGTCTTTCTGCTTGGATGATTCTTTAAGTCCAAGATCAGTTCATTCATTACTGGAGAACAACATTTCCTGCTCCCTGCTTTTGGTTCTTGAGCCTCAGAGACGGTTTGTTGTAAGACAGGAGATGGTTAGAACTGATTTTAGGAAATTGTTGTTCAAGAGCATTGTTTAGTGTGTTCCAAGCTTGATACATCGTATTTTTTGTAATTACAATCTTGACTTCACTGGTGTGTTTTGAATGTTTACTTTGAGTAACTTGAAGCAATTTCACCTGGCAATTTAACTGAGAAATTAATTCCAGTAGATAACTTTTACACTGAATGCCCTTTCAGTATAGAGCGTAATTATTTGTCTAAATAATACTGCGTGTTTTGACTTAAAACATTTTGGCCCTCTTAGTGAATTTTTAAGTTTTTGTCTGTGCTTGGGCTTCAAATGAGTGCTAGCAGATGCTAGCAGAACAGAGGAGCTGACACTGTGCAAGTTTGTGACCCTGACTCGGTGACTTCCAGCACAATCTAACATTACCCTAAAGAATTCTTGATTAAAAATTGCTCCTCCTCCTTTTGGTTGGGTCAGCAGAACGTTGAATCTAATTTTATATCGGTGCTGACCTAATTTTAGGAACCTAGGTTCCTGTGGGGCCTGCATGACTCCCTAGCCTATTTTCTGTGATCCCCTTTTACAAAGGAATAGTTGAGGCTTGCGTTGGTGCCTCAGAAAACCTTAACCAAGGACAAAGCATACAGCTATTTTCTTGCTGCTCTTCTAGGTGCATGAGGTATACCTTGCTATAACCTTTTCTTAAAGGTTTCCTATCTTTTTGTTCAGGCAGTGGTTATTATAGATTATTGCTTCTTGTAGTCCCAGTGAGAAACACAAAGGGAAATCAAATTATCTAAATTCCTTTGAATCAAGAGCATTTCCCAACCATGCTTGTTTTGAATGAGCTTGAGTAGCTCTCATTATGATGTGAAAGTTTAGGCCAATAAATAGTTAACTATATACGTTATAGTAACTTAACCAAACTGTTTCTAGGAAAGGTGAGTGATTTTATTCAGACATTCATTGTACAAACATTAATTCAAATGAAGGAGGGGTTAGATTCAGCCGTTTTTTTGTTTTGTTTTTTTGTTTTTTTGGGGGCTACAGAGAATCCTTTTCTAAAAAAGAAAAAAAGAAATTGATGACTTTAGCAGCAAGAGCTGGAGAGCAGAATGAGCTGAAAGCAAGCCTTGCTTTCAGGGCAACTCTGCACAACACCGCGCCTGCTCCCTCAGACACAGTGAAATGCCATTGTTCAGCTACTGCCTACACACTTTCCTGTTTTAATGCACCTGAGTAGTCACTCTTGAATAGCATCTATTGTATGTGATAAGCTGTGAATAGGGAATGATGAAATGGTGACTTCCTAGAAAAGAGTAGAATTAATCTTCAGAATTCTCCATGCCTTGTATTAGGCCCTCTGACAATTGAAAAACTGACAAGTGTGAGTGTTGTTAAAATTCATGCAGCTTGGAAGAAATGCCCCATTGGATTGTCCATTTAAGCATGCTTTTAGTCTGGAAGTTTCTAGTAGCTTGTTACAATTATATTGATTTTTAAAAAGAAATTATTGACCTTTAAAACCCTGGAGTCAGCTGCCTGACTCATTGCAGACATATTTAGTTATTTGTATTCACAGAGGCCTAGGCAAGAGATGGCAATCTGCAGAGTCAGATGGTAGCAATGATGAGAGGTGAGGGCTGGGTAGTGAAAACCTTTTATTTATATAAATGCAATTAGATGGGACTGATTGCAGTAGGCTGAGATACCACTCGCAGGACATGGGTCCACATTCCAGAGTAAGAGATCTGCAACCTTCTGCCATCACTTCTTCTACCCCCTCTCTGGCACATGTCATCTGCAACTTGATTCCCTTCCCTCCAGTGCCTGTCCCCAGCCCATGCAGGGCACCACAATGTTACTGTGCCCATGATGCAGCAAGCTCCAGGGCTCAGCACAACCCATGGGCACGGGTCTCCCACTGATCTCACAAACTCATCAGTCTACTGTGGTAAGCCAGTAAACGTGGCGCTGAGCTTCCTCCTGCCCAAGGCTAAAGCCATGGCCCCCAGCCTACAGCTTTTGTCCTAGAAACATCTATTGTTGAGGGAAGAAGGGAAAATTTATTTAACTGTTACATTTACTTAATTATTAAATAAGCTTCCACACACCAGAAGGGTATCATGCACTTTAACTGCAAACACAGGTTAATACAAAGAAGGGTTTTTACTGAGATTGGTCAGTAGGACCATGAAAATACTGAATGAAGAGAGAAAAAAATGGAAAAGAAAAAACTCTTTACTATCTGCATTGATTAAGAATTGTAAAATAAGATAGAAGCTTCATTTATGAATTGGTTTGCGAGTCTGTCTTCTTGGAGAACCAATTTGGAGCACATGCTGTCTTAACAGTTACTGATAATTTGGCAGTAAACTCATTTAGGTCCCACCCTCCGAACAGTTTCAGTACTCACCGTTGTGCGTGTAGATTTTTTGAAAGAGGGCTCAATGTTTGTACAACTGATTGTCCTATTTACTAGAGGAAGACTGGGATATTTCTGCTGTGCCTTGTTATTTTTACATTTTCACCTCAGAAAATAAATTGTTTCCCAAGTTCAAGTGGAGGAACAATTTTCTGGGCGTCAAAACAGATCAAGTGGTATATGAAAGGGATATTAGTTGCTGTGAGTACAGATCTGAAGATAAAAACAATGCTGTTATTTAGCAACTATAGATTGATGATAGATTAAATCATATGCATTTGGTTGTTTTTCTATGGACTTTCCCTTTCTTAAAGTGCTCGGTAACATCACAGAATTTCTTATCCCCAGCAGGACACCTGATGTAGGAGGCCTGGGTCTGGCATATCAAAGGTATTCAGGGAAAGAGGTTGGCATGATTTAGCATGGCTCTGAGTCTCAACAGGTGAAGCCCAAATCCCCACCTACCCCTACAGCCTTCAATTTTTATACTAGCAATGCAGCAGCATCCAGACTTTTTCCCTTCATTAACTCTTTTCCTTAGCAGACCACAGATTTCTCCTGTTTCAGTATTTTAAGGAGGTGTTAGCACCATGTTTTCAGTATTTCAGTGATTGTTCCCAGGTCTTTTCCTTTTGCATCACCAAATCCCCTGTCCCTGCTGCTTCTAGATGCCCACTCTCGTATATTAGCACTGGGAGACTAAAAGGCATCATGCATTCTGATTTGACAAGACAACTTTATGGATATTGAATTGTCCACCAGAAGACTCAAAATTCATGTTTTCTATCCCATTGCTACAGAGAAAATCCATTTGTCCTGCAGTACTTCAGAACGATGATTGACAAGGCTATGAATGATGTTGAATTGATTTTGTAATGAAGCTATATACTAATACGACATTGAGAACAGTCTTTTTTTTCTCTATCTGCTCCAGAACCAACCCAGCCCTCTGGCAGAGGTTATACCTGTCTTCACTGCAAAAGGGCTGAAGGTACAGATGCCTTGCAGGAAGGTTTGAGTCTCAAGACTTTTATCTTAGTGCGCACCTATGGGTGGACAATAGGACAACCCTGTTTGGGGGAGAGGGCATCTCTAACACCACCTACAAATTCTATTTGCCAATTTATTTCATGCCATTTGTATTTATTTCCTTTTCCCCTTTTCCTTCTCTCTATTCCCACTTCTTTCCTTCATTTGCCAGTCCACTCTACCTCTGCCTTTTTCCCTCAGTTGTGTACATTTTAGTCACTGCAGCAGAAGCAATGCTGCAAATGCTTTTTTCAGGCTGCTCAAGGACTGTAGAGTCTTTCTAAGGGAGCTGAGTTTTCTTTGTTGGTAAATCCTAACAGAGTGCTGTGCCAGGGCTATTGGTCTCTCCTGTGTCATACAAGTTGTCTTTAGATTTTTGGAATCCATAACAGTATGTAGGCATTTAGCTCCTAGCAACTTTATCCACTCCATTTGGAACTAAGTGGGCAAAGAGAATTATCATTGAATTATCATTGACACCTAACATCTACTGACATCAGATACAGCACTGATAAACTTTTGATTAATGTTAAACCTAGAAGGTTTTCTTTTTCTCCTTTACTGTATATTTAGGAACAGTATGATGAAGAAAATGTTAAATGATTCAGACACAAAAACAGAAGAAAGAAGACTAATAAGGTAATGTTGAGGTTCTCCTCAGAGTTCTGGAGTTATTAACAACTTTTCTGGGAGGATAGCAAGTGGTAGAAGTGCCAGTCATCGGTACTGAATCCTAGCTCATGTTTAGTCATCATATTTTCCCTTTTTTTAAAAAAGTTTCTCTTTGCTTTTTGTGAGAAATACATTTTGAGATCAAATTCCCATGCTTAGGCAGTGAATATGTTCCAAAACAGGGTGGGCTGGTGTGAGTTATGCATGGGGGCAGATGGCAATGATCCCCCTTTATTGTGATCAGGAATTGAAATGGCCTGTATCATCATCCAATCAAATGATCAAACAGTGTTATCATTTTCAAAATTTGAATCTATTTTTATAACAATGGATGTATCTATACAAGATACTAGTTTGGCACAGGTAAATTGGATGAAATTACGTGATTGTTGTGGTACACTAGAAGTTGGACTCAGTTATTCAGTAGTCCCATTTGTCTTTACTATGGATCTTTGCTAGGGTTTTTTTTCTTTTTTCATCAAATATCAAACTTCACTGCAAGCACAAATATCCAACTTAATTATTTTCAACTCTGGAGGTTTCAAGCCCATTAAACAGCAGAGAGGCTCAGTAATTGTTTTATTAGTAAATCTGAAAGTGTAATAATATTAGTGGCAACAGAGGATAGTGAGCAAAACAATGAGAAAAATGTAAAGGCATAAACAGCATCATTAAAGCTGTTTCACAGAAGATAAACATGGCTGTCAGGTTAATATTTCAGACCACAGATAGCTGTTTTAATTAACTCTTTCTTGCATTTCCCTGGTGAAGAAACTAGACGTAGAATTACTTAACTTTCTTAGAAGTATGTGCTTTTCAGTATTGCTTCCTTCCCTCTATAATGAAGCTAATAACTATGATGTATGTTGGTTGCTCCAAAAGTGATTTCCAAGGAAACTACAACAGATACAAAGAGCACAATAACACTATATGAGGGAGCAAGTTCTCAGTTACAAAACACTGCTTTTCAACATAGTCACAATCATTAGCTATGCATTTTTGCCAGCCATGAACAAAAGCCTACATGGTGCTCTCATAAAAATCTGCACCAATGGAGGTGACCCACCCACCACCTCACTGTACTCACATCCATTGTTCGGTCCTTAGAAACATTAAGCAAGTGTTGATGAATGTCAATGGGTGCCTTTTTTTCCACATGGAGGAATTCATTGACGCACCTTTGTTTCATGCATGCTTCCATGTCAGACACCATTTTGTCAGAGAGTCCCTTGGCTGCAATCCGTCACACAGCAACAAAATGTAATGGAATATTGGTGGAAAGGTTCATATTCTACTGCCATACTATCAACATCTGCCTCTGATGTTGTAAGCCAACATAATCAAATGAGGCATTACTTTCAAAGCAGCCCTCATAATAGCTGTTTTCTGCAGTTCCTGATGACTCTTACGTCGTCTTGTCTTTGCCTCATGTCTTATGCATTCACAAGTCTGTTCTGTCACAGCCTCTGAGGGCAGTGAATGGGGGACACAGCGTTCTGAGCCCCTCTGGGAGATGTGTTCTGCTGCATAGCAGCACTCTGGGGTGTCCCCAGGAGGGGGACTGTTTCTGGGCACAGCAGGGTCTGGAGGTGTTAGTTGAACTGTGACGTGGAGTTTTACAGGGTGATTTCTAGATTGGGTAATTCAGCTGAGAACCCAGTGGTATAATGGATTTTGTTTGGATTCATCATCATAAAGAGGACCTGGAAGAAGAGAAAAGGAAGGTCTGACTGACCAAAAAGGCAGAGTAAGGAATTCTGGGATGTCTTTTCTTTGGTCCACTCATTGCTTTATTGTGTCCATTGGTTGCAAGACTAAGGGGAATGAGGTGGAGATACATCTGTACTATTTTGTCCAACTAGAAACATCAAAGAGGCTACAAGACTCCTAAGTGGGTTGTTCATGGTTTAAACTCTAGTTTTGGACTTGTCAGAATAGTAACATATGAGTAGGCTTGTTACATGCTTGTTAACACCAAGGAAGAGAGATGTTGTCATGCATCCTAATCAGAAAGGTTTCTCATCTCATGAGGTAGCTACTTCTCATATTCTCATTCAGTATAGTAGATATAATGCAGTGGTGATGGTAAAGTTATGAGGATGTTTGTAAGCAAGGCAGAGTTTGTAGCTGCTTTAGGAGCTAAAGAGGAGCTAGACTGCTCAAAGCTTCCATGTTCTCTTCTATTTATGTGAGAATGCCCAGATATGCTTTGTGAAGCTGCACTTGTATTTCTGTTTTAGGAATGTTTGGGGTTTTTTGCTGCTTTAGCACCTGGCACTGTTATGATGTCAGATATCCATACATTCATGTGCACAGCATGCAAGTTCATGTGTGTGTAATGTCTGGTACCTAGAAAAAAACTAGAGTTCTTTTATTAAAGATGGAAAGAAGTCTTTTAGAGTTACGTCTCATGCTGTTTCCACCACACTTTGTTTGTGCCCTTGTGTGTCTTGATGCACCGGTCTTGCCCTATAAAATTCCAGTATCTTTGCAGTACACAAATCTGTCCTTTGCTGGATGGTTTCAAGTCACATATTGGTATAGCCTCCAAGCTTCCTTTTGTATCAACAGTTTCAGTAGTTGTATTTGTAAAACCTGCACCTGGATGGCTTTTACTTGGTTTGTGTAACCATGTTGTTCATGGTACCTTCTTCTCTGTAACCTATGAATCATTTGGTTGATAGCTGCTTTGCTAAATGTTACTCAGCATTGCTGGTGTACTCAGAATAAGTACATCTTTTGAAAACACACACAATTAATGTGGTGAATTAGGAAGGAAATGCTACGTATAGCTGGTACAGTATAGACAAAAATTCATGTTATATCTAAGATAAATTTAAGATGTATCATCCACTGGTAGTGCTCTAGAGAATGTACTCTTAGCTCTCAGGTTTCCCTTCTTACTTTCTGTGCGCAGATTTTCTTCAATGGAGTATCCCTAGGCTAGCCAAATAATTCAATAACCATATTGCCTCAAAAACTAAAGTGAATATGTGCCTAGCATATTTAGTTTCATTATCATTTTAGAAATTTTAATTAGAATCACAGGAAAATAGACAAGTAAGCTGATATTGAGTGAAGAGACTTTTCAAGTGTTAATGAAAGGAAGAAGAAAAAATATTTTTATGATGTCTCAGTTGTTGAAAGACATCAGCTTTCACAAGTCCAACTAAGACAAAGCTCAGAAGTATGGGAAGAGGGTCTCTCTGGTAAACTGTAGCAATCAGAAGGACTAACGTGATGGAAATAGCATTACAAAAAAGGTAGAAGGAAAATAGAGCGCTCACCCAGATTGGAAGATTATTGGAAGATTTGGGGCTCGCAGGGAAAGGCTCCCACCAAGAAGGGATCTCCAGGAAAAGATCCTTTCTCAGGGGCAGTCAGCCCTTAAATGAGGCCTAAGAGGGGTGGAGCCCCTCTTATCCTCAGCCTTCACCTGTGCTCCCAGGGCTGACTGGGTCTTTCCTCCAGGTGCTCAATCAGTGGTTCAGGCCGTGACTCAGCAGTTCCCATACATAAACACAATATTGTTCTTACTTCGCGTAAGTAAGAATGGACTTAAATTATGCCTTGGAAACTACTATCTCTGCTTTATCTGAGAGCACATACATAGCATTCTTTGAAATAAGTAAGTAAACAATACAGATTTTCATGGAAAAACAATTTGCCCCAACAAAATAATCAAATAGAAATTGAATGCTCCTGACAGTATTTAACAAAGTCTGTTAAAACTCAACTGTGATTGCAGTGCATATATTAATTTATATATACACCAAGTTCTGACACTACATTCCAAACCCATTATACATTTCTTACATAGGTCTTTATGGTTCAGTTGGTTGTGCTCTTCACTGGTGCATGTGGTCAAAGATTTAAATGCTAATGGAGTATAAATGCTGATAACAACATGGTTGGGTTTGATGAGGAATACAGAAGCTCAAGGCAAATAAAGCAATAATAACCATCCATCTGATTCACTCATTTATTCCTAATTTTAAAGCTTCTTTAATATTCAAATAATATTAACAATAAACTAATAGAATCAAAGAATGGTTTGGGTTGGAAGGGACCTTAAAGCCCACTCAGTTTCAACCCCCTGTCATGGGCAGGGCTGCCACCCACCAGCTCAGGCTGCCCAGGGCCCCATCCAACCTGGCCTTGAACACCTCCAGGGATAGGGCACCCACAGCTCCTCTGGGCAGCCTGGGACAGTGCTTCACCACTCTCATAATCTTTCTTACATCTAGTCTAAACCTACCTCTTTTAGTTTAAAACCATTTTACCCTTGTCCTATCAAAATGCTCTCATCAAAGTGTAATGTCTAATCGCAAGGATTGGATGCCTGTTTTGCATAGCATACATGCCTTACTTTCAGCTTTATGAACACTTCTGCATTGGACTAAGATTAGATTTTACCTTAATTTGTGACTATGTTACAAGTGGTTGCTGGAAGGCAATAGCAAGTGTGCAGAATGTTCCCCATTCTAAAACTGGTGCCTGTGTACAATTCAACTGAAAAATACCATTTTGTTGTTTGAAATGTTATCTGTAGACACTTTACCTTTTAACAAAGTACTGTGCAATGTGGAGGAGGTAATATTGACTGTTCAGCATGCAATGAACTGTGCAAGTTACCTGAGTCACAGGGCCATTAACAGGGAGCTCTGAAAGGGCAAAGTGTGCCGGTTGCAGTGAAGAATGAAATTTTGCCCCTGTTTGTACAGCTATGTGCAGGAGAGTATGCTCGATCAAGTGTCTGAAATGAAGTAGATACCTTCCTAGAAGTTGCTATCAAGAGCTGATCTGTTTCTGATTAATAAAACTTGGTTGATTTTAGAGCTCTTCCTCACTGAATAGGGTTTTACTTTCAAGTGAAATCTATAGAAATAAGTGAGAACTGAAGTGAAGCAGCTTCTGGTTTAAGCTGATTTTTTTAAGCTGAAGAACTTGGGTGAACCTTAATCTTTTCTGAATGACACTAGTTGTAAAACTAAATCCACTTATCTAACCACAGCAAGCAAAGTTTCTGCCTCCCCACTTCAGTCTGTGAAGGTGAGCTGCCAGAAGAGATGTGATTCTCAAAGCTGGGGCATCCCCTGTTGCCCATCAGAGCTGTCACATGACCCCAAATAGCTACAGGTTTGGCTTTAGGTCATAGATGCTTTAGTCTTTCTAGGCCCAATCAGAGCACTGACGTTGAGCATCTCTGTGTCTTAGGGGAGCTTTCTACTGAGATTCCTACATAGGAGCTGTGTGCTGTTTTATGTCCCCTGACCACCCAGTTAGACTGCTGGCTGATCATCTAGCAGGAATGAAATAGGTAGCAGCACTGCACCTCTCTGCATTAACAGCACAACTTATTTTCCTCTTGATGTGCTCCCAGCTCACCAGTAAACGAATGAGCCCAGAGCTTGTTCACAGCTAAATAGCATTGGAAGTGCCTGTTTGTTTACTTAAGTAAAAACATTGCACTACAAAGGAACCTTCACAAAAAGGCAAGCGATAACTCCATACAGTCGTGCAATCCATAACACCTAAACTGTAGCCAGACCGCTTTTCCAACAATTGTATTAAAAGCCATACTTTTCCTTAATAACCCATGTAGCAACAAAGAAGTCTCAAGGCATGTGCTTCTGCTCTACAGACAGCTCCTTGCACATTTGCTGACTTTGCAGCTGTTTCCTGCAGTCTCTGACTTCTGTAATTAGGACAATCATCAAGCCAGGCTAATGATATTCAACCAAGTGGTCCACGAGTCCAGAGCACTGGTTATCTCGAGGGCTTAATTTGCTGAGTGTGGGGCAGCACTATACAAGGTTTGGGTGTGTGGTGGATATAACTTGATTTTTTTAGCTCTTGTTGCCAAGTTACAAAAAAATGTTATCACCATGGATTGTCTTAATCGACCAAGATTCCACCTAGAAGGAGCCATACTGATGAATACTGCTAATATAATGATGTCTCTGAAGAGAGGAGAAGAAAAACCCAACTTGTGAACAGGTTAATTTTGTATTCTAGACATCAGCCAGATGGGTCAAAAATAGCTGTTCAGACCCCAGAGATTATGACATGTGCTACAGCAGCAAGTGAAAAAGAGCTTGCATTCGATAAATAGCTACTAATTTAAAAGTAAACAGCATGAGGAGTACCAAGTGCTTAAAGATAGAGTGGCAGTAGTCTGTCCTCGGAATGGCATCGTAGAGTTACTTCCAATGGAAACAATGGGATACCCTTGCCATCAGGTACTACACCTAATCCTAAGAAAAAAGGTCAATTAAAAAAACAAACCGTACCCAAAGCCTCTGTAACTGTCCAAATGGTTAGAAATAATACTGGTAAAGGCTTCCTCCTTTTAGCAATTGCAAGGAATGTACCACATTCCGAACGGAAAATGAGGTAGTCCGTGCTTCCATCTGAAGCAGTTCTCCCTCTTCCTGCAGATCCCTACCAAGTGCTCGAGCTTCTCTGAAACAATCATGTTTCCCCTGAACTATTTAAAAGACCGCATGGGGGGCAGTAACTAAGGGGAGGGGTCCGTCACTGCCGTCGTCCGTGAGAGTTGGTGCCCAAGTAGTTCCTGCCGGGTCACCTGCCCGTGGGCGTGGGTGGCTGCCTGCGGGCTGGGGCTGCCTGCAGGTGCCTTCCTGCCACATCCCCGTGGTGCGACCGCTGGGACCTGGCCCCGTCCTTGCATAGAGACGCCTTTTTCTAGCAGCAACGTCAGGCCAGTTCTCTGTGGGTTTCCGATGCAATTTGTAAACGCATCGTTTAAAAGTCAACTCTTAATAAGCTGTTGCAGAAAGACACTGTATAACGCATAAGAAACAGAGGCGCACCCACTCGCGGCTGCAGCGCTTTCCCAGCACAGAGAAGGTGCAAAGCACCCCCCGCCTCCTTGCAGGCAGAGCAGGAGAACGCCGCTGTGCGCTGCACCCGGCTAAGCGGGGCGCGCCCCTGTCACCCTCCGGAGCCAGCCGCTGGGTGAAAGCCTCGGCGTGACACAAACGGGGCCGCGGAGGTTTGGAGAAACGCCGTCGTTAAACTCGACCCGAAACCTCTCACCCGCCCCGCGAGCCGTACCGGGGCCGGGAGGAGGGGCAGCTGCCTGCCCGCGCCGGGGGTCCCGTCCGGGAGGCGCCCGCGGCCGAACCCCGCAGCTAGGATGGCGCGGTTCCGCTCGGGCAGCGCTCCGCCGTGCTTACCGTGCTCCCGCCCCGCGCGGCTCCTCGGCTGCTCTCCGTCCGCGGCCGGCACGAGGGAGGTCAGCGCCGGGGCCCCGCGCGTCATCCTCAGCGGCAGGGTGGGCTCGCTCCTCGCACCGGCTGCGGCTGCCTCCGCCGTGTGCCAGCCGCCGGCCGCCCGCAGCCAGAGCCGCCCATTCCGCAGCCGGCGGCGGGGGGGAGCCGGAGCCGAGGGCCGGGGGGGCGGCGAGGCGGGGCCGTGCGGAGCGCCCGCCCGTCCTCGCGGAAAGTTCCTTCGCCCCGCGGAGGCCGCTCCGGGGCTGGGGCAAAGCGGTGTCTTCGCTTCGCCGCCCTTGGGTGCGGAGGGGCAGCTCCATTCCTAGGCTTCCCGGAGGGATTCCCGAGGGTAAAAAGCTGTTGCTGTGTTGGGAAACGCTGCTGCGTTCTGGTCAACCTGGGTCGCCGAAGCACAGCTTGGTCATTTTACCGTGCACCCCCTTTGCGTGCATCTGTCTCTCTCTCAACAAGTTTATACGTGTGATTTTTTTAAACAAATTAGTACGGGATTTCACAGAAATGGGTGTTTGCTGAAAGCATTTCGTGTCACTGAGATAGGAGAGAGGAAGAAACGTTTAGGTTCCCACTGCTCTCTGCTAGCTTGTACTCTCTATCACAGGGTGGGTATGGAAGGGTTTCATGGGCTCTTAAGGCTCTTTACTCAAAATATTTGCTATAGAATCTTAAGAATATCAGAAGGAGCTCCGACCTCAATGTCATGCCGTGTTCAGATGCTCTGAATGTTCGTCAAATGCATTTCCTTCTAAAAGGATGATATTTCAGTTTCTGTATCTCCTGCAGCACGAAAGTGAGTGGCGGTCTTAATCCTGGTTAACTGGCACATATTTCAATTCCCAACGAAATTTAGGAAAAGTAAGACATAGAGGTGGGAGAGCTGAAATATGCATGCATTCTTGGTTAGAAACTGAATGTGTGATGGCTTGATTTCTCATATCTCCTCCAAACGGTTGCGCCAGTTAGATGTGTGCTAGGTGTTCTGTCTCCCTCCCTCCATTGAGCATAGAGTGATGTTTTCCTCTGTTCCAGCTTTACCGGCTAGGGAGGGTCCCGGGAGAATGAGATGTGAGCTCTTTAGATCTTTCTATTTTTTTTTCACATCTGGTTTAATTATACATATAACTCTGACTTTGCTAAAGGTACTGGGGATTTACCACCTTCATAATTCATACAGAAACAGAACAGCAGCCCCTACCCAACAGCTTATGGACAGTTTCCTTATGCTGATTGCAGGCGGAACCATACTTTGTGTGTTTTCTTCCCCCTGTAAATTTGAATGACTGCAGCAGCCCCCCTCTCTTTTTTTTTTTTTAACTGTAAGTTTCCACACCGAATGCTGCAGCATCCCATGAACAGGAGCTTTGTCCTTTAGCCTGTGAGCAAACAGCATGAAGAGTATGCACAAAAGTGTTTAATCAGAACTCTCTGTGGATATAGACCCATTTCAGCTAACGAGCTTCCAGTAATACTGGGCACTTTCCATGAAGAAGTGCAACATTAGGGAGAACCAACTGTGCGTAGGACGCCTATCCACAGAGCTCCAAGTCTCTTAGAAGTCACCCAGAATTGCGCATGGATTCATGATTAGCTGAGTAATACACTTCAGTGAAAACAGTTGGGTGGGAGAAGAGCAGGACCTGGTGCTGGGGATCACGTCTGCTGTGATGAGGACTGTGCTTCTGCTGGAGCTTGTCCATTGAAACCCTGTGCAGCTGGGAAAACCCAGTGGTGTGCGGCAATATGGGCACAAGCTTCAGTGCCAGAGAGAGTAACACAGAGCACCTGGGCACGTTTCTTTGTAGTGCTGGGCAGCAGTGGCTGGAGCTGGGTTTGCTCTGTGACCCACAGGCAGGATGGGAGAGCAGGTTGCTCCTGGCCTCTCTGAGCCGTTCCTGAATTCGTGCTGGGAAGCTGGGGTATGAGCTTCACCTTGAATACAAAGCTAAAGTTGGATTAATTACCTGCTAATGTATCTGTATTTGGTGAGAGTGTTCTCTTAAACTGTAATAACTCCTGTAGGAAATGTGGTCTCATTTCTCCCATGCTGATTGTTCCTCTTCTGACTACTTGGTATTGCACAGAGGGTGCTCAGTAATCCCGTGAACTGTGTCTGCAGGTGTGAACCTGAGCCATGCGCCTTTACTTAATTGAACTTATTTGTTGCTGTTGACAGTATCACCTAGGAAAATAATATGGTACATATATGTTTCTGCCCACACAATTGATGTTTATGTAGTCAGATATTGGCTGCTTATCCAGTCGTATTCTGATGGAGAAGAAATGAAACAGGTGGATGTAATCACTTGTCTTTTTTAGGGCAATTAAAGAGGTTATAATTGGGATTCTTTCAAGTCCAGAGAACCACAGACTGCAGCACAGTCTGTTCTACCCTTCACACTGATAGAAATATCACTATACTGCTGACTCATGTTGTC
The DNA here is from genome assembly GCF_002078875.1 of Numida meleagris. NCBI lineage: Eukaryota > Metazoa > Chordata > Aves > Galliformes > Numididae > Numida > Numida meleagris. Next base: position 24,445,436 of record NC_034413.1, read on the forward strand.
GGAGGGGAGATTAGTATTAATACCAAAATGAACATTAACTTTTTTTTTTAAGAAGGAAGGATTTGCTTAATTTCTTTCCTTCTGTAGTATTCTCCTTTATAACCCTCAGGGAAAACTGGGTCGTTTCTTTGCAAATCCCACTCTCATTACAATTTGACCCCATGTGAGAGGCTCAGGAGAAGGCCCAGTCTATACCAACCCCGTCTTGGCTTGGGAGATCACTGCTCTTTCTTTGGTGATGCTCTTTTGTATCTTAGCCCTGTAAGTGATACAGAGCTATTTCTAATTTCAGTTATACTTGTATGGCCTGATACCGCAAGAGATGCATGAGGAAGGGTGTTTCTCAGGTGTCTTTTTAGTGGTATCAGTGATCAGTTAATTGCAGTGTAAGTTGGTGACAGGAGTGGTTATTTTCTGGAGATGCTGGTTGTCAGCCTTCCTGGGAGATGGTACAAGGAGTGATGGCTTTGATATTCCAGAATTATCTTTAGTATACAAATAACCAGAATGTAACTCCACAGGATATACTTGGAAGTCCAGAGGTAATTATCAAGTGGAGAACTAAATGCAGTTGTAAGTCAGGAGCTGGCTGGGTCTCATACACAGAAGCTGGCAGAGCAAGCACAGCCGTCTGCAGCTGCCGTAGAGCCTTGGCTGCCCAGGGGAAGCTGTGACATCTGCATCATTGTGACATGTAAAAACTAAGGCAAACATGAGGGCATCTGAAAAGGAGAATGTAGTTTTACTCTGTGTGGCTGTTGTAGTTTCCTTTCTTTCCCGTGTGCACAACAGGCACTGGGTACATGAATGGAGTGAGGTCAGAGCCAGTCCTTCTCCTTGACCTACTGCTGAATGCAACAAAGCCAGCTGGTTGTAGGACACACTTAGCTCTGGGTGGCTTTATCTTTCGAGTAGCTGGGTGTCACGGTATTGTCTAAGGGTCTGCGTCCGTGACAAGGGGGGACAGGCACAAAAGAAAAAAAACGAGAAAAGAGGAAGGAAAGAAAAAAAAATCGCCGGCGATAAGAGCCAGCCCCCGGGCGGTCCGGCGGCTAAAGCGGCAGAGAAGCCGCGGAGCCGCAACCTGGGAAGAGGGGGACCCGTAGACGGATCTAACACAAAAACAGCGGCACCGATCTGAGGAGGAACAACTAATTTTACTAAATATATCAAAATGAGGCTAGTAGAATTATGATAGAGGGTTTACAGGCTGAAAATCTTACACAGTAAAATGCAGGAGGACCACGTGCTTTCTCCGCCAGGCTGGGAAGAACAGACCCCGCGTCTCCCACGTGGCTTCACCACCCCCTCTCCCGCAAAGACCCCTGGGGAGTGCACCTCCTCCCCTCCCCCTCAGAGGGCCACACCAAAAAAGGCAGTTTACAGTAACCGGGGAATTAACTCTTTAACTGCCCGTACCTTACATGATGTAATGATGTGGAATACCGACAACAAAAAATCACAAAACCATAACACTGGGCAGCTTCCAAGAAATGACTGAAATCTCTGGAAATCACTGCTTTTCCTATGCCCTTCTGAAGTAATGTGAGACATATATATATTTCTTAATCTTCCCCATTCTATTTGTTATTGCTTCTCACTTTCTTCCCTCCATGCCTCTTTGTTTTTAACTGAAAACAAGGAAAGAACAAAGCTTTTTTTTAAATTTTGTCTTTTTCATCCTTTATGCCTTTGGATTTAGTCACAGCTAAGATTCCAGCTAAAGTCGCACCTCAGTCTTGGTTCTGAAAACTACTGTCATTTGGAACTCCAGTGATGAATAGCGAGCGTTGGTCCTGTTGCTTGACCTTCTATATCTCCTCTCACAGGTGTTATTTTGAGATTGAAGTAACGGAGCTTGAGTTCTGGAAAGTAATACAGACTTGAGAGATGCTGTAACCTTGACTGTTAAGGACAAACATACCCCAGTGATGGTCTGCTAGATACTGAAAGCATTGATTTGCAGCATACAATTCCAGTATTTAAAGCCATTACAAAAGTTGTGTTTATTTTGTCAATACTCAGTTTGCAGCTTGAAGTAATACGTATGCTGTTAGAAACATATTTATATTCGAGGACCTGAACTTACTCTAATGCCAGTCTTTTAAATTGTGGCCTATAAAGTTATTCATGTGTAATTAATATTAATATTGCTGGAAATGACTGAAAAGCTGAAATTTGTAGTTCTTAGGAAACTGATGAAATATAACAATAACCTTCATTTTGTGAAAAGACAAATTTTTAAAAAATAACGGTTGAGAAAAAAGGTACTGCACACTGCAGGTAAGCTAACATCATGCTTGGTTTTGTCTTCACTGTCTCTGAATACCGCAATGATATGCACTTCTCAATTGTCCCTAGCAACTTGTTCCAGTAGTTCTTTATTTTTGTTACCAGATAGTTGTTTTTTCTGGTGTGTAATGCAATGCTGCATCGAAGTACACCGACCATCACTTTTTGCCCCAATGTTGAACTAGGGAGCAGACTACTCCTTTTCTTCTTCTGCAGCAGCTTAAGCACTTGTGTCCACACACGTCTCACCATCTAGAGGCACGCAGACCATCTCTGCAGACAGTGCTCTCTGGACAGATCTTCACATAAGAGAATCTTCTATAGAACAGTGCTTTTCCTGATGAATAGTCAAGTGAACTTAATTCTGTAGGGCTGTATCAGTGACTCAGCATCTCTGAGTATCGAGGAGATGACCTTGGTTTCCAAAAGCAATAGCCTTGATATGTAAAAACTAGAGGATCTCAGCTGGATGCTGAGCCCATGAAAACAGATTTTTTTAAAAATACATATGAAGTATTGTAGCTTAGTTTAGTTGCATTTTCCTCTGAGAAACAATATCCTGACGTCTGAAGTTTCCTGAAAAATTCCACTCAATTCAGTTTTTGTTCTAGGACTTTATTTTTTCCTAAATAAAAGCCTAATGATCATTATGATGGTGAAGCAATGATTTTACACAGACTGAAAACAGCAAGACCAGAGTTGTATTGGTTTTCCAAAAACAAAGTAATTCATTATGGTTTGGAGTTTGAGAATATTTAGGGGGTTATGAATAGTAGTTATACCCTTAAGCTACAGTAAAAACAAGAAAATAATAGGGCAATGGCACGTTAAAATGTTCTGATTTTGTCAGTGGAAAACCTGACAAACTAACATTGGCAATGAGGCCATCTGTACATAATAGTCAAGAATGACCTAACACCTCAGTGCAGTAAAACAAGTGATACTTCATATCTTTAGAAAGGCTGTTTCTTAGAAGGATGTTGTGAAGGCATAAAGCTTATATTGCTTTCCAACATGCTCTTAGCAACCAAGCTTTGTTTATCCATGTGTAATGTTATATAGATAATTATTTGTTATTTACTTGTTGATTTACATGCAGCAGGAACTGGACATGCTTAGTAATGTTGCCTATAGCTTGACGGGAGAAATCTGGGGCTGTGAAGGGAAGAGAGAGATTACTAAGGGGTAGTTACATGGGTTCTGAAACAAGCCGGATGCCTGTCCCCATCAGCACACCTCAGCTTTGTTCTTACCAGAGGCTGGCGTGAGGGATTGTCTGAGAACGCCACTAAAAGTGTTGAAGGTGAGCCATGGCCATGGCACACCCCTGGGGTGTGCTCAGACAAATGCGTGAGCAGTGCAAAGTGTGCCAGAATCTGGGGCAGCTCAACTTGGGTTCCCAAAACTGGAAATGCGCATCTCCTTTTATATAATGTTGATAAAACCTTACAAACAGAGGCTTTTCTCCAAAGTCTTAGTGCTTTTCCTACAACGCTGTGGTAGCCCTTCTTTGTTGCTGAGGCAGTGTGGAAAAAGATTTGTAAGCAATTAAAACTGCAGATTAGTCTTGTTTGGTTTTGTTTCTTCATTTCATTTATTTTTGTTAATGAAACCAGTTTGTTTCAATGAGAAGAATATATTGTGGGAAGCCTCGGAATTCCAAGTAGTTGGTATCTGCATTTAGCAAAACCTTTCCATATTTGTATCCCAGAAAAACTAGTTAACAATCTGTCACTTGCTTAGCTCCATGCTGCTTCACTGAGCTGGCTGTGGCTGCTGCAGGGTGGTGCCTGATGCCCAGCCAGGTCACTGCTGGGGAAGCAGTGACGCAGCCCTGCCTGGCACAGCAGCTATTCTGGGCTCTAGAGGCAGAGAGAGGTTAAAAAGTGTGAAGAAAGGTTCCAGCTACCTAATTTTGATAGCGCGTGCATTCTGGAAATTTAATTACGTATTAATGGCTGTTTTCTGTGCTATTAATGTTGTGAAATGGCCTGTGAGGGAGATGGTCTCAATTAGCCCTTGTATTAACTTCTTGTCATTATGTGTGCCAGTACTGATGCTTTTAACTGCGTGAGACATAGGGAGAGCTGGCAGAAATCGCACCGGGCTGCCTGGTTTGACTCCACTGTAGCCACCGAGGTCTTAGCAATAAAAAAAAAACACTGGATCTGCTTCCCCCTTTTATAAAAAGCCAGAAATAGGGCAACCAAGGGAAGGAGCAAATCTATTTTTGCAATACCAGGAGTGTTTAAGAACCAGCTGTTATTTCTAAGTAAGCCTTACCTCTTTAATGACGGAGAAGCTATCAGTAACTTTCCTAATCCTGAGAAATTTCAACCCTGTTCTCTGGCTTTCCCTTCATTTCTCTTCTGTTGACTCTGTTTTTCCAATTTTCTCCTCTTAAGATTTCCTGCCTTCCTGTTGGGTACCCAGTTCTTTATACAGAACGGTGTCGGAGTATCCTAGTCATAGTGATATGGTGTTCAAGGGTCAGTATTTTTAAATTAGGAGAAATTGAAGGGAAAAATTTTGGTGCTAGATGATTCTGGTTTTATCTGCTTAATGTCTGCTGATTTTGGAACAGGAAACACAGGATTGTGAAAAGGACCTGCTTGGTGTAAGGGTTTCATGTAGTTACTAAAGATGTGATTTTTCAATTTTATTAAATATTTTCAATTTTATTGGAGTAACAGTGATATAATGTGGATTTTTTTTTCTTCTGTTTTTTTTTTGTCCTTTTGTTTTTGTATTTTTTTTTCTGTTTTTATGTTGTGGGATTTGTTTGTCTATTTTGCAGGGGAATTATTAGATTACTTTGGAATGTTTTGCCCAATTGAATGTTATCTAACCTACTCCCAAATCTGTTTTCCCTTGAAGGTTACATAGTAGTGAAGCCAGACTAAATAGTTTGTAGTTTCTTAACACGTTCTTTATTAAATAGACCTTACTGTATTTTCTGTTCTCTAGGCATACAACACCAATCCTGATAAGTTAGTGTCTTTGGAAAACCTGGTTTTTGCATTTACGGTGTCACATTAGTTACTTTGCAAACTGGATTGGAGATCTTCCAGTTCCCATCTTCCCTGATGTTTCTTTTTGTGGTTTTGCTCCCACATCAGTGTGGACATTTCCACTTCACAATATACAATACACAAATGCTTCAATCTCTGTTTCATCAGTTCTGTATGGAAAAAAGGGGAAGGTTTTCTTGACTTTTCCTGGTCATCTTCCAAGTGTGACCACTACTATTTCTTTCAATATCGTTTCCAAACTTTAAGTAGCTTAACTTTTAACAATTCTTATCTGCGTTACAGATATTTTTAAAATACTTTTTATTCATCCCTACTTTTTCTAACTTCCAAAGTGTCCTGTCTATGTGCAGCAACTTGTTATTGCTCCACATAAGAATATTTTCCCTCCTACGGGTGCTCTTTACCAAAGTCACTTCAACAGAAGGCAAATAAATTTCTTGGCTACAACATCGATAAATATCTGGATTAACACTGTTAACTAGTTTTCCACCTGGAAAATAGTCTTCTAGAAGGACACAAATACTGATTTGTCTCTCTAGTAACAATACAAAATTTTCTGTATGTTTGTATTCAGTTCTGATGATCTATATTATCACAGCTTTACTCCAAAACCTCCTCTTTATAATTGTTCCCTAAAGGATTATGTACATAAATTGATTCTGTTTAATCCATACTGTGGTTTTACCAGCACAAATGCTGCCTCATTCTCTACATACTGACTCCTTATGCCCACTTAATTTTTCCTTGCATGCAGCACACATTTGTTAACTCCATATTTGCCCAGTCCTCCAGCACTTTTTCTCTGCTTCTGTTTCCTGGCTGCTGTTGCAGTGAGCAGCATGATAGTAAGTAGTGAGCACCCTGTTCTCACTGGGGCTAGTTCCATTTTGTTCTCCTACCTCCTCTTTCCAAATTCTGTTATGCTTTCAGCCATCATCCTACGATCATTTGTCACTTCTTTCTCTTTCCATGTACTATCAACTATGAAAAAAATTGAAATATTTACCGCTTGAAAGGTTTTGTCCTTTATCTTGTCTTGCATGTTCTCATAGTTGGGTGACTTCCAACTGTACAGTAGCCAGCATCTTTCTGAAAAATGTCATTGTTACACTGTGGATTAAAGTGGTCTTTTTGTAGGTTAGGTTTTTAATGTTATTATCAGTGTGTTCGAATGTTATAGCTACATGTTTATAAGGGTAGCAAATAATAAATGGTATGGGGATATTTAGAAGCAAATGATGTATAACTAAGAAATATAAGGCTATTGCCTGGATTCTTCTAGACACTTGCCTTTTTCAAAATTTACATATCAACATACCTACCTTTTTCTTCTTGTTACAATCCACCCTTAACCTTTGAGGATTATACGCACTTCTCCCTTATAAGTGTGTGGGGCTACACGGCCCTTGGAAGTGTGTTAAGGGCATCCCACCAGGCCTGTCTGAATTGCTTGCTGCCATATTGGATTATAGAGTAGTATGACTTTTCTATCTCCTATCTGACTACCAGAAAATAAAGAATGATTATGAAGACAGTGTAATCAGTGAATCATTTTGCTTTGCCCTATGGACCTTGAAATGCAGACTGAGTCTTTTATTTTGTCTGTCTGGAGGTTGCAAAATGATGGGGCTCTCAAAGTTAACCCTCAGCATCAGAAGAAGCTTCATTTTCAGCTGATCCCTTACTGAAAAAATAGACTATAACTCATGCCATTTCTTTGGGTTTATACTACCTGTGTCACTCTTAGTTTGCTAGGGAAAAATTGCTGGGAAAAAATAATGCCCAAACAAAATACTTCTTCTTCAAGTCACATTTAAGAAAAAAGGAAAGGTACATTTATAACAGTATTCTTAGGTGTATATGGATACTTAGGAAGATATTGGACAGATCTTCAGATCTATCATACTAATAATTACATTAAATAATAAAATGTAGTTTCAGTGTTGTTTTACAAGATGTATCAGCTACGTGTAGTTTGAGCATCAGGAGCTTCGGGTAACTAAACTCCCATGGGTCTCCAGCATTGTCCAGCAACATGAAGATGATTTTGAAAGGGAGATGCTAATATAAATCAATGAAAAGGAAGAAACAGAAGAGAGAGGGGAGGAAAAAGATAATAAAAGTAGGATTTTCTCCTCTGCTGCTTGGAACACCTGCTTTTATGCTTTTAGTTGCATGCAGTTTAGTTTGACAAGTACTGTAAAATTTACCTCTAGGGAACGATATTTGTGGAAGGCAACTTTTCAGAAATATAACAGAAAAAAACAGGAGTTCTAATAAAAATGCTTTGTTTCATGCAAGTGTTTGACAACTGACTGATAGGCAGCAATAAGGTAACTATGTGATATGAAAAGCCCTTTTCATTAGGAGATGAAAAGGGGACAAAGAACCAAGCCTGTGATCACAACCTACACATGACTAATTTGTCTTCTCCTTCATTTTAAGGAGAAGAAACAGTACCTGTTTTCCTATAGTTCTGGTTTGCACTGAGTAGCTGCTAGAAAAATTGTGGAAAGCTTCCCCATACCAGGAGGAGTGTTACTGAACACCCTTCATCAGCCTCTGCGTGCTGTTTCATGACTCCTTTTTCTAACCATGGTCCCAATCCCTATAGGCATTAGCCACGCATCTCTCACCCAATCTCTTTAGAAAAGAGGTTAGTGTGAAATGACTTGGCTATAAAGCCTTCAAATTCTTTAAAAGGCATGTTCTTTTCACCCATGTGCAACATGGCTAGGCATGTCTGTATACCTAGCAGGTCTCAGATTGCATATTAAACCTTGATCTCTTTAATTGCAGATTTTAAATCTTATATCTGTGAGATGTTGCTGCTGTTGTATACATATGTAGTTCAGTAGTAATTTTGAAAAGTTGGTGTGCAGTGTCACACTCTACTTGCTGAATTACATTTTGGATTTGTCTGGATGATGTGAAGTAGTGTAAGCTAGAAGTTTAGAAGTAACTTTCCCAAATAGTAGATGCCTGTTTTAACAAACAAGCAAACAAATCTTTCTAAACAATGTTGCAAGCGTAAATAGCAACTTAAACAGGCTTCTTCTCCAGCACAGCTATTATTCCTTCACTTAATAAGGATTCAGATGTGGAAAAAGGTTCATTTATTGATTTTTAAACCTAGAGTGTTCGAGAGATAATACTGTAAAATGACACTGGTCTTCTATTTAAAAAAGAAAACAAAAACAAAGTGACTTTCAGCAAACTCCAAGAAGTGCCTCGTTGAAGAAGAAAGAAACAGCTTTCATTTGGTTGAAATAAATAGTTTTCCAGTAGCCGGGTGAACATGTTTAATGTCGGTGTTTTTTCTTAACAAAAAACTCTCTTAATCCTAAGTAATGGCTGACTGACTTCTTCCTCAGCTGAAACAATAGAAGAGAATAAAATGCTGATTTCTTATTCTACTATTTGTATGAATTAACTTATATTTGTATTATTTTACATTCATTTATTTTCCTGCATATTTTTAGTCATGTCAGAATTGTTTTGTGTTTTTATTTGTTGTAAATTTGCAGGCTCATTTCTAAGCTTGAATAAACTTGTACGTTGAGAGAACTTTGCAGATGTTCCTAAAGTATCTTTTAAGAACAATCTAAATGGATGGATAATTTTTCTAACTAGAATGATTCATTTTATTTTTGTTTAGATTTGCATGGCAATAAATCTGATTTGAAACTGGGGAGGGACTTCTTAGAAGGGCATGCAGTGACAGGACAAGGGGAGATGGTTATAAACTGGAAGAGTGTAGATTTAGACTAGATATTAGGAATAAATTCTTTATTATGAGGGTGGCGAGACACTGAAACAGGTTGCCCAGTGAGGTTGTGGGTGCCCCCTCCCTTGAGGCGTTCAAGGCCAGACTGGATGGATCTTTGAGCAACCTGGTCTTAGAGGGAGGTGTCCCTGCCTATAGCAGGGCGTTGGAACTAGATGACCTTAAAGGTCCCTTCCAACCCGAACCATTCTGATTCTGTGATTCTGCACCATGAGATCTTTGCTGCATGATGAATGTTCTTGTGGTAGTGGATATATGTCATAGAAATCCAGTTTAATTCTTCGGTAGTTTTGAAATTAGTGGTGGCAAAAGAAGTACTTTTATTAGTGAAGTCAAGCTTTCTGTGGTGTGTATGTGGCAAATATCGTCACTGGCCTAAGGTTCCATCATGTTCATCATTCATTCCATGCAATAGTTCTCTGCTCCAGCTTTATTATGAAAGTCAGCGTTGGCTTTCCTTTGCACAAAGCTAATTTCCTGCTGTTGTGATCAGGCTTTCTTAATACCACGCAGAAACCTATAGAAAACACAGCAAATGGTCTGGTGAACACCAAAGGTAAAAGCACTGGAAACACAGAGGTCTGTTCTCTGCAGTGCTGGGCTGAAAAACAAGTGCTGCCCAGCTACAGAAGAGAGTTGCACTTCCAAAACAGAAATAAATTGCAGTAGCTGAACGGCTGGGAAGTTTAGAGAGTTTATATTTTCATGGTGTTATTTATCAAAGCAGCCTATTCCCTACCAGTCTAAAACTGTAAATTGCTAATGTAAATCCTGGGTCTGCTAGCATATGTTTGCACTGGAATCATATTATTACTTTTTTTTGTTTTTGAAAAAATAAATGTTCCCCTTTTTTTGTGTGTGTGCGCACCTGCATTGCTCTAATTCTGTATCAGAAAGGTACTCATTGTAGACATTTACAGCTGACCTGGTTAGGTCTAGAAAAATGGGAGAATGAGTCTTATGATGAGGGAGTTTTGAAGAATGCATTTTTTCTGTCTAATATTTTTCATCTGAAATATGCTACAATAATCAATGGCTCTATTATAAATATGAATAACTGCCAAAATGAATAATACATTATGCAATTAACTGTCTAAACTAAATGCAGTGCAGCTATTTTTACTGTGACTCAGGGAACCTTGTGGAGAGGCTTCATGCCAGCCTGTTGCACGGAGCAGTCAGAAGAGGTTTGTAGTATGAGGGCTCTAATCGCCCATAATGACAGAAAAGTGACAAAATGGAGAGCAGTGTGCAGAGAGTGACAGTTTGATTAATAATGACAGTTCCGAGTGGGCTTTTCTCAGCCTTGCCCAATTATGACACTTGGATGTCATTTTTAATTTTCACAAACTTGAGCTAGTGAAAATGGTAGTGTTGGGCTTTCCAAATTCATGAAGGCCAGATCTGTACATCTGTTAGTTATGCCATGACTGCTTTTTTCAGTTACCTTTCCAACCGAATTCTGGGTGAGATGCAAGTGCAACTGCATTCCAGTAGTGAGTATTCAGATGTTTTCTCCTGACTGCTGAGTAGGTTTGCAGCTGTTTTTTCATTTGCTGTTAATTTTTTTCCACCACAGAAGTTGCAACCCATGCTTTAATTGTAGTGTGCGATAATAAAGATTAAAAAAATAGTCCAGATAGTTTCACTAAAAGGAGAAACTTGGAGCATTTCCTGTAGTCCCATGTTAACTATATTATTCGTAGAACTTGAAAGCTGAGCAAGTACGTTAGGATCTTCTTGATTAAAAAAAAAAAAAAAACAACCCATTTATTTATTTATTTGTATTACTACAACTGGTACAGCTAAAACACGGCAAACAGAATTAACCTTTATTTCCAATTTGAAAACCTACCAAAAGGTGTGGTATCTGCTAGGGCTGCTTCTATCCTGTCCATATCCTTTGTATTTGACTGTAGAGATAAGACCCAACCTGGGTGTTGTGCCTGGGGCCCAAAGCAGCTGTTGCTTGGCACTGAGGGTCCCTGAGGAGTGACTGGCTGGCCAAGCTGGGGCTGTTCCAGGTGCCTGACCTCATTCATGGTTGGATTCTGTTCTCGGCTTTTGCAGATTTTACAGCCCCTTCCTTACCAGTACCACTGCCTGAGTTTGTCCCATAACAGCATCTGTATCAAAATAGCAGCTTGTTCTTGATGGTAGTAGTTAATATTAGATTAGATGTAATAGTTTTAATTCCATATAAAAATCAGAAATAATAGTTTTTACCATAATGAAAGGTAGTACTGTAGACAGGTTTTGATTGATCAGTGCTTGGCAAGTCTTTCAGCCACAGGGAATGGACAGCAAGTGCTCAGGAGAATTACTGTTTGGAAGTAGCTACGTCAGTGGCCAACTGTTATTGGCCATAGACAAAATGCACAACTCTTAATACAACTATCAAAGCTCTCTATACGTAGTACTGCCCAAAGCATCCCCACGTATCATTCTGTCTTATCATGATCTTAGTGAATTTGGGTTGCGTGGCCCTGCAGGGGCAGCAGCAGCAGAGAGATGCGGCAGATAAAGCGGCCACCATTATTCCGCTCCTCCAGCTCTGGGCTGCAGCAGTCTTGAGTGCTACAGGGGCTGTGACCGGTTCACTTAATAAAGTAAATTTACTTAATAAAAGAACTTAATTAAACATCTTGCATGGATAATCCCTTTCAGCGTAGCCTTTGGGAGAATTTATTGCTTTTCCCATTCACTGCTCTTCTTTCACTGATACTTTTGTTTTATTGAATGCCAGAATCTGCATTGAGAATGATTCTGCACTTTTTTATTAGGAAGCACATATCAGGAGATTTCTAAAGTTCCTCAGCAATTAAGGATTCATTCCTTTTGCTCAAAGAAATGAGAAAAAAAAATCATTTTAAAAGAATACTTGAAAAGATTTTTTTTCCAAAAACTCTCCTACTTTTCATTTTATTTTTGTTGTTGTTTTAATTCCCAACAAGCTGATGTTTCTCTAGAGCATAATGTAAGTCTTATTTTGATACAGTAAAATAAATTTTGTTTTTTTAAATGAAACGTGGTATTAATGCTACAGTATCAGTACTGCAGAACTTCAAGAAAATGGCCTTTCTAAAGAAAATCAGGGAAAAGAGGACATATTTTCCACTTTATAAATATTGCTCTCCCTTTTTGAAAAAACGCAGTAGGACCTCTACAAATTTTAAATCCGCAAATGTTTAAAATCTTCCCCCACTTTGATGTGTTAATTTGTTGAGCCAAATCCTCCACAATTCAAAACATCCAAGAAGCTTACGAGATCCTAAAATTGTGTTCTAGTCCCTGACTTGTCAGTTATCACCTTTTCAATTATCTCAGATTTTGTTCTTCTTGCTCCCTTGGTAATTAACTGAATAGCAAATTTGGCTGAAGAGGGACGAGTGTTACAGGTCATTGTTGTCTTCTTCAGTATTTTTTCTTTCTACTTCATTATTTTTCCGTGTTTAAATCAGATGTTTCAAGGTTCCCATCACTCTATTGCTCTCGTTTACTTCTTGTCAATTCATTGCACCATTCATTTTTAATACTGTCAGCAAGCAAAGACACTTGTATTTTGTTCATTTACTAATTTGATTTTGTTCTAAAATGCTTTATCCATAGAAGAAATTTATACATATACTGAAAGATCAGCACAAAACTTCTGAATATGGTTGATAATTACTTATTTTTTTAATTTACTAAAATTCTTGATGCAAATTTCTTATTTTCCCTACAGGATGAAAAAATATTGAGTTATTCTTGACATCTTGTTCTTTAAAATCTTTCCACATTTTTACATACATTTCTAGGGATTGTTATTTGTGGGAAATATTGCTGCTGTGTTTTTTGTTGCAAATTTCCAACTTCATATGGATATTCACCCCAAAAGCGCCCCCCAGATGTAGGACACACCCTGGGGGTAACTGCAGTAGTCCATCATTTTGGGGGCATTTGTTTTTCTGAAGGTTTTGCTGCAGCTGCAGCCACTTGGTGAATTATGAAAAATATTGAGGTTAGTAATTAACATCCGAATCCTTTCTTCAATCTGAAAGTGTAATTTATATTTAAAGAAAGTTATATTTGGTGTTTAGGAGATTAAGCCTTCTACAGACTGGAACATTAATCCTTCCAGTCGTGCAGTTCAATAACTGACCCTTGTTCACTATCACCGCCAGATCAGGCTAAACACGAAGGCTGAGAAACTAGTTCTATGGAAGTTTATTTGGCAAGGCAGCTGGTGACCTCAGCTGGGCTGGGATTTAGATGTGGAAAGAGCCTCTCAGGATTTTTTTTCTGATTTGGAGAAAGAAAAACCTGTTTTCCACAAGAAAAGAACCGGAGATGCAGTAGATAAATTATTTTATCACTCACTTCTGCCCATCTCACCTCTGCTGGATGACATTTTTGAGTCCTTAATTAGAGCACCAGTACCAGGGTAGATGTCTGGAAACCTCCTAGCTGACTCTGTGAACGAACTTCCACTGCTCTGTGATGTAGGCTAGAAACTGCAGAGAAGTATTAAAAATATGGATTTCAGAGTCTAATTTGGGAAAAAACAAACAAACAAAATTCACTGATCCCAAGGAAAAAGAGAGGTGGCTGGTGCTTCAGGACCTGCACTGCAGCACTCCTGCTGTAATCTCTGCCTGAGTCACTTTATCACCTGAGATGCACATCTGAGCATGTATAATTTCATAGATTAAACCCACAGGCATTCAGTTTCCCTCTGTCTAACAAACATGGTCTGTGCAGAATTGATTTTACTTGGCCAGTTTTAAGATGAAAACATTTTTTTCTATCTCTTCAAGAGTGTTTGTTGTGTTGGTTCATGCGCTGCAGAGGAAGAGATGAGTGTTCACCGCTTTTGTGCTTGGAATATGTGAGCATTTAAACTACCTTAATAATAATTTTCTCTCTGTATCCATATATGAGAGAGGGAGTGTTAATGCATATTTTCAGTACGTATAGTTACCAGTTTATGTAACTACAAAACACCAAGTTATTTGAAGTGACCTACAGCACCTTTTTCAGATGTATCTATTCTGATGGAGACTGGAACAAAAAGGGTAATTGTAAACAACTTTCACCACTGTATAAAGAGCTGAAGCTTTCTACAGTTCTGTTATGAATATATAATTGATTTTCCCTTAGATTCATTTCTGGAGGAATATTATAGAAAAAAGTAGGTAGTGTGTCACACTGAGCCTTAATGCTGAAGATTTTGTACTTGTTCACATGCACTAAGCAAGTTCTAAGCCTTAAGGATGTAAATCTGAGCTTTCATTGTGTTGTATTACAGATGAAAAATATCTACACCTATATCTTCTGTGCTAATACAGCACACATAACATTTTCTTCCTGACTTGATTGTGTGTTTACGTGATCTGTTTACCACTGCTTAAATAATTGTATGATATATAATACCAGCAGTAATGTGGCCCAGGCAGGAGTGAGTGAAGATGATACTGCAGTGGAATTTTCAGAATTCTAACCTCTTGAGTACTTGCTTTCACGATTGGCCTTTTTTTTTGGGGGGGGGGGGGGGGGGGAGCTAGGAGCATATATGATGACCAAGGATAACCTCAGGATTTGTGTTTGCGTGAATTCCTCACGTGTCCCGTTCTACTAAGAGAAGCTGCTAAGGAGAAACAGTAGTTCACTGCCAGAACATTAGTTTATTGGAAACCTAGGTAGGCTAAAAATGAGCAAGTTCAATAGTTTCATATATATATATACACACAAACATGTATCTGTATGTGTGTATATATATATATACACATGTATGTGTATGTGTATATATATACATACACATATATGTGTTTAAATTAAATATCTTTTAATTGATTTTTAAACCCAATGGATTTGGTACATCAGTTTAACAGAGTAAGAAAATTTACTGCTCAAATTATTTTACTGTTGATCTGGATACAGGATTGGAGTGCAACCTTAGCAAGTTTGCTGACTTGCCTTCAGCAATATACTTTAGCCCTGAATTCTTCAGGCAGCTGAACTCAATGATCTTTGTAGGTCCGTTCCCACTGAACTACTCTAACTATAATAAACCTTATGTGTAACTATCTAACAGGTAAGCACCACATCTAAGGTGTGAGTTAAGCTGATCATGAATCTTTATATTTTATTAAAAATAAATAGGAAAATCATATTATAATATAATATAAAAGTAACCATAAAGATATCTGAAGACGTTCCTAAAACATGGCAGTAAATTTTCTTCTTTACCTCTTACAGCTTATCAGTAGATTTAAAAAAAAAAAAATAAAAACTGGTTGTCTAGCAACACTAACATCTGTATTTCTTCTTTTTTTGGTACTCACCTAGCAGCATCTGCAGCTAATGTGAGCACATCATCTGGAGTTCTTATGTCTTTGTTTTATGGCTCCATATATTAGACTAAAGTATGTTTTGGTGAGGGGGGGGTTCAAGAAACAATGATCTTTTTTTAAAAAATATTGGAATATGATTCTACTTTCACTTAGAAACACAGATAGGTGGTAATTTTAAAATGTTAATTTTAAAAATTTATTTCTCAGAAATAACTCCTGACTGTTGATTGAAGAATTCAGATTGCTAAATTACAATAGGCACCCTGTGGATTCATTTGTGTACATGTATTAGTGAAAAGCCTATGGGATTTTGAGCTTCAATGAATTTTATATTTTATCAAGTGACACGTAGATTTATTTGATGATATTTTCCACCAAATTAATATTCTTTGTACTGTTTTTTATCCTCAGTATGCTGAAGTGTCTAGTGATCAAATTTATTCAAAGCAGAGGATTAGTGTGTGCAGGGGAGGGGATAAATGGACTTGCGACATGGATATTTTAGAGAGGTTCAGCATAAAGAAAAGGCAATCTCTTATCTACATAAAGGGCTTAGAGGTTGATAAGAAAGGAGAAAGATGATGCATAGGAGGGGAACTAGGCAGAGACAGTCAGGATCTAAGAGGAAACGAGGCAGAAGAAGGTCTGGAAACAGGAATGTGGTTCTGAAATGGATTCAGATGTGAATTTAGGCACAGAAGACGTAGTTGGTGTGTTCCTGTGTGACTAAGTTAATAGCTCATATTGGTCCTATGCTTGCAAAGGGAGGGCATCAATGAAATACTATTAGTAAAGCTGCTCAAAAATATGCTGAATACCATGATTCTCTTTGTTAACTGATATTTTTGTATTTCTTCAGTAAAAACCTTTCCCTCTCAGGACCGAGTGGGGTTTCTTTTTAAGAGGTGGTGGGGTGACAATCCCCAGAAATATGGCTGTAAAGTTTTCTTTAAAACATGTAATTCTAAATCAATACATTTTATTTTGAAGTGTAGAGTTCTGTGAAAGATAGATCAGAACATAAGCACCCCGGCTGTGGGAGCAGGCTGTGGTCAGAAATGTTGGAAGCGCACAGCAGCCTGTCTTTGGTACACCGTTCTCATTTCTGAGAATTAGTATCGGAAACTCCTCTAACTAGAGGCTATGTTGGCATTATTGGTTTTATGGGTACTGTTGGACATGCTTTCAAAGAATTCCCCTCCTTCCATTTGGGGTCAATCTGTACGTTAGCTCTTAGTGCTATTGCAATAGGGAGCTTTTTTGTACTTTCTTCTGTTTGTTTTAGCCAGCTGCATAACACTGATTTGCTTGCATATCTCGTTTTATGAGAAATAATAAATATTCATTTCCCATTCACTTTCTCTGTATTATTCATGATTTTATAGCTTTCTGTAATAGTTCTTCTCAGTCATTAATTTCTTGAGAAATGCCTCTCTTGGGAGGCTAGCACAGTTCTATGAAGCCAGGGAGAGATGTCTGCCTCACCCAGCAGGTAGGGCACGGTGCAGACATCCATTTGCATTGGGTCCAGGGAACAGATGGTCGAGGATCATGTCTGTGGGGAGCCATTAAAAATGGAAATTACAACCTGAGACATTACTTGTCCCATATACAGTGAGCACGATAATCAGAAGTACATATACCTCATTAGGAAGGCTTGTTACTTGCAAATGCTAAAATCATTAGAGTCCTTGGAGTAGTGCAAGATTTTTAATATCTAAGAAAAAGAAATCTCGTATCTTCCTGAATATATCAGCTCATTGATTTTTCTCAGATATTGCATTTGAATCTCTCAGGAAGCTTTGTAAATCTCTGGTAAATATTTTCAGCCCTGGATAGATTTTTCAACAAGCAAAATTCTTTTTGAATATTCTCTCCAAGATAAATGTCTAAATGCGGCGAATTTTGATTTAAAGCCTAAGAAGTCAGCCGTGTATCTTCTACTTTGAGAGAATACAACTGATTTTCAAAGAAACTCATGCTAAGTGTGAGTGTGATTAAAGGCTGAAATATTGCAGAATGCAGAATCAGAAGTATTTGTGTTGTGTAGCCTCAGTATGTCGAATGCTACATCTGATGAAGTTTTTGTGCAATAGTTGTTTTTCCTATATTGGCTAGCAGCTGATATGAGATTTAATGGAAAGATGATAAATATGCAATTTTACTGCATTTGTAGTGTTTGCTTCAGTCAATAATGTAGGGACAACACCAAATAATCTGTTGTAAGCAGTCTCCCTGTTGCAGAGGATTCAGGTGGTGCTCCATATGCTATGCTCACACTCATGTACAGGTGGGCTGAACCAGCACTGTGATCTGAGGTGTCCTCTTTTGGGGACAGAGAGAAGTTGAGGTCCTGCTCAAATGAGATTATGGGAAAACTTACCCCATTTGAAGGTGATTAAAGTCTCCCTAAAAAAGCACGCTATGTGATCTCAACAGAATGAAATCTGAGCAGGAAGAAGCTAACCCTTACACCCATCCGAGGCCGTGGAGGTGGTGCCAAGCTTTAGTAATTTGGGAGCAAAGGAGATGGGGAAAAGTAAAATAACTGAGAAGGCAAGCAAGTTGGGACCAAAAATGCAAGGTGTGATGTTTGAGGAGTGAGCTAGATACCAAAATAGTGGAAGGAGGGCTTCCTTCACTTTCCTTCTCAAAGCTCTGCTTCGTTGTCCCTTCCCACAGGTGGGCATCATCCCAAGGCTAGTGAGAGCTGGCTCACCTCCTCTGCCAGAGCAGCCTCTGCCATCTTCACCAGTTCTGTCTGTGGCTTTACTCCCATATATAAATGGGGAATAACAGCAGTACTTCCTCACTTACTCCTAATAACAATAGATATGTTTGGAGCTGAAACCTACACAAAAATACTGTGATTAGTCCAATGCTAACCCCTAAAGGGAAAAGCACAAGAATTTTGGTGAGATTTCACAAGTGGTTGAATTAAGATCCCAACACCTGATCTTGTTAATAGCAAAAATTTTTTATTTATACAGTTAAAATAGGTAGAATATTGTATTTTTTGCACAAGTGTTGCTGATGTACAGCACAAGGAAATAGAGTCAGCATCATCAAAATGTAGATTCCGGTCAGAGGGTGAAATGAAACAAGAATTAAGAAAGATCAGAGTCTTGGAATATGTCCTCTAGAGGTTGTATGGCAAATTTTTTCATTCCTGTCTATCACCTTGTCACCTTACAGTGTCCTTTCCTTTGCTCATAGTTGTTTAAGTCTGTACTGGTTAGAACTGGGATTTAATTTGTCACAAAAGTAGTCATTTGTCTCTTTGAATGAAATGCTTTTCATTTGCTGCTAATGCATTTACTTTTCATACATCCAGGTCATTGGGTTATTTTGTTGTGTAGAACAAATTGAACATTTTGGGTGTTTTTTTTTTGGTATTTCAAAAGAATGTAGTCAGCTGATAGCTTAAGGATGTTAGGACTCATAAGACTGCAGGTTAGAATAAAGAGTTTCAATCTTTCAGTATGCTGAGAATTGTGGTGTTTCCCCTGTAAGACCATTCACTTCACTGTGTCTTTCTTATTGTCCTGCTGAGCAGCAGCTAGAACTTGATCCCAAGCATTAGCACTTTGAAGACCTAGGCATCTATTTTCATTGTTAGCACCCTTTCAGGTGCTTCCAGAATGATACGTCTTCCTATCCTGTCACCAGTTTCTGCTAGCCAGACTAATAAATATTTAATTATATAAATTTTCACTTATAAATCAGCTCTTCCTGGCTGTAATCTGTTCTGACCGTCTTGTCTTAACTCGCTGCAATTTGTCACTCTTACAGCTAACATTATGTCCTGCCCTGAATTCATACTTTATAGTGAGCTCACACTAAGAGTCGCCCAAAGTCTGACAGTTTTCACTTCTGTACTTCATGATGCATTTCTTCATGGATTTTAGCCTACAACTGGGCTGAGCCTGTGTTCTTCTTTGGTATTGCTGCACCATGGGAGAATCTGTCATCCAAACTTCTCTTTTGTTGATCATATTTCCTAGATTTCTTCCACCCACTAAACAGCAAGCCACATGTGGAATCCTATCTCCTGAGCTGTGTTTTTAATGTGTATTTTTCTAAATGGAAATTCAGACCATCATTTTCTGCCCACTAATGCCTGTGGCTCTGTCACTATTGTTTCTGTGCTCTGACTGATGCTCACAGCTCTTCTGATTGAGTATTGTCTGCAAATTGCAGCAGAGTATTATAAAGATATTAAAGGAAAGGCAGAGCTTAAAGGATTCTAGTAGACAACTTCCTCCAAAGCTGAGTACGTTCTCATCTACCACATTGTCTGTTGTCTCCAGAGGATATCATACTTTGCTGTATTAGAAATTAAAGCTTATGCTTCAAAGGAATAATAATCTTCACTTTCTGGCTGGTGTCTTCTTTTAGTATTCTTTCCTGGTCTTCATGGTACAAAGCTGAACAAAGATTTGTTGCATATTGGAAAGCCTGGAAACACATTTGTCTCGTTGCAAAATAAAGGCTAGAAGTCAGCTTCTTTAAGGAGGTCTGCTTATTTAGAAGGAAATGGCAGCGCTCTTCAACAAGAAGAGAAAGGATGAAGTATCCATTTTTTCAAGTTAGAAAACTGTAATTTGTTGTCCTTAGGCATGTTTTGGAGAACTACAGTATTCTGCAGTGCTTTTCTTGTACAGGTCTGGTAAATTTGGCTACATTTGCCTGGCTGTCCTCCCAGGCATCACGGGAAAATAAAGCAGAAAATGAGAAATTGCGAGATGCCCTGGCATGGCGCTTTGGGTGAGGAGGCAGTTAGTGCAGGCTGGCTGGAGCAGGAGCTGTGGTCACACATCCTGCAGGAGGGCTGTGTCTGTCATGACCATCTGCAGCTGACAGCAAAGACAGGATCTGGATGCACCGGGTGCCCCTGCTGACCAGAACCTCTGCCTGTGACAAACGGAAGCTGGTTGCTGGCTGCCTGGATAGGACACTGCATGCTGCTGCCAGAGAGTATTATTGTAGTAATGGTGAGGAACAATGGCAAGGAACAAAAGGAGCAGCGGGCAGCTTGGCCACCCTGCAGAAAACCTCTGCCTTTTCCAAGCCAACACCTGATCCTTGAGGGCAGTTGCACGTGCTCATCCAGATCTCTTATCCTCATGGCTCAAGTGGTAACTGGAAAAGGTGAGAGACCTACAGAGACACACGGTGACACAGCGAGGGGGCTGGCACAGCCACGTGAATGTCTGCAGCCCCCCGTGAGGGACTGGAGATGATAGAAGTGATCCAGCTCTGGGAACAGGCAGCTGTGAGCAAATGCTTCCAAGTTTCAATGGGTCATTAAAGACAGTAAAATCATCACTAAAAGGGTCAGTCTTAGAGGAAATTTCTCTGTAGCAACAAAAGGCAGCCTAAGGCCTCCAGCTTGCTACTTGTGGCTGAGTGTTACTGCCTAACAGGGGAACACCTGCATCCACTAAAAGACTGTCTTTTAATATGCAGTGCCTACCACATCAAACTCCACGTGTATTATAAAGAAATCACAAATTGGAAACTGATATTCCAGCACAGAATTTTGTACCCTACAGTAAATTGAAATAGAATTCAGTAGCTGGGAGGGAAGGGAAAATGAAAAATCAGACAGATTTTCATGAGCCTTCAGGATCACTTCTCATTCCATCTCCTAGCACATCTTGCTTTTTAATTGATTCCTTGCCTGTTTTCATTTCTTTGGGTTCTCCTGCTGCCTTTGCCACTTTGCAAGGTCGTTTCTAATAAAGAGCAAGTACGAGCCAAGGGAACAGCTTGCGTGGTTATTGCTGTGGAGGCACTTTAATTCTTGGACTTTCCCCCTTTCCTGGGGCAGCCATTTAAGAGACATCTCTCCCACCAGGTGCATAGAAAGCTCTTCCAACGAAATGGGAGCTAATTGCTATCGCTTTGCTTCCGAACCTCAGGGCATAGGAACCAACAGTGGGCTGTAAGACCAACAACTTGAAAAACTGCAGTACTGCAGGCAGTTTGGTTTGATATTTGTAGAAATTAGGAACAACCTCAAGAAGAGTAAAAGTGTTTATGAAAATGAAGTCTAATTTCTTTAACTTTAATTTAGATATTGTTCAGGATTTTGCCTCAAAGGTAGCTAAATAAGAAAGCAGATGTGTGAAAATACTCACTCCTACAGTTTGGACTCAGTTTGCTGTGGCTTAAGATAGTGTATCTAACAGTCCATAAATCTACCCCTGAGTCTTAAGAAAATGTTTGCTGTGAGTGGAAGAGAAGCGATGTTCCCATCTGGCTCAGCTTTTTATACATAGTCTCAGGTTGTCAGCATTTTGGAATTCCTTCACTGCCAGGTGTTTGCCTGAGCTTTTCTTCTCAACAGGGCAGTGCCTCTGTTAGGCTGTGGCCACACCACTGCAGAGCAGAGCTTTCACTGTACGCAGTCCCCACACCAAGAGGGTGTCTTGTGGCAGGGATCCCTGAAGCTATGTGGATTTTTGCAGGACTGTTACTTATTAGTTACTGTATTGTTAAGTTGTCTGGGAGCATATTCCTTAAGGAGTAGGCTGTAAATGGCCAGTCTGAAAAAAGTAACATTCATAGCATGAAATTCTCTATTCATATTTTTTTTAATAAAATTATATAGTGAAGAGGCTTTAGTAAAACTTAAGATTTTACCTTACAGGATTATCTCTGCCCCCTGTTGAAGTCTGCCATGGTTCGGGTGTTACAGTAGTTTGGATCTAGCATGCAGGTAAATGTGATATATATACCTTCAATATAATTTTGACAAGCTAAATTAATCCCATCAAAGCTTTTGGTGCTCTAAATCTTTGGATCTCAGACAAGGGATCTGATCCTTGTTTAGAATTAAACATATCAGCTTGCACTGTAAAACACAGTGCTGGTGCTTAACTTTGCGCGTGCAGTGAAGCATAATGCATCTACTTAGAGAGACTGCCAACCAGGAGATCAGTATTGCCCGATGTGTGCCAGGTCTGCTGCCCTCCTTCTGTCTTCTGATGCACACAGCAAGGGAAGAGGCTATGTTGGATAACGTTATTCACTGAATAAGTTCTCAGCTCTATGGAGTTGGCAGGAATTTCAGAATGGCAAGCCATTTTCTTTCCAATTCCTTTTCTAACATGCCTCAGCTTGTTCCCACAGTCCAAGAAGAAAAGAAAGACATAATAAGTCAACAACCCTTGTCTCCTCCCCTGTAGTCCTGGCTCTTAGCATTTAGGTTTTGGCTTTTTTGGTTTGTTTGGTTTTCTTTTTGGTTGGTGGTTTTTGGGGGGTTGAGTTGGAAAGAAGGGTGTACTTCAGAAATTTCTATAGCGTATTTCTGTAGAGAGATTTACATAATATGTAAAAAGGTATAACGGGGAAAAAAATTATCCTTTTCTTCTCCTTCCTCCCATTTTCTTTTGTTCTGTTAGCAGTTTCCCCCAAATCTTCACCCTTTTAAAAAAAAGCTAATTGCTGCTCTTCCCTGGCATGCATTAGCATTATGCTGTTGTCAGTCTGTCAGGTGCACTTAGTCAGGGTTTAATAGGCTTGCAGTGAGCTACAATTAAACTCTGGAATTAACATTTAAAGAGTGTTTACATGACTTTTCCTCTTCCCTTCCTCCCCCGCAGCAGTTTGCTTGAAGATGCAAGCTGTTTTCTCGTTTGTTTTAGTTGTTATGGGAAGAAGATAGTGAAGAAAACCATGAAGTTGACTTTCATTTTAAAAAATGGGTTATATATTTTGCAACACTTGATAAACACTATAATGTTATCTTTCAAAGGACAAAATCATAGCTTGGCAAGTTTATAGCTACACTGTGCATTGTCACATATTTGTTGACATATTTCATCTTTCTATAAACTGATTGTGACTGTGTAATTTACTTGGAGAAAGAGAGGGTAGCGGTACCTCAGCTTGAGAATTTTCAGTGTCGTATAACAAAACCATGAAGATTTATTGTCCCCAGGTAACATAGGGCCAAGCTGTCTCTCTTATTTCTGTGTGCAGAGATGATATCTGCTCTGTCCCAAATTCTGTTTTAATTAAGAAACTCTTTATGTTACTACACACAAAGTTAAACCTTGGTAATTGGGGAAAATGTGAAGGCTTTAATCTAAAAACCTGATTTTATGTTTGTTCTTTAATATGAAAGTAAATGTTCTTTCAGATAGGCACACAGGAGCCTTACGGAAAGAAAACTTGAACTCCCCAGATAACTCATATGAACGCTACTGCAGCCGCATTGCTGCTAATTGCTGCATAAAGCTATTAGCCACAAGTGGCAGCATTAGTGTTCGCCTTCCCTTCCTCTTTCTGCATTTCTCCCTAACTTTGTAACTGCTCTGTCTTTCCCTCAGCACAGCTGTTATCAGAAGTTTTGTTCCCGATGATGAATTAAGCTAAATCGGTGGGTGTGCAAAAGCATTGCACAGGTGCTACGGAATCTGTATTTGGACAGATGCAGCAAAGCCTGCTGAAACAGAGGATTTTTATATCATGTTAGGTTGTTTGGTTTTTTTCCCTCACCATGCAATGGGAGTAAACCACAAACATTTGTAGGCGTCAAAACCGTTTGTGATCCACCATTAGTATTAATAAACAATAGCTGATTCATAAAGACTTTTGCTTTCCAGCTGCTGATCAGTCTCTTTTAGTTATTTTTTGCCTCTGCAGTGTTAATTATGCCATTTATTTGGCATTACGAGAATCTTTCCATTCAGATTTCTAATGCCTTAATCGCTAAAGGCAATTCAATTTCCTGTATTAAAGTGGAGTCTATGGGAAACAATTTGCTCCGCAGTCTTAAAATCTAACACTTGGAGAAGGAGGAGCTCAGAATTCAGTAATCTGAAGGATTATTTAGTCAATATCACTCCACCCTTAAGACAGTAATCCTGTAACAGTTGAACATTTCCATTCCTAATCTACTGTGTTTTGGGGAAAAAAATCTAAAGTGTTTCCTTTGCATTTAAGGCTATTTGGGCCATTGGCTTGTGTGTTACTAGCATCTAACGGCAGAGAAGAACTCAATTCCCTGTTCTTAGCACAGTCTCAACCAAAGCTAGAGAGATGAATTGTACCTAAATAATGGTCTTAGCAGCAGCACAGGCTGCAGAATGCTGTGTATGAGTCATGCTACAGTCAGACATCATGGAGTTTAACCAGAAAAAATGAGTGAGGAGCATACTTTATGATGCTTTATACGAAGTACTCATTCTGACTCCTTAATTTGAGGGCATGAAGCAGGTTACAGGAAAATATGTTGCAGGGTGGGTGATGTTCCAAAAAGAAATGGAGTACTTTGAAGTTCCTGTGCCACACGAATGAAAAAGATAATCTCGGGAGAAAATAATCCTGCTATGATACTATGCCGGGCTTTGAGTAATTCCCCTTTGATTAGATGGGAGAGATGCTTCTTTTTTATTAATATGTTCTACTTCATAAAAGATATAAGCTTTTTGGTATTGGAAATCTAATGATATCTTTTTTTTCAAGAAAAAATATGCCATTGCAACAATAGCATGCTTCCTATATTGTCTTATTTATGATGTTCACCTTTGAGATGGAAGCTAATCAATTTAGCAAGACTGCGCTTTGCAGTTTGTGGCGCAGTATTCAGCAAATCTTTGGAAGTCCCCTGTATATTGCTATGTAGAGTCCTGCTTACAGACGCTGGCTTTAACTAGAAATTGAACTGCACCCAGGCTGCAAGAGGAACAAGGGTTGCTATGCCCTTTCCTGTTTTAGGAGTTCTTTTGCAGAGTGCTAGTTTTAGGCCTGAACTCAGGTTAAAACCAGAAGAGAAAACTTCTCCAGTGGAGATAACTGATAAAGCTATTAGTTTTGTCTCTGTACTGAAAACTTCAAACAGTAGACAGGTCAGGCATGAACTGTCTGCAGAATTTGTTTTCTGTTATAGAGTGTTGCGGCTTTGCTGCTCAAATGATTTAAAGCATTAAGTCAATGAGATACTGGAATATTTTAAGAAGAGTCGTCTATGGTATTTTTTGAAGACTTTTAGACACATTTGTAGCAGTAGGAAAATATCTGGGATGACTGAGAATGATAGTTGCCTGCAGCTGATCTCCCTGTACAACTGAGCTACCAGCATGAAAATGGTAAGACATTAGAAACTTGGATGATTAACAGCAAGAAGGATTTGTGTTGTTGTACTGGTCTTGTGTCATATTACCTCTTGGAGCACTGTTAGTAAGTGAAATACCAGTGTTATTCTGCATATTAACAGCCTGTGTATTAAGGAGAATTCATTAATTATCCAGATTTCTGTATGTTATTTGGATTATCTCTTCTGCAATACAAATCTTAAACCACGCTAATCTGCTAATAGAGAAGCTGAGCCCAAAGATAAGGGCAAGAGCAAAAAATTGTACAGTTGTACTGAAATATAGACCAATTAGTCTGCAGGACAGGTGTAATATTGTTTCTGTATCTTTTTAATCCAAGTGTGGAAAGAAAATATTTTCAATGTGTATTGCCTCCTTAAAATGAAGAATGAACGTATTTGATTGTAAGGTTGCAATAAAATATGCGGAATATGTTTTCAGAGTTACTGAAAACAAAAGATGAGACAACTACTGATGACTTCAATTTTTGTTACTATTGAGAATTGTTGTGGGAGCTGTGGCAAAAAAGAAAAAAAATAAAAGACTTTTCTTGGCTTAATGAAAGATAGAAAATGTTGTTAGCATGAGTTGCCAGTATTGTTGTACAAAAGTTGCACCTTGAAAAGAGGAGAATCTTCCTGAAAATCTGTGAAGTCTGCTCAGGTAATCGGCCTCTCAGTCTTCTGCTGCACACTCTGATGTTCATTAAAAATGAATGCATGTCAGCTCTGCATAAACAGACCTTGAGCAAGGTGAGGTAGGGTGGCCTTGGTTGTTGTGATTTACCGTTATGCTATTGAGAAAATTTCAATATGAAGTCTGCTTCGTATTGAAGCTGTGAGCACTGTGATGGTTTCAAATAACAGAGTCAGTAATGCTCTGGGAACTTAATGCCAGCAAAACAGAAGGCTGTGGGAGCAGCATGGTAGACACTAATGGCAGTTCTGCTGTAGAGCCAAAACTTTGATTTTCAAAAGCTTTATTCCTGCTCTTTATGCTGAAGGAAATGAAAATCCAATTTGGATTTCTGCTCCAATATTAAGCTGGTATTTGCAAAGAGAAAAATGTATAAATATGTATGAATGTGTCTATTAACTTTTACTAAAAAGTATAATGAGGAGCTAACAAACAATAAATACAAAGCTGCATGAAGCTAGGGTGTTTTGTGGTGGTGGTGGTTTTGGTTCATTTCTTTTTGTGGTTATGCATTTTCATGACATTTTAAGGTTTATTCTGTTCATTAATTCATTGTTCTGTTCCTCTCTAGCTAACACAATTCTGAAAGAAATACTCTGTTCTGTGTTGGGCCATTCTTTCTAGACCAACGATCAGATCTCCCCGCACAAGATAACATTAGGGGCTTCTGAGGTGATCAGAATTGATGCTTTGTCTATTTTGATTGTTAGATCTTGCAGTCTTTCTAAATGGTGCAATATTCCTGAAATTTCATCAGTAGCTGGTACTGAAGTCAAGATATTACCATGACTTCCAACTGGCATTTGAATATTTTAACTTTAAATAACCGTCAGAGTGATTTAATGGAGCAGAGAACATATTCTATTCTGGTCTCATCCATTCATCTTCACTCGCCAACTTTTAAGCCTGTCCAAGTCAACATTTTACCTTTCATCCCTTCCTATTTGGGGAAGTAATGTGGTGATTTTTCATTTAATTACGTGATATTACTGCCTGGTCAGTATTGTCACCAGGAAACACTAAATGCTTCAGGCATTCGCTCTTCATTACCACATCTGATAAATATAGATGGAAGAGATGGAAAGAGCTCTCTTGCACAGCACACTTTTAAATCAACCTCTAGGCAAGACAGCATTCCAGTGCTCCCTGAGTTCCCACAGCGAGGGAAACTCACTCCGGGCCTGACTTGACAAGCAGGGTCGTCCTGCACTGATCCCTAGTTGGTTTGTTCCTATGCCTGTTTTTAAGGCATTTGTTGGAAGTGAGTTCCACCGCTTAATCTCCTTCTGTCAGCCTAGTCCATTTCTCTAGAAGCTTATGTGTCCT
This sequence comes from Numida meleagris, assembly GCF_002078875.1. NCBI lineage: Eukaryota > Metazoa > Chordata > Aves > Galliformes > Numididae > Numida > Numida meleagris. The sequence continues at coordinate 24,473,007 of NC_034413.1, forward strand.
TACATGCCCTATAGTTCTTCAGTTCTTTCCTCTCACCTAATACATAGCTTCCCAAACTCCATTTCTGGGGGTAAGCTATCACTCTTTTAACTGATAACAAAAAATAGGCAGGCTTTTGTTGTTCTTGTTATAACCGGTTTCTTCTCTCAGTGTTGCTGTGAGCCCCACGTGGTGCTGCACCTGTTCTGCTGGGGACCTGTGGGCTCTGCAGGGGCTGAGCCACCCCCATTCAGTGTCAGCTGCAGTGGCTGTACCCGCATAATGCTGTGAAACTGCTAAGTCATGAGGAAGAGCTGGCTGAGGAGCCTTGTCTCACTTGGGGTCCAGAGCCTTATTTAACTCCGCCTGTGTGCCCTTGGTCCTTGCCTGAGCAGGGCTGTAGGTGGACGCATCCCCAGCTTGAACTCCTGGCTTGCTCTCGATGTGCTCTGTCACTTGCAGACCCACCTGCTGATGACTGCGCTGTGCGAAAAGCAGTAATAACGGTGTTCAATACAAAGTGTTAGTGGACACGTGCGATGGGCGAACCCATCCAGTGTAATCTGGTTGTACTGATTACTATCACCATTGTGCACTGTATCGCCCTGTACCTGATCTTGCATGAATGTGTTACTGATTCTTCACAAACTGAACATACCACTCTCTTTAGGTTAAAAGATTTGTAGCTAATATTTGTTACATCTTTGCTATACAGCAACCTCTTCTGTCAGTGGAACTAAAGACAGCTTGGATGGTGTGCATGTAAGAGACCAGGAGCCTTATTACTGAATTCAAAGATCATTCTCTAACCTCCCTTCGTTTGCCTCCTTTCTATCCCATGACCAGGATATATCAGAATAAAGCAAATCTCCAAGTATACCTTCAGCTACCGGGCTTGCAATGGACTGCAATTTGGTAATGCATTCTGATCTTGCCAGATTTACTGGGTAATGAGTTGGTGCATACTGACAAACCTCACTTGGAGATGAAGGTGTTTGTTTGTAGTGCGTCGTTTGTATTAGGACACCCAGCACTCGCTATAGATACAGAAGGGTAAGAAGACTTGTTTTTATTATGCTAAATGCTGCAGTAAATATTGTCTTTTTTTTTTTGCCCACCATCCTGCTGAGTGTATTCTTAAGCATTTCATAGTTTCAATCAATCAAACCGCAGAAAATTGGATTTTATTTAAAAGTTTAATTGATTGGTTTTGTGTGAATACATGTTAGGAAAATCCTTTATCTGGTAAATGATCAAAATTTTAAGAATGTTAAAACCTTTTTTTTTTTTTTTTTGGCAAACTGATTAACTGGTGAAAATGTAAATTTTGCCCATTGAAGACTATAATCCTTTTTTCAGTTCTGTTTGAGTAAATGGACTTTCTGCAAGTGAGTGGCTATAATGTAGTCATTTCTGAACATTTTCATTTCTGCCTATTATTACACTAATAACATTTCTAGCTTTACTGGATATACAGATGGATTAAGTCTTGCTGCTCTGATTCCTCGTTTGAGATCCATGATCAGCTGATCTAGGGGATGAGGAGTGCAGTGCAAGGCAGTGATGGGACAGATTAAAATAGTCAGTACATTGATTACTAATTAGCTGCTCATAGGTAAGCAGCTACATACTATGATAAAAGAATGGAGACTGTCTTGCATTAACATTAGAGGAATACAGCCCTTATGAATTTAAAATTCTTGCTTATGTGATTAAAAATGATCTTGGTGACTCATGAAGAAAAGTACAAAAGAAAGCATGCTGTGTATGAAAAGAACAATGCGTATTTTAATAGTTATGTCGATACTAAACAGACAACTCTTGGAATTGTTCCCTCAGTGGGTAGCTGACAGTAATGCAGATTTTAAATAACGTTTTTGCATTCCTTTTTCCCTTTTCAAAACTGAGCTCATTTTCCTTTTTCTTCCTTCAGGTTTCCTTAAAGCAGATAGAGAACTGATAATGTTCTGAAGTAAAAGCCACAGCCGAGTCTGCCTTAGCTCACATTACCTTTATCTGAATTAACATGTAACATGTCCCCCACACATCCTTCTTCTGCAGTCTGATGTGGGTTAGCCCCTTTTTTCTCAGGATTTTTGTGATGGCTCTGGTACCGCAGGCTGGCTGCTCACTGGCTTGGGCCATATCATGAAATGACTGTGTAGCAGTGTTTGGCATGGATGGTAGTGAATTCGTGCGATCACTGTAAAACCTCTATAGATTTTTAAATGTCTGTGGTTAGAGCTCCTTTATAGACCATGGAACAGGAAAAGATATGAGTCCGTAAAAGCCAGCAGAGCAGCCTTAGGACTTGCCTCTAAGAACTGAGCATCCCAGAAGTAAACTTGATCCTCACAGAAGAGCATCCACTTTCCCTCAGGGAGGGTCTCTTGCACATTTACTTGCACACAGGCATGCTCTGATGAAGAAGTTTTCCTCTCTTGAGGATACTGCTTTCATCTTCATCTATAGGTTTCATAGTTTTTCAACTATTGTGGTAATTCACAGGTATTTGCCGGGTAAAACACTAAAAGCAGGGTATAGTAAAAGCAGGTTTTCACAATTTTCCATTAAAGTATCAGATGCAGGAACAGCTCATGGTCTTAAAAACTAACTTATATACCACATCATTTGGTGGAGATGTTTGATTTCTTGGTGGGTTTGGAAGAGGGGAGATGAGAGTGACTGCTGTCTGCTATGTTGGGCTGCCAACATTCCTGATTACTTCAGGAAGTAGACTCTGGGAAACTTGCATTGTATGTAGCACCAAAACAAACAAAGCCACATATGTGGAACGATGGGGTGTGTATTCCAGCTGAAAAACATTTCAAAAGGCTGTTTATCTCATAAAAGCACTTCTCATGAGAATTTCTAATAATTTAAGCCTGGATTCTGCCTTGAAATGAGATTTGCTTAAACTACTTCAAGCCCAACAGCACTTTTTATGCCAATACAAAGAAACTCGGAACTTTAAATAAACAGTGCTGACCTTCCCCAGATCAGAAAGGATCTTTAGGATCTGTCTTTGCAAATTTCTTCCTTGAAATTAGTACAGAGACAGGTAAATGACATCCTTTTCAGCGCAGGCACTAAGTATATCCATTGGTAGCGATATCTTGCAGCCAGATATCATGGTTACAGCTATTTTGGTGGTGCTTTTGATTTCTTGGTGCTGCAAAATGTGAATTGTTCTTACTGATTTGTTTTGCAGTCTCTCCATAGCACTTGCATTGAGCAAGTCAGATCGTGAAGAGCTTATGTGTTTTGTTGCGTTCAATGTAATTTTAAATGAGGATTTTTTAAGACCAGTGAAGCCTTTGGCATTTCATTATTTTGGACTGTGATTAGCCCTGTTGAACCGTTAAATTCCATGGTAGAAATTAAAGTGTTCAAATGATATGAGAAAATATAGAAAGAAAATGTTTTTTGCTTCAAGTATTTCAAACTGTTGTAAGTAGAACAGTTCAGTATCAAAAGAAGACAGTGTGCTTCCAGGTGCCTTCAGTATATCACACACATCTACTGCTTTCCCAGGAAAAAAACTGTGTTTCTTAGTGAAGTTCTTTGCATTTCTAGCAGTTGCAGCTACAGAACTACTTGGAACATGGAAGCAGCTCAGTAAACCTCTGTGCAAGTTCCCAGGAGCTGGGGCATGAGAAATTTCTGCCATTAACTTTTTTTGCCAGAATTGATGGTTTCTCATAAAAAGCTTAAGATTTCAACAAACTGACACATTCTGATTTAAAAAAAAAAAAAAAAAAAAAAGATTCATCTGAAAAACTTCCAGTTAGCTCTTATGTTGGAGCATTTTTCATGTTTCTGGGATGTGTAGATGTCACTCTCTGTCTCCCTCACCTCCTTCTGGAAGGTCAATGAAGTTACTTGGTTTGATGTGAACACCAAGCTTTTCTTTTAATTTGTAGGTCTTTTTAGTAGATTTATTTCACTGGAAATAATTACGCTTCGAGGACGTACCTCCAGCCAAAGAAGCTGCTTATGGGAGCAGAAGTATGTGACTTGACAAAGAGCCCTGATGTGTTCCACATGCTCTGCTCAGTGGGACTTCCAAGGGCTCGTCCAGACCGTGGTGACTGAAGCGCAAGGAATCCAGATTTGAGCTGGTTTGGCTGGGGAGAGGCAAAAGTTCAGGCATGTTGTTGGCGATAAAAACCCACTTAAGAAACTGAACAAACATTCAGAAAGTTGTCATGCGCTTCAGGCTTCTATGGCTACCAAGGATATATGGGGTGGTATGAGTATGTCCATGACAGCAGCGCATTCACAGTAACAGCAGTGCTGCAGCAAAGCCTTGGAAAAAAAAAAGAAAACACTCTTCTAGATCTTGCTTGCCTGGTGCTAGCATGGCCCACGTCCCTTTGCCCCTCAGTTTCTCCAGCGTGGCACAACCTTCACCTGCCTTCATGAGTCATGTCAAATCTCTGCTGAAAGGAAGTAATTTCCTCCTCTACCTTTTTTTTCCTTTCATTTCTCTTGCTGAAATGTTGATAAGTGAATGGAATGCTTAGAAACAGTATCTTAGAAACATACCCGAAATACAGTAATGGTGAAGAAGAAAGAATAATCTTTTTTAAGTGAGTCCATGGAACTCTTCTGCATATCAAATCAAAAATATCAGAAGCAGAAATAAAGGGGGAAAGTCTGAGGGGGACTGTAAGAAAGGAGAAGGAGTTAGTGACCAGTGGATTCTAGAATTTCAGGCATGGAATCTAAATTTTATCCTGCACTAACAGTGAATTGCATCTGCAGTTACGGCTCTGCTGATTTGAGCATACCGCATTTCCTTGACAATGTACTTCATGCACCTTCATGCTATGTTGCTTAGTCATTTAAAAAAAGGATTTTTTTTGTTTGTGATTTACGTGACTGCATATTTATGCAAAGCATTATCAGTTGAGTGATAACCAGAGATGTTTTCTTTGTGACCATATCTGATAAGAAGTGGTGCAAGCAGCTCAGAAACTTGCCACCAATAATACCCTGGCATTGTATGGTATCAACAGAAACACCACTCAAGAGAAAGGGCTACAGCCTTTGGACCCCATAAAACTGGCCATGCTTCCTCAGGCAGCCTTTTCCAGATGTGGTAAGCCTCAACTCTGCCTCATGCTGCTGAACTTCATACATCTCCAGTTAATTCTATAAAAGCCTTCTAAATTTAGCAAAACCCTCATAGTCTTGGTTTTTCCTCTTTTGTCTTGCTATGTATTTTGCAGTAAAAAGGTTCTTTGTAGGCAACAGTCTCAGCACCATTCAAGTGTGAGTGGGCTTCATTCGTTCTGACCCACAGAGGTACTTCTAGAGTTTAACATTTTTATCTCTTTGGAGCCCTGGTTTTAATGTACATCTCTGCTTGGTGGAACGGTCTCTGCTGGTTCTAGTGTAGCTGTTGGCTTTTCTGTCCTTTAGTAGGGTTAAGATGTCTCAGTACAGTCTTTCTGTTCTTAATAATGATCACAGATTTGATGAGCGCTGATGTTGTGTTTAATAAAGGGCTGTGGAATACTGATCAGGCAACCTCATGGAATTTCTGTTGTAGGGAAGGTCGTTTCTTTAGCCTCAAGTTTTTGTTTGTAACTTTGAAGAAGTCCGTCCCAAGACGAGAAGAATTCATGGTTTTTACATACATATGACCTAACCCTGTTACTGCAGAAATTAAGGAACAACAAGGGCATATACTTACTGTGTGACGAATAGTTCTTTATTCCTGATTCCCAAGAAGAGCAGGCATAACACTTTTTTCTTTCTGAGGCATTTTTCAAGATGGGGAGGGAAAGGAAAATATTTACTTTTATGTAAATTTTTATAACAGACCCTGTGGGGAAAGAAAAGTCAAAATTTCTATGTTGCAGGAGAACTGTATTTACATTTTTGCTTTATAAAAATTAATTTGGAAAATGGAGCATTTTTGTGACAAAAGTTTTGGGAGGATATTTTATGTCTATTATGTTATACTGTGTGTCCAACTCTCCAGTGTCAAAGACAAATAGTCAGTGAAGAACTCTCATTGCCATCCATGTCAAAAGACCACTGTGTACCAGTGCCTGACATTCAAAAGAAATAGAAATACGTATGTATAGGAACCGCTGTTGATGTGAAAAGATGCATTTGAAGACTGTGAAGAAACAACGTTTTTTTAGCAGAGTAGATATATGGTCTTTATCTTTGAAAAATACCTTTCATTCTTAATTGTTATTTTCCATGTGCTGTGAAGAAGTTTGGTAAGTCAATAGAATTGTTTTCAACAAATAAAACCGAAATCTGATTAGGTAAGCCCAGAAAGCTAGCTGTTGAGAAAACTAATCTAAACTTCATTTTTATTTTGCATTTTGGTTTTGAATCATGAGTTTCACATTTTCAGGATTTTTTCTGCAGCTATAATATATAGTATTTTTAATTTTTTTTTTTAAGGAGGCTAAGGTTTTCTCATGAATGACTGATCATTTTTTTAAGGAACATGCATACAACCTCAGGATTTGATAACAAATGAAGCGAACTACTGTTTGTGGTTCTGAACAGTAAGACGAGTGTTGGATTTTCTGCTGCTAAGAGTAAAGGTAAAGACGGCATTGAAAGACAATTTATTTTGGCATTTTTTCAAATATTCCTTGGAGGATAATATTGAAGACTCTTGTTTCTCCTCGTCTTCTGTCTTCATGTTGGAAAAGAGTATACAGATTCTGGTTCAAAGTGTTATTGTTGAAATTGAGTTGAAATATTGAATTGTATTCAATAAGGTAGTAAGTTGGTTGGTCTGTGAAGCACAATAACTCTGTTACATAAAATCCTGTAGAAAAATATCACTTATTCACAATGATTTTTTGCCTTTATGGAGTTGGTCTGTGAAGAATATTTTTGCATAATCCATTTGCGTGAAAGCAGCACTGCAAACAGCGTAAGACTTCTGTATCGCTGATGAGACAGGGGAGATGTAGGTTAGATATTAGGAGGAAATTTTTCACACAGAGAGTGGTGACACACTGGAACAGGTAGCCCAGGGGTCTGTGGATGTCCCGTCCCTGGAGATATTCAAGGCCAGGCTGGACGTGGCTCTGGGCAGCCTGGTTGGCGACCCTGCACTCAGCAGGGGGGTTGAAACTTGATGATCTTTGAGGTCCTTTTCAACCCAGGCCATTCTATGATTCTATGATATGAAAGGCTAAAAAGGAGAAAGACCAAAATTTTGTCTTTCAACAGTGCATGTGGATGTTAGGAACCACACTTGATGCATGTCATGGTTTTATGATTTTCGGTTATTGGTATTCCACATCATAACATCATGTAGTGAATGTACCTGGTTCTCAGAAGAGAAGGACTACTACAGTCCCCACGGCACTTTGCTCCTCTGTTACCATTTTCCAGCCGGAGGGAAAAGATAAAAGCTCGCAGTATAAAAACTTGCAGATCACGAGACCTCGCCCCTTTTTCCGCCGTCTCTCGTCTTGGCAGCACCTCGCTCTCCAGCCGTCTTATCGTCGGTAGTAGAGTAAGGCCTACCTTGACTTTGGGACATTCTCTCTCTCTGTATTGGATTTATCAGCTTAAATTGTAATTATATTGTATTATAGTGTGTTGTTTTGCATTCCGATATTTTATTTAGTAAATTAGTTTGTTTCTCCTCAGATTGTTACCGCTGTTCTTTGCTCTCAGGGCCATCTCCCTACCCTTTTCCCCTTTCCCCTTTTCCCGGGACGTGGGCCCTTGGGTCCCCCGTCCCCTTTGTCACGGAATCAGGCCTAACGCCCGTAAACCGTCGACAATGCACGTCTCATCTGATGCTGTTACTAGCTACAATCTCTGGGGGAAGGTACATCAGGAATTCCTGTCCCACATTCACAGATGGCAAAGAAAGGAGCGATTATGTGTTTGTGCATGTCGACAAGGAGGAATTTCTGAGAACACCTGATACACTTGAGGTGCACAGTGTCTCACAGAGGCTGTCTCGCTAAGAATCCCAAAAGGCACGAGTGTTTATGAGGGATATGGAGGGAAAACATTGTGATATTGGCTTCTTTTGATGTAGCTTCTCATAAATTTCTGCTGGCTAATAGAGTGTCTTTCCACCTTAAGAACAGCTTAGTAGTGCAGGACAGTATTGCTTCTGGTTTATTTTTACCATTATGAAATCTCAAGCAATGATCCAAAATGATAAACGTACGGAAATTGCGTGGTCTCCAAAGTTTCTAATTCTTCGTTCTTCCTACCTCCTCCCTGCCCTAAATGCATGATGTCAGCATTTTTAGAGGGCAGTTAATTACTGTTTGGTGAATGTAGCTGCAGACTGTAAATTGCTAACTGGAATTCATGTTGCACAATTTTATGTGAAAAAAATTTCTTGAGATATTTTCTTTGTCTGCTATGGGCAATACACAAAATGGTCCCAAATGTGACATTCCTTTTTCTCTTCTCTCCAGTTTGTTCCACATAAGATATGCAGGACCAAAGTTTCTCTCATTGTTTTCTAGGTGGATAGTCAGCACTTTTAAGCTTAGTTATCACATCAAAAGCAAGTAAGGCACTAAAGCATGTGAAAATCATTTCAAGGAAGGATGCCATTCTATTCAGTTGGTTGTCTAAATTATAAATGAGTTTTTCCCTTCAAGACAGAGAGGTATGTTTCAAGAATTTCAGGCTATAATTTTTTTCCACTTTTCCATCCAACAATAATGATTTTATATTGATAATTTTCTGCCTGAGGTAAACAGATTCTGGTGAAAAATATGAAAAGGCCCCACAATTTTAGCTGAATAAAAAAATCATCATATTTATTAATTCCCAAGTATTCAAGGACAGGGAGGACTTGTGCAGCAAAGAGCAGTCTGCACAGTCAGGCCGTACACTTGGTCTTGGCATGTCCCATGCAAGGAGCGGAAGAGACCAAAAGAGGAAAGAGATGTGAAAACACCAGGGAAGCAAACAGAACCTGCCAAATGAACACTAGTAGGTAGATGCTGTGCCCCCTCTGTAATAATGATATTTTAATAGCACGTAGTGTACGCTAGCTAACATCAAGTGTTAAAGTTTTTTTGGAATATTACTGAAACTTTGAAAGGATGTTAATTTTGGGTGCCACATTAAAAGCAAAGCAACTAGAGTAACCAGATGAAAAGGGAATATCATGATTGACTTAGATTTTACCATGTTAACGTGCTTTTCCAAAGTAGGCTGAGACTTATGACTGATAGAATTATATATTTTTATCAGAAAACAGTGAGCCAAAAGAAACACCTTTGAGAGGGATTAGCAAAGAAGAGGAACATGTGGCAGCTGTGGCTTTCCCCTTCATGTGAAATATCCATTGAAAAGACCAGAACTGAGGCACTGGAAAAGACAGCAGAAGTTCATATCACAGAAATCTTTATGCTTAACTTTGATCAATATTTGCATTCCCAGCAGAAGTTTGTACGACAGGAAAATTATGATTCATTTTAATTAGTGATTGCATTCCCAAAAGAGCAGCAGCTTCCCATCAGCCTGTGAATCTTTAGGGGCAATGGAACAGCCCCCGACCTGTGCACACATCACTCCCATCCAGGCCCATGCTGGGCTGAGGCAGAACAGCAGGCAGCTTGTCCAGGGCACCTCATGGCACCACCTCTTAGCACTTCTGCTTTAGTAAACACCGCAAGCAAAGCTGAGTAGAGTTGCTGTACAAGGAGATTGTATGGTATTCTAGTCCAACCAGCACAGAAATTGTGCATGAGGGTATGCTAAATACCAAGGACACTAAATCTGTGTCAAAAACAAAACTGCTTGCAATGCAGAGAGCAGCATGACACAGTTGTTAGAGTGTAGAGTGGCAAACTGGAAAACTAGGACTCTTCTCAAGGTGTGAAAATAACAGTTATAAATTCTGTCCAGTGCTCATAAAGTGGCTCTAGCTGCTTTCCTGTCACTTTGCTAATTGCTTTAGAGGAGTTTTGATGCTGCAGCTGTGACAAAAAGTAAATATATGCTTGTTAGAATGAAGCTTAATTCTTTTTAACAAGACAAAATTATTCTGGCTATATTTGCTGTACAGCAATCCACATGGTGAATTATATCCTGTATCAACGTGTTGCCATTCTCAGGCTATGTATTTGTCAAGATGTTTGTGATTCATTATGTCCATAAAGGTTTAATCAGAAGCTAAAATAGCCTTATGTTTTACTTGCTTGTGCATTTTAATCCTTCTGTCCCATCCCAGGTGAAATGGGCCTTATAACATCAGTAACAGCACACTGCACTGCCTGAGAATTGCATGCTTACATTTTAGATAGGTGTTTGAGGCACGTTTTTCTTACTGCAGCTCAAAAATGTTAAACTTGCTGAAGGAGGAGAAAATAGATTAAGTTCTGCCGATGCCAGTGGGAGTTTATGTAAATATATTGCAGCAATGCAGTGTGTATATCTATGCTATAGTTAATTACATTGCAAACATATACAGTTGTCACTTAGCACTAAGAGTTTTTACTGTTTTCATTATTTGGTTGGTTTTTTTTGTTGTTGCACTGGTGGTATCACATTGTGGTATCCAATGCAGCTGCCCTATCACGTTCCATCTTTATTGATCCATTTTCTTTTCCATTTCCCTGTCTATTGTATCTCTCTTCTTTCTAGATCCTCCTCTATCTCTATCTTACCCATCCTTCCCTAATTATAGCTGGAAATTAAATAACTAATGTCTGTATTAACCATTGGTGCTTTTTAAATTACTATTTACTTTCTTAATTATTTCATTATTTACTACTGTGTATAAGGGTTTGGCAACTCTGCCTGTGGCAGTGGGGTTAGAACTAGATATCTTCAAGGTCCCTTCCAACCCAAGCCATTCTGTCATTCTGTGAGTAGGAGATGGTTGATTCTGACAGTGAGCAGAGTTTGGTTTGTGTAACAAGAGCATTGTTTTGCTCTAGATTTTACTAATTACCTATTTAAAATAAAACATAGCAAAAGAGTTAAGAATCATTTTCAGACAAAGTAAAACAACTCACGCTTCTATTATGCCTCTTTGGTATCTGTTTGGCAGCTTACAGCTGTGAAAATCAGCTCGTGGTGAGCAGGAGCTGCTGCTCTGGACTACCCTGCTCAGCAGCTTTAGTCATGGAAACGGCTGGGAGCAGCACAACCCAGCTGCCTTGTTAGCGTGAGGAGCTGCCTCCTCCTATACAGCAGGTAAGGACAGCCAGTCCTCGGGCCCTAAACTGAGTTAGCTGAGTGCAAGTGGCATGGAACGCTTGTACTGTGATGAGATTTTTAAAAGGATTGTTCAGATATGAAAAGAAAAGCTTCTGATAGAATTAACAAACAAGGAAGGGCTGTCCTGCAAATGCAATCTAAGGATACTTGTATGGTGTAAGAATACACCACGCATATTCCTTGGACACCTCCATTTAGGAACACAGTGTTCCTTTTCTTTGTTCCCACATTCTTTCTTGTCAACTTGCCTGTTCATACTGAATTATACCTACTTTCACATGAAGATTGATTTAAGTTGATGAGAATCAGTCATCTGTAAGTGATGGCTAGGTTTGATTATGCTATGTCTGACAAAATGATTTCTTTAAAAATGTCAAATTTGTAGTGTGAGCTCCAAGTGAATTATGGATGCCTTTGTTTAATTGCAGTCTTGAGCCTGTTTGCTATTCTAGCTGCCGTTGCATGAAACATGTCTGTTGTGAGACTGGAGTCTTGTGGGCAAAGCATGTTGTTCCCCAAAGAATCTAGAGGATATGTGACACGGCATTACATGCCCAGCATTATGAAAGAATATAGAGTACTCTGAGAGCTTCACGTACAGCATGTGACCTATAGAAGTTACGGTAAAGTAGCTGCCAAAGTTCATCTGGCAGATTTAGTAAGCAAATATCCCTGCTAGCAAAATAGCATCATTTTTCATACTACATTTCTCTCCCCTTTGGGACCTACTCAGACCTCACATTGCCTCTAAATTATTAAATTAGGTCTTCCTCAGTCATCCAAAGGTCGTGGTGCCTAATGTGTGTTAATGTGATGGAAGTGTCAGACACAATTAGTTTCAGTGGTAAAACATGGGTTTATAACCCTGAATGCAATAAATTAAAATGTGCTGTAGATTGCTGTAGTTAGGGAAATTCCTGCACCATTAAGGTTTGATGAGGAGGCTGATGTCCTTTTTGGGTACGAATGCAGAGCACTGGGTGGAAGTGGTGTGACATGCTTCACCTCCACGATCACTATTACTCCTTGTTTAAGAGATGATATATCAAATGGACATAGACCCTCCAAATCCCACTTTCTCTGCCAGGCAGTAGAGTTTTGAGCTGCTTGCGTGTTCCTTTTGCTGAGAAAATGCCAAGGCACATTTTAGGTAACAAAACATCTTTAATCTCAGTGCTGAGAGGGGTGCATGCTGTCAGAGACAGATCTGTTTCTATACAGCTTGCTGCTGAAATTTCAAACTTCTGCCATGAAAAATTCAGCTATAAATAGCAAGGGATGATAGAAGTGGGTAACCTAAGAGGGAGCCATAAAACTGACTGAATTGCCACATTCTATGATCTGTCTAACAGAGTAAGATTTTACAATTAACTGCTGCGATATCTGTTTCCTGCCTGCAAGGGGGAGGGGGGGAGGAAGGGAAAGAAAGAAACAGTAGCAGAAAAGCAGAATCAAGATGGATCAATTTTAATTGAAACTTCTGGTAGCTTTACCACTGAAAGATTAAAAATCAATGCCCAGCTGCAACAGTTATCATTAATAAACCAAGGGGTTTATAGGGTATCCCAAACTGTTATAAGCTTAGACAGTGTATGCAAAGCAAGTACTTCCAGTAGCCAGGAAGGAAAACAATTTTCCCTTTCACCTATGAAAAGCAATCCTTCTGGGAAATCTATTGCCCTCCTAAGTGGCAGTTCAGTGTTTTTAATAGTCTTGCATTATTCATGTGGAATCATCTCTCAGAGGTTGCGGTTTGAGGAGGGAAAAAGAGGCTTCCTCTTTTCTGAGGAGACCACGCAAATCAGTCTGCACAGAAGAGAAGTTGGCTGACTTGGGCTCTCTGGCTTCCCCTGACAGAGGAATCCTCTGTAACTGGCCGAGTGCAAAAATGAAAACCTTGAATCAAAGAATTCAAATCAGATGGAGCTGGAGGGGAAAAGTGAGCAGGGCTCTCAAGTGCTTCAGTGGTTCTTAGCTCAATATCATGCAGTTTTCAAGGGAGACCTGCTGAAATACACTGATGGCACAAATATTGGGAGGCACATTTGACTCTGAGGCAAAGGCATCAAGAGAAAGTGACTAATAGGCAGAAGTCAGATGAGTGAAGCTGGAACAGTGAATGCCATAATGGTACCTTTGGGAGCAGATAATCAAATGTATAAATATAAGCTCCAGGAGTGTTGATTAGGATGGAAGTGAAGAAATGATGGAAGTGAAGATAGGACTTGAGAGTGAATGTCAAATTGAACTAGACTGCATAATTCAATACTGCCATGAGCTGCAGCGCTGCAGTAAATGAGCAGCTGGGCTCAGTGCAGGGGCAGTGCTCTGCCCAGAGAGCAGCACCTGGGACATGCACACCTGCCCTCTGCTCTGTCTAATCCAATGGGTAAGACTGCTGCTACAGGGTGGAAAATCAAACCTGCAAGATGCAATCAGAGAACCAAAGCTCCTTTCCTCATGCGTGTGTAAAGAGCTGCTGACGCACTGCTCCAACAGAACAGGACCTGTGAACAAATTGATTCAGTTTGAAAGGGACGTTTTTGTTTCCTTTTCATCCAAAGAGTAACGAAGCTCCAGAAATGGTGGAGAAACCCAGCGATCCCTTGCAGCTTTTGGAGTATTCAGTTCTAGCTTTTAGCTTTTAATTACAGTAATATGTATATGTGAATATTAAACTCAGGAATTGGTCTTGCTATGCTGACAGTGAAGATGTTAACCAAGCTTTTCAAAGGTGATCAGTACCAGCAGATGTTGACAGCAAGTCTTGCATAATTTTAACACAGATCCAGTTTTGAACAAGATCACTATATGCAAAAATTGAGTTTCTCTGCAAAGAATCTCAAGCAATTTGCTTATAGTATTTACTGTGGAAAGCTGTGGCCCCATGACTGACTGAGAAATATGAAATGCTAGCCCTGATAGGATATTTATCTCCAGACCATACAGTAGAATGAAAAGCATTTCTTCTCTTCTGTGGGTGACATTGGGGAAAAATGCTACAAATTGAGTGCTTTTCTTTTTTTCTTTATATTGATGCTAAATATGTTATTAAAAAATAAATAAAAATCACAACAAAGCACTTAATCTACCAAAGTGTTTATGCCAGTAAAGATCTCTTTGGCTTCAATAAGATAGTTTAGGGATTTAAAATTAGATATATGCATAAGTGATTTGCTAAATCAAGGCTGTGTGAAAAATATTATCTGAACTGATTTGTTTTTAGAGTGGTTTTATTTCTGTACCTTTTTTTTCCTTTCAATATAATGTGTTTTAAGGTCTTTCATTTAAAACTGTGCATGACCTAGTAATGAAAGGATCACTAGCTAGAGTAGAAAGGGTTATGACAGGGTGGTCAGTCAGAAAAATCATCTGCTGCCCGAAAGAGAGGCAAAATCTGGAAAAACTGTTACTTGTTGTTTTTAAGTCAGCATTTAAAAATGATAATAATCAGGTTTTCTTTTGGAAGGGGAGGAGTTATGGGCAGTCCTTCCTGCATGCTTGAGTGAATTAGAATTTTCTTTCCTGCCAACTCAGTGCGTACTCTCATCACCCTTCTTTTCCAGGCAGAGAAGTCAAGGCACAGCGTGCCTCCAGCTGCTCCAAGCCCCAGGCCATGTCACTAGCACGCCTGGGGATGTGGTGCACCACCTGAATCTGGCCTGTGCATGACCGACCGAGCAGAACCTCTGAAGTCTCAGTAAGAATATTCTCCCTGCTATCAATTTTGAGGCTGTTCTCTGCAGTTCTGGTGATGGCTTTTGTTCTATTGAGACTCAAAGTTTGAGGCCTGGCAGGGACTAGAATCATGGAATGGTTTGTGTTGGAAGGGACCTTTAAGATCATCTAGTTCCAACCCCCCTTATTATAGGCAGGGACACCTCCCACTAGATGAGGTTGCTTAAAGCCCCATCCAACCTGGCTTTGAACACTTCCAGGGATGAACTAGTTTTGGTGGTTTGAGAGGGTGCCTCAGCTGCAAACAGCTGGATGTGTCCATAAGATCCATGAGATCAGAAATTTCAGATATATGAAAATGGCCCCGTCATGCTTCTACATTTAAAGCTTACCATATCATTCTTTCTTTCCAAATTCTTTCCCCCCAAAAATGTGTATTGATTAAGACACATGTATATATGACAGCTTTTTAAAAGAGCTCCAGGGGATATCTTCTGAGCAAAAATGATATCCTATGTGCTAATCATATTTTGCATAGCAATCATTAAAGTTATCCTGTTTTAGGGGTGGCATCCATTTCTGAAGTTCTTTACAGGTTCATGTTTTGCACAATTTTATACACGTAAGGTGAAATCTCAGTCCTGGTGAGTCACTTTGTAAAATACCCTGGCAGAGTCTTTATTGCAGTTCTAGGATGCACTTCCTACTGCTTTCTGCCTCCTTTTTGTGCTTTTGCCATGGGTTGTTTTTCTTCCTTGGAAGATAGAATTTAGTTAAATTTGCTTGCGTAATTTTTTGATCCAAAGTAGTTGTTTCCTTCTAGATCCATGGACTGTTTCTAAGAGGACTATGAGTAGTAAATGAAAAATAGAAGTTGACTGCCTCTAGGCAGAGAGGTTATCAAAAACAACTCAGGTCTAATGGAAACACTTCCAGGAATCTATAAATCAAAACAAGCTGATATCTATTTGCTTAAAACTCTCACCTTGTTCTTGCATCTTCTTACAAAATGGATTGCTTCAGCTCTTAGAATTAATGTGAATGGCATGGGAAGTCTGCAATGTGGTGGTGCTTTCCCTTACAGGAAAGTTTTCTAGCAAAAGTTCATTCCGAAAGTGCAGAATGTTTCCAATCCTAGGCTGCAGGCTGGCCCCATTGCACTCACATCTTGGCTGGGTTGCATTCCAAACTCCAAAAAATCTTTCTAGGCGTTCTGCCCAGATTTCGCGAAAGGTACTCTAGCATCCATGTTCTTACCTTGAGTTTCATCTTTCTGTGATGCAAATCAATTTCAAATAACCTTGCTGTTCTGGAGTTTATTTGGTAAGGCTTGTTGTTTTGCCCTGTGTGTCCCCAAATCAGTTATTATTTTTAGTTCTAGGTTTCTTTACACCTTACTAGTTGTTAAAATAGTATAACAGAAGAAGTTTTCTCTTTATAACTTTCCCATTCCCCTCACCATTGCATGTTGTACAATGATGTCTCTTTTACTTCTTGTAAGGAATAAGGATTGCAAAAGGGAGCTTAAAACTGTGAGGGAAAATTAAGCTGGAAGTTTGAGTGAGGCATGGGAAGGGTTTTTAAGCCTTCTCCTCATGGGGCTGCGTTTGGCACTCTGACTCTTGGCCAGCATACATCGCCGTTCAACAGAAGGAATCATTCAAGCAATCTGTGCTAAAACTTGTCAGAGTCTAAATTAAAATGCAGCTATTTTATCTTTTTTTGGTCTTAGGCTTTTACGAATTTTATCCTGCTTGTAAATCAGGGAAGAAGAAAGGGGGAAAAAAGGCAATTTTTTTAATGGTAATTGGGATTATTGATTCTTTATCTTATTGTACATCTATGAAATGAACATTTTGTATCATTTTTGTCTCAAGAGAAAAAGAAGCTGGTGATGACTTCCACAAAAGGAGGATCCCTCTAGCATAATTGTCTTATGTGACAACATAAGCATACTTCTCTTTTTAATTAGTTGCATTTGTGATCATAATTTGGTATGCCTCTCCTAATCCACAGAATGATATAAGACTTTTGTCCCATGGCTCTCAGCTACATCCCATTTTATTGTAATCACCTTCATTATAAGAAAATCTCTTAATTATGCTCAAAATGCTTTGAAGTTGAGAACAGTGCTTTAATGAGCTGAAATGTATAGATGGTATTTTCCCAAATGAAAGGATAATGTACAAGGTTGTGCATATACTGCTATATGATCCGAAGAGTTTGCTTGTATCAGGAAGCAGAAAAGTTGACTAGCACTCAGATCCCATAAATAAAACTCCCCATGTTTCAACTGACTAGCCACATGGCAGTAGGAAATGCCCTTAGGTTTTTTGTGCATTTTCCCTTTGGATAAAGCAAGAATAATTTGACTATAGAGAGGCTCAGTGAAGCTTAGGTCATATTTTCACGAAGTACTTGGGGATCCTTAAGGAAGAGTGGATATAAACGTAATTATTTATTATTTCAGCACGTTAATCTTTTGAAGTACACGCCAGGTTCTGTCAGCTTGGATGCATATGTAGGTGTAGTGAAATTACAGATGCATTTTCCTAAACAGTAACAATATTAGTGTTGTGAATCTGCAATGCTAAGGGGCACTGGGGCAAAGTGTAGGGTGAAAAGTGTCGTGGTAAGGTTCACAGGAGTGTGATTGTTAAACACTGTCCCTGAGGAGAGACTCACTGCATCTTCAAAGAGCTTCAGGAAAAGATTAGCAAGCTGGTACGCTTTGTTTACCTGATGCTTGTGTGTTTTTTTGTTGTTGTTGTTTGTTTTTTTTTCTGGTATTTTTATATACAAGGATTGGTGTTTTATGTACACTTTGGGTTATGTTTTCTTTGTTAGCTCTATAAGTAACTGTATAAAAGCAAGCACTGTTGGTTGGGAGCTAGTGTTGGGGGAAGGTGCTGACAGAGGGAAGCCGAGTGCTTAGAAACGTTGTCACGAAATACTTGGGAGGTGTTACAAAGGCGACCATTACGGAAACCGTCAGATAAGCTTAGCAGGAGGGGCTCTCTGTAGTTTGGAGGACTGCAACTTTTTAAAAGCACTCTGGCCTCAGAAAGTAGCTGTAATAGCCAGTACTGACAGATGGTATTAAAGACACAGGCAGAGGACCAACATGGTTTTGATCCTTTACTTCCATTACAGGCTCTTTCAGTGCATGCCTTGTGGGTTAATTACTTGAGCTCTCACAGAAGGAATGCTGGCTTCTGGTACAGCAGCTTGTAGCAAGACGCGGTAAGAAATCACACATGATTTTGAGACTTGTAGCCTGTGAATGTGTGTCACCCTGGAAACTGCTTGCACCTGCAAGCATGAGTCATAAGAGCTGAGAAATTGCAGGGGGAGTATTGTAGCTGTTTCTGAGCACTGCGTATTGTTCGTCAACAAAGCCATGTAGAATAGAAGAGCTGTATTTAGACATTCCGTTTGCTCTGGTGCGTCCAGAGCACCTACGTGCTCACCCCTGTCCCACTGCACTGCGCTTGTATGCCAGCTGAGAGCCTACCTCCTTCATTTAACTTCAGCTGTATTACATGGTGATTATTATATCTCTACTTGATATATAAGTAAACAAGACATAATTTGTCAGTAACTACAGCATTTCTTTTTTAGGGTTGACAGGCACTTGCTTAAAATATGCAAAGAGACTTTTTTTGTAGTTTAAGAAATGGACTCGTCAGAAGTAAAGCATATCTTTAAATTCAAAAACAGCTAGTACAGGGAGCATGCTGATAAGCTGGCTTTTTGTTCTGCAGATATCATTCTCGTAAGAATGGTATTTGTCCTCTTACGAAACCCATTTGATTTGAGGAGCTGAAGCTTAATATAAATTGGATAGCTTCATTGGCTTTAGAGGGGAAGTGACAACACCAGCTGAGGATCTGTTCTTAAAAGTTTTACCAATGAGCTATTGCTGTTTTGTAGCACCTTTCATCCCTGTGTCTCACAGTGATTTGCAAACATTAATTAAGTCTCACAGCACCCCTGTGATGTATATGTGTTGTTAGTCTTAGAGACGTGTGAAATATTCATGACAAAATTGCAGGCATTCAGAGTTTATTCCTTTTACAGGCTTGTGGGAATGGGATGTTGCTTCTGCATATAGAACTAACAAGATTTGTACTTTATTTCGTGGTCTCTTTATTGATACTAATAATTCTTTCTGGGGTTCTCTTTATTTCATTGAAAGGGGGGTCTCTGATTGTTTTCATCAACTGTCCTTTAGATATTGATGCATGCTTAGTAAGTAAATGAAGTAATTAATAAGTACCAAGACCACAGCTTCTGTATTTTAGACTAAAAGTATATTGTAAGGTTATTCTGTTTTGCTAAGAGGCCCTCAGCAAAAGAATAGCAGGTTTATCAAATATCAAAGAAGCTAGGGCCTCCACACAAGGTCAAATTGTCTCACTCTAGGATTGGGGGAGGGATACAACTGGCAGGCCTCAGGATGCTTCCCTCTATCCTCCTTCCACACTTATCTTTATCCAAGAATCAACAGGTGTCCAGAAATAATGACTGGGTGCTGAGTAAGCAAGAGTTAGAAGTTAATTAATTAGCAATATACATGCTAAGCTAGCAACAATTTATGTTCAACCAATATCTTTATGTTTAGTTGAGTGTCGGGAAGACTGTGAACCTGAAGTACTCAGCCAATGAGGAACCAGGGGAGAAAAAGATAAGCGTCGAGCAATAGGGCATAAAAGATGTAACACTGCTTTCTGGAGGCGCGCCTGCTTGCAGGACGCCCGCCATTGCAATTGCGAATAAAATCTGCTTTTATCAGAGATACCGTCCTGATCAATTATTTGGATATTTCCAACAGGCTCAAGGATATCACAGAAATGCAAAGTTTTTTAGGATTATCTGCATCAGATAATTTTTTTCTTTCTTTTCATGTATGTGTTCACAATGAAAATGTCTATGATGTATGTATAGCCTTCTTGTAATTAATTCAGTTTCAACAGGAGTGCTTGGAGCTCTTCCATGTAGTTGTTGCATTTTAGTTCTTTGTTTCTCCTAATCACCAGAATCTAAATACATGTCCACTACCTAAAAAAAAAAAAAAAAAAAAAAAAAAAAAGAATTTATTTGGGCAAAGATGGTTATGAAACTGTAATGGGAAAAGAAAGCAGTAGAGCAGAAAGTAGAGGTGCCAGACTCCTGGAAGATTACAACAGCCTGCTGGAAATTACTTGCAGACTTCCTTGATCAGAACATCATACTCTAGCAGAAGGCATATTAGGTCAAGGAATGGACTTAAGCTGCAGTGCTGGTTTGAGAGATGAGCTCAGACTTATCCACCAGGTACTCTGGGATGCTGACTTGAACTATGATAATGAATTAATGCCATTTTCCTGCCTTGGTATTGTCCAGTGATTTTGGTGAGAATGTATTTAGATTTACAACAGAGTTTGTATTACAGACCTTGAGAGGCGCTGCAGAAATATTCTGCTGAGTCACCTGGGTTACCAGCCTGATTGCAAATCTTGGCTGCACAAAGGAAAATAAAAAGCTGGAAAGAAGGGCTCAGCATGCTACAGTGGCACCTTGAGTGCAGCTTTGTGCAGGAGAGAAGGAGGAGCAAAATGGGTCCAGTCCCACTGAATTTTAGTGGAAATGTAAGATTTAAGCTTAAAGCACTGCAACCTTTCAAGTCCCTGGAACATTTAAGAGGCCATCCCCTAAGCAAGTATTAGCCAGAGAGGAGCAAATAAAGTATATTTTGCAGCTGTTGACTTTAGACAGCAAAGAGATGAAACACTTGAATTTCTAGTCAGGTCCACAAGATAGACATAATATTGTGTTGCACCATAATCATTAATTTGAAAAAAAGAGTGCTGTGTTTGGATCTAATCTAGTTAGTATCAGCTCCCTTTTTAGTTACCACTGTATTTTAAGAAGGCAATTTTTCAGCTCTCTGGTAATGTAATTTATCACCTGCACTCAAGGCTCTGACAAGATACTGGCCCTTGTGTTGTGCATAGTAATTGCTGCTTCCCTCTTTGGATTTACGCTCCGTGTTCTTGCTATAGCTGAAGTACTTCTGCTTCCAGCTCTGCTTTTCTGGCAAGGATATCATAATGAAACCAAAGTGTTAACTCCTCATCGCATGCAATGCATACAGACTGTGATTCTTACATACCTCATTTTATACAAGGAGAAACCTGGTATAAAGCATGTTACAGCCTCAAAATGAAAAATGTAAATTTGATGTATTATCTGGCTTGAGAAATAACATATAATAGGGTAATTCATTAGGAACCGGGTACAAAAATTTGACAATCGGTTCTCTGATTAAAAGCTACTGACCTATGAGTGGCTGATGGGTGCATAACTAAGTCCAGATTTTAACAGACTTGTTTCTGTGGAATGATTACAAATACTCAGTATTTGAGCAGTTCCTTTACAAGATACGTAATTATAGACCTCTTTAGCTCTTTCATGATGTAAAAGGTATTAAAGGTATAGAACATCTCAGTCAAAGATGCTACACAAATTTCAATATTTACCAAGTATAATTTCCAGTTGCACATAACTGTCAGGGATCTGAAAACTGAAACAGGGCTCAGTTCCAATAGTATCCTAAAAGCAATCAGCGAGAGTAGGTGTAAGATATCAACTATCCTTTAGGCTCTGGGAATTACCATTACCAAATAATTTCAGGGCAACTTTGTCTCACCCAGGCATGTTCTGTGTTGCAAAAATTACATTGGAAAGCAATGCTTATGCAAGATATTGCATGCAAGATGTTATATACAGGAAAGTTCTTCACATGAATATTAATTATAAAAACCTTGACAAATACATGTAGATTTTTACAATCCATCTTTTAGAAGTGATACCACAGTTCTTCTGGATCCTGTGGGTGATAATTAAAATTCTCTTGGATTTTTACCATCTCAGATGCTCACATATACAAAGAGAATTTACAGCCTCTTCGTTGATTGCTGAAAGCAAAATTCTCGTGTTAGTACAACAGAAATCCAGAAATAATTGCAGTCTCGTCATGAATATGAACATCCAGCTGGGGTTTAAAATCTTGGTGATGGAGCACAAAGGGTAATGCACTGAAGCTAAATTCTCATTAGCGAATCAGACCTCCACACTGTGGTATGTAGAAAATGTCTATGCTAGCTGGAAATGAAAGGAGCAAGAAAAGAAGCAAATAAGCAAAATTTCTGAAATATTGGCCTGAAATATTATAAATGTGTTTGTTCTGGAAGATATTTTTTATGAAGTCCCTAATGCCCTAGTCATACCACATCATCTTCCTGCAGCGTGGTCAATCAAGGTTGTAGTTATTCTATTTTCACCTCTTCCTTTTGAACTGGAAGGCATGGCTACAGATGTTGGCCTGAAGACAGGTCTGTACCATAGAACCTTTCAGTCTTCTGATATTTATCAGTTCTGTACTGCAACAGGAACAAAATCGTGCACAGATTTTGCATAACAAAATTCTGTCTAAACAAGCATTCAGTTTGAATTTTTTCTGTCAGATGAGTCTGCAGAGCATGGGCCACAAATACCTTCCTAATTAAAGTCCTGTAAAAATGAATTTACTTCAGTGAAGTGTACATGCATATGCCAGCCCATGCTGTACAATGTGAATGGGGTGGATTTTGAAGACCACCTTCTTAGACAGGTGAAGCGAATGCACGGATAGCCTTGTCAGCTAGGACCACTGACTTCTGTGAGCTTATGCAGTTTGAAGTAATTGCTCTTTCAGTAACTACAGCCATTCTTCGTAGTTGACAAGGCAGTCAAAGCTGACAGCCCGGTCATCTACAGGACAAAGAAGCCAAAAAGAAAAGTCGGAGGCTCTTGGAAGAGTTTTTTCCTGTATGCAGATCATCTCAGGAAACAGTAGTTCTACAAGTAGAAAAATAAATTGTATAAAATATATAAAAAGTATTTGAGGCTTCAAATCTGGAAAGAAGAACATTCCATCCAAATAAGTAGTTTTAGGAAATTGCATCCACCAGCAATGGGGAGGAAAAAGGGGAGATGTAAGAAAACTGATCTATTTAATTAGCTTCTGTGTGAATGCACGATGCTGCTGGGTTACCTGGGTTCTGCAGGCTTGATCTCTGTTGATGTTGTCATCATTATTTTCATAGAATCATAGAATGTCTTGGGTTAGAAGGGACCTTGAAACCCACCCAGTTCCAACCCCCTGCTGTGGGCTGGTTGCTACCCACAAGATCAGGTACCTGGGGCCCCATCCACCCTGTCCCTGATCACCTCCAGGGATGGGGCACCCACAGATTCTCTTGGCAGCTGTGCCAGGGCCTCACCACCCTTTAAGAATTTCTTCTTAACACCTAAATCTAATCTCCCCTCTTTTAGTTTTAAGTCATTCTTCCTTGTCCTATCACTATCATACTGTGTAAAGTCTTGATCCTTCTCCTGCTTACAAACTCCCCACAAGTACTGGAAGGCTGCAGTGAGGTCTCCCTGGAGCCTTCTCTACTGTGAGCTAAACAAGCCCATCTCCCTCAGCCTTTCCTCATAAGAGAGGTGCTCCAGCCCTCTGAGCATCCTCATGGCCCTCTAATGGAACCACTCCAACAGCTCCACATACTTCCTGTACTGGTGGCCCCAAACCTAGACACAGTACTCCAGATGGGGCCTCATGAAGTTAGAGCAGATGGAGACAGTCAGCTCCCCTTCCTTGCTGGCCATCTCTCTTTTGATACAGACCAGGATACAGTTGGCCTTCTGGGCTGCAAATGCACACATTTTGCTGATGTTTGCTTATTTCTTGCTCTCTTCCCACAGATAATGCAGATTAGCTGCTTTGTGCAGAAAAAAATATCAAAGTCACAGAAGTTCAAAATTTTCATGTGAAAATTCAGTGTTGTAAATCGGTAGTTCCTTATGTCATTATTGGCCTTCCAGTACTTGAAGGGAGCATATAAACAGGAGGGGGTACAACTGTTTCCATGGGTGGCTAGTGATAGGACAAGGGGGAATGGTTTTAAACTAAGACAGAGGAGGTTTAGGTTAGATGTTAGGAGGAAGTTTTTCAGAGGGTGGTGATGTGCTTGAACGGGTTGCCCAGGGAGATTGTGGATGCCCTGTCCCTGGAGGCATTCAAGGCCAGTCCAGATGTGGCTCTGGGCAGCCTGGTCTAGTGGTTGGCAACCCTGCACTCAGCAGGGGGGTTGAGACTAGATGATCTTTGAGGTCCTTTTCAACCCAGGCCATTCTATGATTCTGTGATTCATTCTGTGTTCCTAAATATAAAATTAAGATCTAAATTAATTTCTGAACAAGGTGGCCAAGACATGTAAGCATGAAATTAATATTTAAACATTTTTGTGACCTTACATTTCATATGATTTGACTTTAGTAAGATTAATTTTCTGTATTTAAACAACAATCACTCACTAATGACATTGACAAGTCTTACCACTTCATCCCTTGATACCTATGAATTCTGCTGAGATTGTATATATTAACCATCTCCTCTTTTTGTGTGCTTGTTGGATTTGATCTCCTAAGATCTTCTTTTCATCACCTTCTGGCCCTAGATCAAGTATCAGTTTAAATTAATTAAATTTAAAATATTAAAGTCACATTTTGAAGGAAGAAGTGACCCTGTTGTGGAGGTTCTGATATTCATTTAGCTGTGTTATCATAGAGAGTTACCACGAATGCAAATAATCTCCAAGCATTTAAAAACAATGGATGGTCTAGTATTGGTTTGTATATGTGTGTGGCAAATAGTGACTTTCAGAAACAAGTGGAGGAAAAAAAAAACGTGAGCTTCCTCTTTCAGTGTAATTCATCTTCTGATTGCAACTCTCAAGAGTGGAAAGCTTTCCTTCAGAATCTCTCTTGGTGCAGATGCAGTGTTGTCCATACATACGGTGCAAAGTACTACTAAATCTCAACCCTTTCAATTACCAAAGTCCTCTGTCATGATGCACTGTCATAAGCTAAAAGGATTTTCTTATCAAGTTGCCTTAATATGCATTGAGGCAGTGAAGTTTTTAAGAATTTAATCTAATGTAAGTAAAGATTGTATCAGTGTTAATTTAGAACTGTAGAGTTTTGTTTGGATTCTTATTTTTCCAGAATGGACAACTCCTTCCTACAGGAAGGAAGATGAGTAATTCATGTGGTCGTGCTCATTTTGTTCAGTTAATAATCAAATATTGATCCATAAATCAGGTTATGGCTTATTGTACCGTTGTCTTTCATATAAACCAAGAAGCTCGTGGGTAAATGGAGATTGTAAGTATACTTTGCAAAAGTAGTGCTGGTTTGATAAAGGTGGCATCATTATTTTCAGACAGTTTTGTAAAATTACCATTGAAGTTATCATTGATGCTTTATAGTAGTAGTGAAAACTGTTGGTATATATATGTTTAAATACTATGCAACTAATGTATTGTACTTCGTTCTGATATCTCAGAAAAAAACTAGGAAGTATTATCATTTCTCAGAAGAAGGAACTTAAATGGGATGTTAACTTGGTTATATGCAAAAGAATGGTGCTGGGCTGTAGCACTACATCTAATGTAGTCTTTGGTGGATCACATCGCAGGGGAAGTAAGTTGATCTATTTTGATTGGAAACCTGCATCTCTGAGCAAGATTTTAATTGTGGATAAGGTGGCACAAAATTAGCTAAATGGAGTTGCTCTGGATTTCATCAGATTGAATGAGATATAAATCAGGCCCAGAGCCAGAAATATGTCCCAGACCTGCTCACTTCCTATGCTGTGTGCTGCTGCTCTCTCTCCCTCTCTTTTTGACAAATGTATTCTGCAGTAAACTTCCTCCTTCATAGATGTCTCTTGGAGCTGTCCTTTATGAAGTGCACAGGCATTCTCCCTGCCTTGTTATCTCTGTCCCATTCACAGCACGTAAAATTATGACATTTTGTTCTTTGTGTAAATGTTTTATAGGGAAGTAAAGCAAATAAAATGTAATGAGAGGATGAGCTTTGATGGTACGGTAGAAGGGAATGCAGTATTTCAGTAAAAAAAGTGACAGCCAATAACACTGCCCTGTTTTATCTTTTTGAACACATTTTACATTTCATTCTGGTGCTCTGTATTAATTCACATAATATGCCTGTTGATAACAGGTTTATTTAAAACTCATTAAAAGTTATAGGAAAAAAAAGAGATTTGCATACAAAATATGTCTTTTGAACTTTCTGAATTTCCCCCCTCCCTCCTTCCAACCCTTAGCAAGGGCTGATAGAGCAGCCCTTATTCAAACTTCTATCGGCATTGCCTGTCAGTATTTCTGAAAAACCTTCCCGTAAAGGAAGCAGGCACGGCATCCAGGCTGCCAGGATTGTGGAGGCTGTGAGCCAAAAGCAGCCCTATCAGCCATTAATAGAAAATTGGGAACCACTTGAAAGCACTGCAGTGCAGGAGAGCGGCTGTGCTCCAGTGATCCTTATTTCTGAGTGTGTGGGAAGTGGGCATTTCACTGCAGGCTGAGAGCCCTGGTGGGAGCGGCTCCCCGTGCAGTGCAGCACTACTCTGCTCCTCCAGTCTGCCAGCATCCCTCTGCATTTGGGGGTCCCCTCCAGCAGCAGGAACGTGGCCTTTTTTCCTCCTGCTCTAGTTCTTGGCTGTGTTCCTAGTTCTGCCCACATGGAGGCACATGAGCAGCAGTTCTCAGGAATTCAGGGATGTGGAAATCTGCCTGTTTGAAACTGGGGAGAAACAGCATGTACAAACCATCAAGTCCATTAGTAATGATTAAAAATCTAATAGCCTTTTCCTTACAGCTGCCCTACAGCAAACCTTCCATTATTCATTCTGTCATTTACACTCTAGTATATGTTTTCATGCTTACGGCATGAAACTTGCTTGGGGGACAGATGTCAGATGTCACTCTAACATCAGACTCTGAATGTGCTGTAACCTCTCTAGCCCACTTCCCTTATCCTATTTCTCACTCCTATTTCTGGATTTTCTCTGGCAGAATATGAAGCGCTGGTTGCCACAGGAACTGCTGCAGCTATGGGCGAGCAGCCTGACAGCTGGCTCCGTACAACACAGGGGCACAGCCATAGCTCCAGGAGGGCAGAGCCCTGCTGTCCCCGCTGCTGAGGTGGTGGCACCCATTAGCTTTCGAACCACACCGGTCTTGTAATGCTGGGAGGACTCTTGCAGCGTGCTGTCTGGAGGTCAAAGCATTACATGTTTTCAGCTGGCTGCAAGGAAGAAATATGCTTTGCTTTCGAGATGACTGGCTAGAAAGTCATAGGCTCTCTACTGACAGCAGAGATGTTTTGAGTGCACAGAGTAATCGGTGAGGTGCTCTGGGATGTTTCTGTAGGTCAGCTGGAAAAAGTCAGCCTTATTAAGGAACACAGACAAGTACATTTCCCATACTTTGAATCCAGTTATTGGCATCAGTATTTCACTGCATTACAAAGCAAGCTAGTTGTGGGCTGTTGACATTTACCCAGATAAACATCTTCCATGGGCTAAAGGAGAGGTCACTGTGAGGCAGCCATGTGTTATGTATTTTCCCACTTCCTCCTGAGGAAACAGTTTTTTCTTTCCTTTCTTCACCATTTCCACAACATGGAGGTGATCACAGCTCCCTTGGTGCTCTTGCCTCAACCCTGAGGGTATCTGCTGAAGGACCTGAAACACCAGGGGAGCAGGGAAGGATGGGGTGGCAGGAGGTCGGCAGAATTCTTCTTCCATTACTAACTCGTGCAAGTGTTTAAGGCAACTTTTTACACATAAGTGCTCTACTTGGTATGTTGCAGTTTTAATCAGAATTGCATGCTTCTGTATTTTTACAAATACAAAGAAAAGTGCAATCTAGGTACAACTAGTTTGTAACGGTTACTTTTTATTACTTTGTGTGTGATAGAGGAACTGTCAAATTGAAACAAATACTTGGTTATTTATTTTACTTTTTAGTTTTTTCAAGGAAGGAAAGTTCTCTTTCAACAGTAGAATAAAAAAAAGGCATACTATTCTTGAAAAATAAAAACAAAGGTACGGTACATGTAGGAGTGAAGCAGCCACTGCAGTACAAGCTGGAATTATCAGCCCTAAGAAACAGGGGCAGTGAACCAAAGTTAACGAAGGTCAAGGCCAGTGGTATCTTATTGAACTATAACACTATCAGTGTGATGATTAAGAACAGGCACTGAATGTCTATGGAAAGAACTTAGATAGTTTAATAATTTAAAATATATTCTTGGATAAAAGAAGTTAACTGAAGTATTGAGTGGATCTCAGTCCATCAATTGTTCTTATGTTGTTGCTTTAGTATATTTCCATACAGTTTGTGTCTTTATAATGTGTTGGGATGTAATGATGGCGATTTATCTTGGTTGTGCAAGCCGCTTGCCAATTTTATTGCATGAAGCTCTTTTAATTATCTGCTCAGTAGAATAAAAGACAAATTAAGAATCATAAGGGAATAGCAGATACTTTAGAAATTAGATTGCTTTCACTTCTACAGTCTCTGACCTACTGTCTGTCTTGTGAGGTAAAGCAATTGGGTACATGTTAATGTAAAAGTGAGGGAATGGAAAAGACTGATATACACATCTATTAAATTACTGGAGATCCAGAATTGCTTTCTCAAATTTTCTCATGTGAATAGCATGTTTCAACTCTCAAAGTCAATACTGTGCAGTAAGTCTTATATAACCATTGGCATTTTAAAATTAATATATTAAACTTAGAAGACGTGTATCATCTTTTTAATACAACGTAAGATCTTTCTTTTTGGTTCTGCTCACTACTAAATTTATCCTGTTAAGTTATTCATTTTAGTTTTCAGTTCTGAAGAGCACCATTACAAATTAATTGGCACAAAGCACTGCTGCCCTTCATATGTTGTAGTGTGCTTCAGATTATTCCTTCCTTCGGGTTGTATGGTACATGAGAAAATACAGGTGCATGTACAGAGACTGGCTTGGCAGAGAGTCCTTTGAACTGAAAGGAAGGAATAAAGAGAGACAGTATGTCAAGGAGTGACTGTGCAAGGTAGCTGAGAAAAGGAGCTTAAAGGAGAGGGGCCGCTGAGGTTTGCTAAGGCCAGGAGCCAGGCTTTAGGAGCCAGCAACAGTACAGGAGATGAGTTGTAGCGAGTTGAAGTGATGGTGACACAGAGGAAGAGAGAAAGGCTTCAAAGATTCTTTGTCCTAGGATGCAGGTGAAACTGATTTCTTTCTTCCAAAGAAACATGGTGATTGGAACTGGGATAGGGATCCCCAAAGAATCACCTCTTAGAGAGAAAAGATGCTGAGCCATGATTATAAATTCCCCAGAAAATAATATTCTTTCCAAAAAACTACAGCAAGATTCAGTATACATATCAGACTCATTCTGTGAATGATAAAGGACACCCAGAAAATATCCAGTAAATAAAACCAAATTGTCAGTCCTAAAATTGGAATTGCTAGCAGTTCTTCAAAGGAAGCTTGAACATATGCCTCAAGCAGCCCTACAAAGCCATAAGTGCAGGGTAGAGGTGATGCATTTTTAAAGAGAATTAAAATATTCATAGACAGCAGCTGAGCTAGCCACAGACAGGAATCTACTTTCAGCTGGCTGGTGAGGCAGGCTGGAAGCCCAGGGCACTGCATGGTGTCAGCATGCATGCCATTCGCAGGTGCTGATGAAATTCGTGCACGTGGCTGAAACCGGGCTTCTCATGAACTGACAGACTCTTTAGTCTGACGCTGGATTCCCTCAGCCATTTTCTATGTTGATTTGATTTATACCTTCTTGACGTCAAGTCTAGCAGCATGCGTTTTATGTCCTTCGAGTGGAAGTGCCAGTGAATTTGCTAACCACATTTTTCTTAAACTTCTTTTCTAATTCAGTAGGAAGGAAGTTTTGGATGGTAGGATATGTAGAATTATTTTATTTCACTTAAATTTTAAGCAATAAATATATTTCATTTCTAGAACCAACAAAGCAGGACTTTTGCCTTTCGTGCACACCTTTCGCCACAGAAATTTTCGCTGCTTTGGAAATAATTTAGTTTTTGAGCTTGAAAATACATGCATGCATGTGCATGAGGTCAATTGCTCTTTTTTTTTTTTTTTCTATTGATACAGACCTTGCTGGCTCATATTCATATTCCTGGTAAGCGTTTCTTTAGCCCACAACATTATTTGCCCGTTTCTGTTTCTCATGGACAATTATTTCACTTCTTTTCCTTTTCTCCCATCATTCATATGTTGTAAGATGTTACTTTTCATTGTTGTTGGCTAATTGGATAGCATTAGGACAGACGTGGATCTGAAGGGTACAGGTATTTTAGAAAGAAATAATAGAAATGTGCTGAGCTCCCTGCTGCAGCACAGCTCCAGGTCACTGGGTTTTTCTCTGGTGCTACAAATGAGGAGGAAGTCAGGAAGCAGCACTCGTGCATTTAAGGGGTTTAATTATGTTTATTTTGATACTACATGAATAAATCAATGTCTGCTATTGATTATTTTCTGTTGCTACCCTCTGGCACAGATGTAGCTCACTAGCTGCTGATGGTATGTTTATTTTTATAAGGGAATTGAAACTTCTTACAAGCCTGTCAAAAAGTCTAAGAGGTGAAATTTGCTTCCTAGTTTTGTTCAATGGCTTGAAGTACCCTGGGACATCAGCCAGTCCTTTCTCACATTCTTCTTTGCCTAAAAATGATTTTTTCCTATGTCTGAGGGCATTCTTGAATTATATGTGGGAATACTACTGGTATTTATGAATGCAAAGAATGATATTCATGATGCCTAACATGTTTCTAAAGGAAACTATGCTAGGAAAGTTTAAAACTCTCTTTTGTAATGGTTTTAATTAATCAGGGTGATCTTGATATTGTGATATTGTCTCCAGAACAAATGATATTAAGCCAAAGTAAGTGAGATCAGAAAATTACAGAGAGGGTTTTGTAATTTAAAAGGCAGTGCTTGTATTATTAAACCTCAACTTTCTGCTACATTTATTTGTTAGAAATTACTGTTAAATTGATTTTTATAATTTTATTTTTGCTTTAATTATTATTACCTAACTTGGGGGTATATTTGAAAAAAAAAAAAGTCTATATATACTTGTGTTTGTCCTTCTAATTTAAAGATGAAATGTATGTTTAAATAAGCAAGTAGTAAGAGGGAGAGAAGGTGCTTCAGGAAAATTCAGTACAGAAACATGCAGGTCTGACCACACAACAGCTGGTTTGAATGGTTCTACTGTTTAGAATAACCAGTCTTCTGAAATGAAACCTAGACTACCACTTTTGTATTAATGGTAGCTACGTAAATTCACCTTTTAAAAAAGCCTAAAATGGTAGCTTGGTGTCATCATAGTACAACTATGGTGTACTATGGTTATTTATTATTATTATATTTATTATTATATACTAAAGGTGGACTGTCTGTGTGATCGACTGAGAAACTGGTGCATTGCTTTCTGTCAAAAAAATTATCCCCTACTTTAAAATCAGATATTTTTCAAAAGAGCTGTACCAAAAAAAAAAGGCACAGATATTTAGCTCAGCTTTCAAAGCATGCAGCCATGGTTCAGGAAAGCCACTGCAATAGTAACTCTAGACACTTTGTTGCAAAACCTTATTTAAAACATGAACCAACCTTTCAAGTTCTTCTTTGTTCTGCCTTTGTTCTTTGTAAATAAAGTTGAAAGAAAGGCTCAGAGCTGAGAATAGCTGTTTCTAATCCCTGCTTGATTATTGCCTTTCTGCTAATTGCAAACCCATTGCAGAGATGGACCCACCAAGTGGCTTCGTTAAAGTCCCAGTCTCCAGATTTTAGTCATTGATGCCTTGGCTTGGATTTGTATGGGCGCCTCAGGTGGAAAATTTTCCAGTCCCTCTTATCTCTGAAAGAAAATCTTACTTAAAAACATCAAGTACTTCCAGCTCAAAAGCGTATTCCTTGGTGATGTCAGACATCAGGATGTCATGGAAAAGATGGAAAGCTGGAGAAGAGAAATATTAAGCCTCTGATGCGGAATAAGGTACAATGACTTACATATTTATGTCTTTTAAAGTCTGCTTCTGATGCGTCTCTGGTACCTGTTCACTGACTTGGACTCATCTTGGAAGCATAGCTACAAGCAAGTGGCTCAAAAGCTACTGCTGTAAAGTAGGAAGCATCTGGTAGCATCAGTCCTGTTAAAAGACTAGGAGACTTTTTTTGAGAATGCCTTCATTTTCCATAATTTCTGCCTTGCATGGCGGTAACTTTCCTTTGGCTGAGCTGTTAGTGAGAGAGAAGGGCACACGTAGCCCACGGACCTGTCTGTGGGGCAGCTGCAGTGTTCCCAGGCAGTTTCTCTTTGAATTTGCATGTTGTTCAGTGGGTGTAAACTGACAGCAAGTACTATTTCTGGAGGAAATCAAAGTCAAATTATATAACACACAGATGTATAGCAACCTTTAAAAAAATTAATTTCTTTCAAACAAGAGAGATATACACATGCTTAACCCTTCTGCCCTTCCATACACGCAGATGTACGTTGTCATTCTTATGAGGTGGACTAACCAATGGTATTTAAAAGAAAGAGATATCATTCAAAAATTGATTTCAGAACACAAAAGGAACAAATTGTTAATTTGATCCACTTCCCTGTAGTGATGGAGGTCATGCCCTCACATCTCTGCAGCTTTTACTATTCTGATCAGTCCTATTATCTGTTAATTTTTCTAAATATTTGTTTCTGAGCTTGTAAATAGGACCCCTTTAAAAGCCCAAAGGGTTTAGTGACTGTTCAGTCAATGGGTCAAATGAAAATGCTTCCGAAAGTGAAAAGGAGATGATCTGGAAGAGCTGCAGAAATATTTTTTTTTGGTAGGAAAATTGTATTGATGTGTCTTGTAGGTGGAATTTTTTTTCAAGATGGAGATTGGAGTGCAAATCTCATATGACTTGGGGGTCTCTAAGAAAGGGATGGAAACACGGACAGCCACGGATGGGGACAGGAGCAGTAGGCACAAATGTGTTTTGTTTCACTCCAATGTAAGAGACTTTCTATTTAGTTGTGTCTCTATATGATTATGCATAAAAAATAAAAGTCGATATTAGAGATGGCAAACACCTTATTAGTATCAAAGTATGTGCTATTTGTTAAATACCTCTCCAAGATACTCCTGCGGGCATCAATTTTTTTCTTAGCTGGTAATTTGTTTATGAATATTGGCATTTTTATGTTACCAGTCCACTGAAAAGGAAAAAACAAGAAGATCTTCAGGTGTATTTTTATATCCCTGGGACTTGCAAATACTTGTTACTTAAAAGCTTCAAGGCTGTCTGAAGGGATTTGGTTCCACATAGGAAAGGGAGACTATCCATTCTTCCCTTGATCTGGTGGATTAATTTTCATAAGGGGCCTCTGAGAGTTCCTCTACATCTCCCTCCAGTATTATCAGTTACGTGAAGGAACCGATCTTGCTAAATGTACTGGCAGCAGTCCTTTTTCATATGATCTGTCACACTGAAGTTCACAAATAAAGCTGTATTTTGCAAAACTAAGCTCTCTACCAGCGCACTGTATGAGTCAAGGGGAAAAAAAAGTAATGAAAAGAAAAAGGAAGTTTTAATTTGCTACTTAGCTAGTTCCATCTGCAGTGGAGTGGAGGCCACCTCTCTAATTTTCAAAGAATTAGGAGGCAAAAATTTGCCTAACACTTGTCTTAGAAGTCCCATTTATGAGTAATTCCAGTTTTCTAACCAGGCAGTCTGGTATGTATGTACAAGCACTTCATGTCTATCCACCCACACTTTGTCCTTTCTGTCTTCCTCTGAAATACACCACTCTGGGGCTCAGTAATACAAAATTGATGAACAAATAATATGCTACAAGTTTGAAAATAGACTGCTGAGTAAATGAGTTGGATGCTGCTTCTTTCCAAACACCCGAGCTTTATCTAGAGCTCTTAAAATCAGAGAGTTTCAGTATTTTTTTTAAGCATTTATCTGCTCTATCTATTAAACACTATGTACTCCCATTCAAGATGAAGTATTGCCGTGGTAAAATAGTTTTATTCTATTGAGGTAGAAAAATGGAAATCCTATTACCAGTACATTATTAAAAATAAAACATAGACTTGGCTATTGCTGGAAGTGTTCGGGTTTCACCATGTGCGCTGTAGTCTTAAGCATAAAACAGATTTGTGCAGGAGTTAATTATAGTTAACTGCCAGGAAAATAAAAAGTATACTTTTTATTTTATTTTATTATACTTTACGAGAAATTGGAAGATCACATGGTCTTAGGTAGATCTTGAAGAACAGGTGAGATTTATCTCTGCCCAAGGCACATACCGCTTGTCTTTAGGCAGTGACCTAATGCATCAAACAGGAAAAGTGTGGCAGTTATTGCTAATAATGGTTGTTACAGCATGGTTATACTTGGGTGTACAAAGTAACCCTTTGCTATCATTAGTGACATTAAAAACACACTTGCTACTCAGTGATCTTTAGTCAGGCAGTTTCTTGATGCTGTAGTTACAGCAGTTTGTGTTTTTACTGCAGAGGAAAGAGATCCATGTAATTTACGTCAGGATAGGCTTTTCTGTTTCCTGTGTGCTAAGTTTGTGTTTGAAAACTACGGCCTTTTTTGAGCTTAGTGGATTAACTCAAGCCTCTGGTGTCATTAGAAATGGAAGCAGGAGGTAGAAGGAAGGTCGGTGTGCTGAGGTTACTGAGGGAGGCATGTTTCAGTGCAGCGAAAAAAATAGAAATCTCACGTGTCCAACAGTAGGTGAGGAACAGAGGAGCGCTGAGGAAGTCAGGGAGGAACAGGTAACTTCAATCAAAATGGAAAACAGGCCTGGTTGAGAGGCGATGTCAGAGACAGATATGAGATCATTTATATTCTGGGTGATATTAATCATTCTGCATATTACATTATTGAAAACAGCTTCCCAAATGACTGCAGAGAGTTCCTGACCTCCCGTCTCCTTCCTCTCCCTAATTATTATCCCTTCTCAATTCTTCTTGTGCAGCTGTTTTCTTCCACCTCCTTCTTCCAAAGTATTCCAATAGTCCCTAACTTCACTGCCGTTGTAGAGAAGAAAGCTGTTGTGTGAATACTCCCCAGCATCTGGGCCAGTTGTCAAAGTGCACTAACAGATCGATATTGTTTACCAAAGCTTTATTTCTTGTTGTTAGTATACTTCTTGGAATATAAAGGAGGTCAAATGAAATTCTCCATGGGAGGTCCAAATGCTGCTTTCTGTTTGCCTGGGTAATCCCTGCAATCACAGGTTTCAGATCACAGCTGTTCTTCATGTGGTGCTCTGAGAGGAAAACCTGAAGAAAACTCTGAAGCTGAGAAATAAGTAGAATTAAGAGCTTTCCTAATTAGTGCTACCTTCTACAGTCTATTTTAAGCTGTTTTCCTTCAGCCTTAACCATTTGATAGTTTCCCAAAATGTAAATTAATCATACCTGATTGCTTGCTGGAATTTGTAATTTACTTAGGTGCAAGTGAATTAACAGCATTTACCAGGTGCTGGATAATTTAGCAGGAGATACTTGTGGCACGTATGTGGGAAATATGTTGGCTGTTTGACTTCATTGGCTGGAATATTTTAAGATTATGATCAGCTAAATTTTATTACTGCATTTCTGTTCTGGGATGACTCACACATGAAATACCACAAGAGTATGTTCTATGTGTGACCAAACTGTCCCTTGCAATTATGCCACATGGTAATTATTATTGCAAAAGATTCAAAACTACCCATGGGAGGACTACTTGGGAAGTTATTTTGGGGCTGCAGTTGGTTGCTAGGGTGAAGTTCAAGTCTGAAGTAATTCTAGACATGACATTGTATAAAGAGCTTAAATGAGCACATTTAAAAATTAATTAGTTCTCATCTCTGAAGATCTCTGAAATTCTTTTCCTTCCAAAATGTAAAAGTAGTTTAGATATATTATTCTGTGTGTCTCACATTATATTATTTACATTGAAACCAGTAAGAAAAATGCTCCATTTCACTTCTCTGAATATATTTACAGCCTTTTTTTTTACTGTTCATGAAGCTGGTTAGTATTTTCTTTCATTGAAAAGACTGCAGATATTAAATTTCCCAAGGAACAGTACATTCCCAGAAAGCTGTTGCAGACACCAGAAAGTAAAAGGTACAAGGAAAAGACCAGAAGATCAGCAAGAATTGGCAGCTGATTATTGAGTGATCCAATCAAAACTGATATTATCATAGCAGAGACTTGCAGGTGTTTAGATTTTAAGATGATATTTGAGACTGTAAAAGTAATATTTTCAGCAGGAGCCTTGATAAATATAATCCTTTCTGAAGCTCGGTGTACTCCCAGTGCAGTTGGCATTTTAGAAGGCAACAAAAGTTTAATTTATAGTCAGATACAAAGGAATGAACAAAAGTTACTATAAAAGCTTTTTTTGAGACTGTGAACTGCTAACAACTGCCAACTCCTCTCCCAGAAATGGACTACCATGTGATTTGCACAGAAGTATGTTTGGGGACCCAGAATGGCCCATCTAGAAAGTCACATCTGTGTATTTTGTTTTTCTTGTAAAGCCTATACAGGTCAGAGAGCAATTGTTCATAGAAACTTCAGTTTGTAACCTTTCTGAAGAACCTGATCCTGGTTTCTGAAGTAACTCCAGAAGATTAGAGAGCCAGAATGTTGTACAGCAAACTGGCATTAACTGTGTGTACATCTAGATTTAGAAACACCTTTATTTACAGAAAACCAAGAGGAGTAGTTATTTTGATATTTTTCTCTGAGCTTTCTTCCCATTTTTCTACCTTCTGCCTAGTCTTACCTTCTTATTTATCTTTTTCTGTTCTCTTCTGTTTGCCTTCTTTCTAATCTGCATAGTGTGTTTTTTTCTCCTTTTTCATTTCATCTCTGTATATTTCTGGTTATTATCACAAAGTCAGTAAGATGACTTTTTTCTTGACTTGCAGAGTCAGTCTGTTTGGAGGCATCGCCTGTGATGAGTGGCATCAAGAAACACTGACTCAGTGAAGTCATGGAACAATAATGAAGGTTAACTGTCCAAAGGTAATTAGAAATCTCTCCGCTACTTTATTACCATGGAAGTCATGTTCCTGCCAAAGATGCCAAGCTTCAAGGAGACAATTCATTAGTACAACAAGTTATGTATTAGTTTGCTCTCAAAGTAAGATCACAAAAGCAGACAACTCCAAGTACCCTGATTGAATAAGAGCTGGAAGACTGTGATCCTGCACCTCTTGCAAAATATTAGAAAAATTGTCTTGTAAAGATGATCACATCAATCTTAAGTGATGTCTTTTTATGTGTGCAGATCCCAAACTGGTGTTTGTACGTACATAGCACACACCTGCTTGAAACAGCAAATGCAGTACAGTTCCTGAAAGTCAGTAAAAAGAACCAGACATTTGATTTGTTAAAAGAAGCTCAGCATATCACACACAAAAAAATGCTATACATAATGAAAATAGAGAGAGTATACTCTAAATGCCTTTATTAAGAATTGAATTCAATTGCATTTGCAGAAATGTTGATGCATAACTCTATGTTACATTTTGTTCTGCCAGCACAACAAAGGATGAGAAAACGGCATTTTCAGAGCACCCCAGGTGGTTGAATCTTCTGGGAAAGAAACATTTCACTGGGAACTTTGAATTCAAGTTTTCCTATGAACTGCCACCAATATGGTTTGAGTACCTTTGTGTGCTGATGCAATTTTCTCAGTGTGTTTCAGAAAATTCATCACCTTGTATTGTTTCAGATGAATATGTCAAGAACTTATCAACATTCTTGAATCTGTTTTCCAGTATATTGCTTTGTGTTGGAATTTGTCAGCATCACTGGCAACTGCTTAAGACGATCATAAAGGAGTTGCAATTTTGTGGACGTGGTTAATTTTGGCACAATTGTTATTCCTATGGTAAGCCCTGTGTGTACTGCTGTTCTTGTCAGGTTCATTATATGTTTCCCTTTCCAAAGTATTATGTCTTCACATTGAAATGTTCATCCAAACTCAGATTTGCCAAACACGGTCTGAATCTTAACAGGGTGTGGGTTTCCAGGACAAAAAAAAAAATTGTTCCTTTTTAGAAGAGGAGGGATTTGGATTTTAAAATTCCTCATTGTATTTTATAACACAAGACTTATTTTGCATTTCTAAATGTAACATTTCACAAGCAATTGCTTAGAAATCACCTTGATGCTCACTGAGTAAATTATAACATGTGGAATTTCAGGTTTGTTTGTGAATTTTAAATTCTAAGAAAGCAGTAATAACTATCAAGGTTTGATGATCTAAACGCATTGTCCTTTTCAGGTAAGAGCATTATTTAATACTTGAAATTTTTATGCATGTTTTCCACTCTAGGAAATTAGCCTTGAACCAGTAGCATAGCTAGGGAAACTGGGGAAAGTACAGTACTTTATCTCCCAACATGTCTGTGAGAGACTGAAGTGGAAATAGAAGCGGTTTAAGCCTTTTCTAAAACCAGACAGTTTACACAGACAGAATTTTCTACACAAGATGAAACTGAACATCTAGTCCACTCTGTTTCTTACAGAGGCTGTGTAGAAAAATCTGAGAATCTCACATCAGGCAGGTGCAGGATTCAATCTCTTCCACATATTTTATTTCTCATCTCAGTGTGCTAATAAATTATAGTGCTCATCATGAACGTGACACAAACATGGAAAGACATCAGTACTTAATATTGTGCTCACAGCCAGGGTCTCCCTGTGCATGGTACACGGGGAGAAAACACAGCTAGTGCTGGGCCAAACAAAAAAAAAAAAAAAAAGGAAAAAGATAATCCCCAAAATATCAAAGGAGCAGTGTTAACATTTGTATTGCAATGTAAGCAATTAATTTATTGCCAACTGTCTTTCATCTTCTGTAATACTTTTAAAATAAATGGATAGATTTTTTTTTAAAAGCAAAATCCATCAGGGTCAGGGCAGATTTGTGATAACGTGGGACAAGTTCAGCAGTGACTGTGGAGGCTGTTGTGACAAGGATGCATTTTCCAAGAACGACTACCCATGTCTTCATACAGCAATCTACACATCTCCTTTATATTCTGAGCATAAATTATTTTGCTTTACATAATACTAACATTTTTGAAAATTGTGCCTTTGTGAAGAATCTTTTAATGAGAATGATGAATAGCAGCTTGTGGTTTAAGAAACAAAAAATTCTCCTCAATAGTATAGATTTAAAGGAGGATTTCAATTCTGTCGCCTTTAGCAAGCTTTCAGTTTAACACTGATGAGGGGTGCCAGTATGTTGTCCAGGAGTCTGAAATTCTGTTGGCTCCAAGGTTGTTGGAGAAGAGATGCCCTCCCACTTTCTTTCTTTCAGTAGATATTAGGACTTGGAACAGCAGTCTGTATTTATCCACAGTAGTTGTTGCTGTGAAACTGCCAACTTAGATACCTGCTGTAGGATGAATTATTATATATTAGGTGAAACCAGTTCATAGAAGATGGAAAGCTGGATTTTTGTTTTGTTTGATTATTTGTTCTTTGCTTTTTTTTTTAAAGTATTTTGGAATGAAAGTAATTCTTCTGTTTCTTGAACTACTTTTTCATCTGAATAAGAAAATGCGTATTGCACAGTTCTTAATTCGATCACAGATTTCAGGCCAACTGAACTGTGTTTTAACAAGTCCATCATTACTATTAGATGCTTAAAATAATAAGTGTGCTGAGTTTCTTAATGTTGTTACTCCATTTAAATATAACTTTTTTAAGGTGAAGGATTTGAATATTTTTTGCTCAGTTATTCAAAGCCATTGGGATGCAGCATTTAGTTTTTGTTGGCATTTCTAATACAGTTATTGGTTAACAAAAATAGACAGTTGTACATTTTAATGTTCTACACTGCCAGTATTGAAGAAAGTCTCCCTCATCTTTCTTTGTGCAGTGAGATGATTTGAGTGATAACCATAATACAGTTCAGGGACTTATTTCATTGCTTTCTAAATAGAGATTCTGGAGACTATAGATCTAGATTACAATGTCGAATGGCCATTGTGCCTTGGGGAAATACATTCTCATTAATGGACTTGCTAATGATTATCATTGAAGAGACTCTAATAGCATCAGATGTAAACGTTGTCACAGTCCTCTATCTTTATCATACAGATATGGAGATGCATCATTAATTCACAGAGACTGATTCTCAGAGCTGGGCAAATTATGTCTGAAGGAAATTAAATGTTGTGCACTATCAGTTTAATATCTCAGATTTCTATTTTGAATTAATAGGGTCTAAGAGTTAAGAGGAATTGAACCAAGACAGTAGTATGGGTCATTCAAAAGAGGTCAATGATATTTATGATGGGGAGAAGTATAGATTCTCTGCTGACTATACTCACTTGTACTCACTATTTGAAACATGCTGTAAGAATGTTTTTCTGTCTGTCTCTGAAACATAAAGAGCAGATACAGCATTAATCTGCTACAAACTTTGAAACTCTGAGGGACAATTAGAAAAAAGTTTTTGAGGAACTGATGAAAGAAAGTGCTATAGATTCAAATTAGGAGAAATCCTATCTCAGTCCATATGCCCCATACTTATACAGATACAAATTGCAGAAAGTAATGTCTTGTAGATCTGGAAAAGATGTAAAGATGAGGAAATTTACATCAGAGACTTAATTTTCTTTCATGCAGGACAGCAACAAGGATAAGAAGTCACCTGTTAAATCGGGTTGTAACATGGTATGATGGGAAATCGCTGGCTAGAGCTATGCCTCCAGCAGCCAGCATTGAGGCATTGTTACAGTGACTGCCCTGGCTGGCAGCAGTCAGGCGGAGAGCATGGTGCCACAGTGATGCTGCTTACTGCTGGCAGAGTGAGTGGGCAGGAGCTAAAATGCATAAAAAGGAAATTATCCTGTGACTCCATCCATACTGCAGTGTGCCAAAATTTGGCAGGTTCGTTTTGCACCAATTAGGAGGTGGGTCAAAGCTGCAGTCATGTGCCTGTGTTGTTTATCAAGCAGGTAGGCTAATTGTCTTCTAAGTAATGATTATTCTCTTATAAATTTTGAAACTTTGAGACAAAATTATTGAAAAGTATGTGATGAATTGTAAAAATTTGAAGAATAGATTTCAAAGCCCTGAAATATATCACTGATGTCTTTTTGTCACGCTTGAGTTTCTTTCCCTGCTTCAAAATTCTCTTTTTTATTTTCTCAGACTGAAGCTCCTATGTAAGGTTTCGGTTGGTACTTCTAACTTCACAAGAAAAATGCTAAAGAAAAGCTTTTTCTGCTCTTTCCTCACTACACTGATGTGCACTTGAGGGTCTCACATTTCTTTTAAGTTATTGACAAATCTATGAAATGAAATATTCTAATTACTTATCTCTAATGAATAGAAATGTGCAAATATGTGAGATTTACAAAATGCGCTTCATTAAAATTTTTCTATGAACCAATCTGTGTTCTTTTTCTGCAGTCTTGTGTATTCCTCTGATGTTATTTCTGCTTTATATTGTATTATTTTAATATTGTGCTCTGTTCTGAATCCCTGAGACTGAAGAATAATGGTTGTGAAGAATAATGGTTTCTCTCTCACTCTAAACTGTTCGGGCATTGTCTTTTGTGGGTAGCTGTCAAGCCTTGCAGATTTCTGACAATGTAGAGAATGCACTGTAAGGTCTGTAATGATAACCTGGCTTGCTGTGAAAATTTGGTGAAGAGAAACATTAGCATTTTTTTGTGACAAGTTAACTGTACTTCTCACAAAGGTAGTTCTCTTTTTTTCTCTCTCATCTGTACTGATTTGATGTGGCTTTAATGCTGCAATCTGTGAAGTATAAAAGTTGCCACCTATTCATCTCCATCTCTCTGTCACACTTCCCATCTGTTTAAATTCCCCCCTCAGGAAGTCACTTTCTATCCCCATTGCAAAATTCTCATTTCTATAATCCCAGCCCACCCCGAGCTGGTTCCCCAAAGAAGCATCTCGCTGCGCACATCACTTACTGTGTTGATACTTCTTGTTAGCATGCAGCATCAAGTTCGCACCTCCAGATAACCTTGATAAATTAAAAATTGGCTTATCAATATTCAATCAACCTCTCTCATTTATCCGAATGTCTGACTTCCTTTCTGTCAGAGCTGAGTTTAAATGGCACTGCAAAAGGAAATGGAATTAAAATTGCATATTTGCCTTTTAAACAGAAATCAAATCAGTTTGCTTCTAATGTCACCTTAAACGCTGTATTTTAGTGACAGTGAAATAAATAATAAGATACAGTGGCAGACATAATGTTTCAAAAGGTTAGTTTTCATTACATTGTTGGTTTTGAAACATCAAATCAACATTTTATTAGGATAATTCGGGAAAGGTACATTTGATCCACCCAGTTCTTTTCTTTGCCATCAAGTCTTGCTGATTGTTCCATGTCACTTTTAAATGTCCAGCTTTAAGTCTTCCTTTAACATATCAACAGCTGCATAATTTCCTAAATCTGATCTCCCTTCATCTTGTGCTTTGTTGCCTTTGCAGTTTAGAAATCCCCATACATCCCTTTGTGTTCCCACAATTGTTATACAGTGGTTTTCTGAAATTCTGTATCACTCAGCTCATCAGACCCTCTTTTAAGCCAAAATGGTTCTTGACTTGAACTAGACTTTATGCCTGTTGCCCATCATCCTGGTTTTGCAAATTACAGTATCTGTTATTCAGAGGAAATGACAGTGTTGCTTTAGTGTTGTAACAAAAAATATAACAGCACATCATGTGAAGGACGTGCTTACAGCAATTACAGCAAAGGCCAAGGTTTTCAGAATTCATAGTGATTTGGGGTGCCCATACAGTGAGACCATAAATAGATTGGATTTTCAGTCACAGCAAAGTGGCAGCAGCATTGTCATTCAAGAGGCTTCCCATGTCTATCTGCTTGTGAACTGCTTTCTTTGATATTTTGGTTATCAGGGGTCCTGAAACTGCAGGTCATCCTGTGATGTGTTCCTAAACATGCGGAAGTGTTCTTTTCTCCATGGCTGTATTATCAGACAACAGAAGGCAAAAAGAGGCCAATCTTTTATAACATTGCATAGATCTTGTTAGTTTATATATACCATGAACCCTGAAGGCCCTAACCCATAAAACCAAAGTTTCCTGGGAGTTTATCTTGTAGGTTCATTTCTTGTGGTAGCAGCTGTCCTGGAAATTGAGGAGTTCTGCAGTTCCCTGCCTCACTTCTGTTCTCAGTGATTTCTAATTTGGTGGTGAAGATGATTAATCCCATATGAGGCTCCAAAATTTTGGGGGTTTCTGTTTTATTATCCCTATTACCAAGTCAGTGAGGCACTTTGCTGAGCGCTAGCTGTACTATTGAAATCAATCTGCTTAGGTTTCTACACTAAGATAGTTAAAATTACTTAAGTCTGCCAAACATAACCTAAGGTCAAGCTATTTCCCTTTTAATTAATTTAAACAAAACATTTGAACAAAATCATTTTAGATTTTTTAATTTTTTTTAAGTTGAAATATTGCTTTCAAAGGAAATAACACCCAAAGAATAAAAAATTACACAAAACATTCCTGATATGATTTTATTTTCAGAATGGATTTTATTACACCCCTTACTATAAGCTTTGCACCTCTCTGATTGAAAAATAAATAAGTAAATAAATTATTTACACAGTTCTAATGACTTAACTGAGAAACTGATTCAAGCACCCAAGCACATCCTGTATCCCTAGTCTCTTCCATAACCTTGTCACACAGCCTTACAACCCAACACAATAGGGAAGTTGGAAATGATGAAAAGTAATTTTCAAGAAAGTGCTTACAACATTTGAAAGATTCTCTGGAAAATGCCTAAAGGAATTTATATATCTAATTCTAGAAAACCTAGTATTTAAAAAAAAAAAAAAGGAAAAAAAGCCAATTTCTGAATTTTGCATGTTCTCAAGAATATGAATATTAGAAAATTTAAGGCTATCTTTTAAACTTTGTTCTTGCATTGGAACTTGCAAATTGGAGCTTAGTAACTCCTCAGTCTGAGTTTAATTAATGTCCTATGCACTCACTGATTCTTCAGCTGTTCCTGTCTTCCCCCTCCCACCTCAGGACAGTTACTTTAAAATTAAATAAGTATGAGAAGGATGTAATTAAATCCTGTCACGATTCAAAGGTTTGTTTTATTTTAAAAGCTGAGTATAATTGTTGCTAATTTTAAGGGTGCAAAAGAAGATGCTTAATGGTGTATAAGAACTGTGGAGTAACAAAGCAAGAGGAGATGCAGCCAAGGAACTGTTACTCAAATATCTTTGCAAGGTATAGCATAATTATTTTAAGTAAATGTTCATGTCTATTTTGTATCTGGGAATGTCAATAATTTTTTAAGAGTGAGAATTGCACAGCATATAGAATGGCCAAGATGCCATATGATCCCGTCATAATCTTACTCTATCAGTTTTGAGTACAATCTTTGTAGAAATCTAACATAGGAATGACCTATTTTATGGTTTTTCATCAATAACTTTGCAGTTTGTCCCAGCTGCCCATTTACCCTGGAATCAAACAGCAGTTTGAATTCTTTGAAAGAATGGCTTCTTTTAGTATCAAAAAAGTTCAGAGAAGCAGTGCTATCCTGCTGCTGATACTATTTCTCACCAAACAGCTTTTTTTTAGACATAGAAATAAAAAAAGTGCCCATTTCAGAATGGCTTATCTATGTTTAGGGATTCTGGTGCTTCCGCAAATCACAGGGCCTGGGAAGGACCCTTTGTAGTTGATTTGTACCGGTTCAGCCTCTCGATATCTCGGTTACACAGCTCCTGTAAGGCAGGACTGCTCCCTAAGGGATGTTGGACTGGAAGATGCTCGGTGTCCTCTGCTTGGCAGCTCATTTCCCTCCACGGTCAGAACCAGTATTTCTGTAGTGTTTGGAATAACAGAGTAGGATGGAGTTACTGAAAACAACTGCCATAAACAGCAGGCAAGGACAAGCTGTGTCCTGGGATGCTCCCAGATGTTGGATGTCAAGGCTGTTCTAAAACAGCGAAATATTTTCATATTTGAATAACAGCAGAGGGGGAAGAAAATACAATTAGCAGTAACAGCAGCTTGAAATAGCCCAACTGGAACTGTTATCAGCAGGTAGGAAGCTTTGGTAACCACAGTAAGAGGAGGCAGCCTCAGCCTTCAA
Organism: Numida meleagris; assembly: GCF_002078875.1. Lineage (NCBI taxonomy): Eukaryota > Metazoa > Chordata > Aves > Galliformes > Numididae > Numida > Numida meleagris. Next base: position 24,518,001 of record NC_034413.1, read on the forward strand.
GTAATTCATCATTCAATCAGGCAGCGGGAATTTCGCAGACCAGTGGTGGATTTTGATTTTGTCCAATAAAAATGACAAAACAAACCCTAGGGATGGCAATGGGTGGAAAGCTCTTTAAGTATGAATTTTAACAGAAAACCTAAAGTTTCCACACAGTTCACTGTCTTGCACAGGACTAACGAGTCTGTCTGAAGAAGACCTAAGGGAAGAAAGTCTTCACGGTCACTTTGCAGTGTCATGTTAGTTCTGTGAAATACAGATTTTCATGATCCTATACTAGAATTTCTTCTGATTTGGCTATCTGTGTACTGGGCATGTCCACTTAAACAATGCTTAAATTTCATAGTAATCTTTGTTTTGGAATTAAATTAAAAATCTATTGTTGTTGACTGTTTTTGATACTTTAGCGGTACTTAAATCTGAATAAATCTCTGCCTGCATTCTTCAAATTTATTCTATTTTGAATGTGCCAGTAACTTCAACGGAGAGCATTTGGGCCCAGATGTTAGTCCCATTCCATTTACTTTCAGATACCCTTCCCATTAAAAGATTCCGAAATAACTGAGGTCAGTCAATGGATGTAAATTAAGTTTGTCCTTCCTCTCTGATTCTTAGTGATATAACTGCTTTGTACTGCCAACCATAAGCATGTGCAGGGCTCTCATTCACATGAATACAGTTGGCGATGGAGGTTTTGATGTCTCCAATAGCTGCCATGCTTGATAAGGTCATGTTAAGGAATGTATTGCGTAGCGAACTTTCACGGGATTTTGAGAATACCCTTTAAGTCTTCAAAGATGCTGAGCATATTGTAAATTAGGAGTGTTGCTTGTCAGTTTTGAGACCCAAATATGTTCTTGATAGAGAAATAACTGTGGTACTTGAATATTACTGGCAATACAGACTTAGAAAAAAGTAGTTAAGTGTTTGTAATCCCCTATTTGTGTAACTAGTGTGTATTTATTTTAAATACTTTTAAAAATATTCTCTTCTTTTGTCTATAAATTATTTTCCATAAACTAGAGCTCCTTCAATGTAAGTGATGATAATGGTGGTCTATTTTTCACCTTAAGCAGTTCTAGGTTTTGTACGTGAATCATCACATTTCCTTGTATAATTACCTTTTCTATCCTATACCTCTTGTTCTGATGAAGTACAATTGCTCTTATTCTATCCTCTCATGATCTGGCTCATTGGAGAAACAGAGAAAGAATAAAGCAACTAATAAGGATTCTTAGGCATAATTTCAACCAGACTAAAACTTGCAAAAAGATTTCATTGTAGTTTCTGAAGAAAATGGCCTGAGTTGAAGAAGTATTAATTCCTGTTGTACTTTTAACTCCTACCGACGTTTATGGAAGCTGATAAATTGGTGTCCAAAAAGAGAGCTCCTAAGAAGGATAAAATATACCTTCTATCTCTCTGCACAGACATAGACACCCACTATCAGCTAGTAGATCTGTGTCCTTCACCTTGACAAGCACATTACATATGTAAATTATATACCATTTTGTTTCTGTTCATAAGTTGCCAAACATTTGGTCATTTTTGTGCTTTATGATGAGTCTTTGTTCCTCTTCTGAGAAGAAAAATGCATGGCAGCCAACCATTTTGTTGGGTGACCACATCTGAAAATGATACAAATTAATGAAGTTTCATTGCCTTTCACAGGGAAAGCTTGATTTATGGTTTTATTAAGATTCTGATGCTCACTGAAGGAAAGTACTATCTAGCGGGATAATTGGCACAGATTTCTTTCTCTAGGAATACTGGAAAACTAATACAGTTTAATGTTTTGACTGGCTTTTTTTTGCTGTTTTGTTGTTGTTGTTGTTTGCTTGTTTGTTTTTTGTTTTCCAGTGTGACTAAATTCATACCTAAGTGGTCATGCTTCTGCTTGAAAGGTATGCAAATGAGAACACTATGTATACTGGGCTTCCCTCCTGAAGCTCATTGTATTAGTTTGAATGTCAGACAGCATCAGGTTGGATGTCAGACTTGACTGCATGGGTACTTACTAATGAATGTGAAGTCAAGCATAACTATATAATAAACTAAGAAAAAAGGAAAGCCTTGTTTTTAACACATTTGTTCAGATTTCTCTTTATAATCATGTAGATATACATGCCTGAAATAGCTTGTGCCTAATGATCTAAAATGCAGTCATAGGCGCATATGGGAAAGCATGAAGACTTCAGGGGAATGCCTCTCCGAGTGGGAAGGCAGTGATCCTCCTGGCCCTCTCTTTTGTCTCCAAGCTCTTCCAGTGTCTCCTCTCTCCAGTGTCCCTCAGCAGAGACCAGCCCCGTGGCAGCATGTTGTTTTTAGTGGTTAGGCAATTCTGTGCAGGCTGGACTGGGTGCTGATGTGCTGAGCCCCAGCATGCACCTCGGGTCCTTGAGCTCCCTGGGACATCCTCAGTCTGTCTTTCAGCACGTAGCATGCAAGTTTAAACACTCAACAATTTAAACTTTTTAAATACTCATAGTTAAGTAGTGAAAATCCTCTTTAGGCCATTAACATGTTTAGCTAACGTGGCCAGTCCATACTGGCAAAGATTACTGGTGACTTTTATTTTAAAATGAGAAACCTAATAACTGATACTTCTTTCTAGGATGAGAAAAACATTTCATTGCCTTAATATTGTATTGTACGAATTTTTCCACTTTAATGATAAAGGTAGCCAAAAAGCATGAAAAAAAAATCTGTAATTAGTTCCAGCTATACAAGTATAAATCCCTATGCTGGTTAGACTTTAGAAAAAGAGCCATTTGGCTCAAAATTCATTAAGATTTTCCCATTAAAAATTGAGCACCCATGAATTAGTTTGACAGAGAAAAGCTGCTGGAGCATTTGCTTCACTTGGACTTGGTGTGCTTCCACTCTGCCTTTACTGCAAGCATTGCTGCCAGCTATTTCACCCAGCCCAGCCACAGCCTTGGAGCTCCCTGTGATTTTGATGAATTATGTGAGCTTGAACTATGGCTTATGGATGAAGTCCCACTGCATTATTACTCTGAGTCTCAGCCGAGTTTGAATATTAAGCCACATCACCTATTAGGCTGATTAGTTCATGTCTGAAGCATTGCTTAAAATCAAGTTAGAGGTATCCATGTAAGGAAGGAGAGATGATGCATAGAAAATATATAAGCTTATAGGCTGAGTGATGAAAGATGGCTGAAAGGATCACTAAGTTACTCAAATGTAAGCAGCTCATCAGAAATGTTTACAAAGTTGGAAATCAAATTCAGCTTGTGAGGCCAAAGCATTTCTACTCTGAAATGTCTGAGAATCTTGAAACGAGCTGCCTCTTTTTCTACTGTTTACACTAGAAAAAAAAATCCACAATTGCCATAACCTCTCAAAGCACAGAAACACAAAGGACAGGTGCCACTAACGCAGGAGGATGCTCAAATGTGAATAGAAGATATAATTATAGCAGCCCCATTCTATTGAAGCAGAGGCCTCCATAGTATCACATATTTCCAAGCTTTCTTCAGAACCTGTAATGCTGAACCTAGTTTATTGTTAGCTTTGCTTTGTAGCAAATACTACCGTGACTTGGATGATCTGATTAACTGAATTACCTGCATGTTGGATTCTTCACAACTTGGATAGGGAGATGTGTACAGTATTGTTCATTTGTCTCCAGGAGATACACAGTTCTCCTGAATTTTTTGCTTTTATTTTTAATTGAAGGTAAGCATAGCCAGAGTTAAAAATAATAATTATAAAAAAGCTATAATGTTGAAAAAGTAGCTATTATTTTGAGTAGCAGTTTTTGACAAATTCTTAACCAATACTCCATGCATCTTTCACATGGTTAGCTTTTCTTTGTGTTGGTTAGTACACATTATTCTACGTTCTTTTCTCTAACATTTGAATGTAATTGAGTGAGGGCTTATGATTACTATCCTGTTCATTACTGCCCAAGCTCAGTTTGATTGAAAAGGAAAGAGACATGAAGGGTAGGCAGGCTAGGTAAAAAGGAGGGCACAAAAATTGGGTGGTGTTTCTGTAAATACCTTTAGATTCTTGTTGGAGCACACAGAAATGAATTGTGTTACAAAGAATATTGTGTTTCCTGTGTATACTGCAGGTAAGCACCTACTTTGTTTCCAAATCTATTTATAGTCCCTAGATTATCTGAAGTCTTGATGAAATCGTTTAGTACCCATGGTTACCAAGCACACTTCATGAACTAACACAAATCTAGTGCTGTGATATATCAGCAGTTCTGTCCTTTCCGAGCAGTAATTTTCTGGTACAAATCTCACAGGTATAGACAGTAAAACTGAAGTTTATTTCCCGTCTTTGTAGTAGGCTGTACTTAACATTATTGCTTCTGCCTGGCTTTACCTTCCACAAGGTATCATAGTACTTTGGAAACATAAATACTCTTGATCTGTATTATATTCCTCTGAAAACTGTCAATCTTTAGGACATACTATTTCTGAGTAGATGAGAAACAGTTGAAAAGCCTTCCTGCCTAAATATAAAATGGAAAATGTACCTAAGTCACATAAAGCTGCTTTTTTTCTTATTTCTTTCTGCTGAAAATGTAAGCAGAGACCAACAACTGTTGCAGCTGTAACAATTATAGTGCTAGAGGTCCTGTAGTCCTTTCTTGTCAGGGTAGGATTCATGCTTTTTTAATCTTTTGTGCTTTTCATCTGATTATTCAGAGAATGCGTGAAATTGAGGCGAGAATGCTGTGTCTTACGGATTCTCTGTGATACAAAGATAGGAGTATTCACCCAAGATTTGTACAGCCAGGAGTGGTTCCCTGTGAAGGGTTACAAGTGAAGAAAAATGACATAACTGACATAGTACAATGAAATTAAAGCTATTCTTTCTCTATCCTGTTGTTTATTCTCCTTTTTAGTGCATTAAGCCATCTTTTGTTTTCATATGTGTCATATGAAAAATATGAGGGCTGCTCGAAAGGTAATGCCCACTATGTCATTGTGTTGACCCACGATGTCAAAGGCAGATGTTGGTGGTCTGGCAGTAGAGGCTGAACCTTCCCACCAGTATTCCATTACATTTTGTTGCTGTGTGACAGATGACAGCAGAGGGGCAGCCTGACAGAATGGTGTCTCACATGGAAAGGAGGATGACGCAAAGGTGTGGAACTGAATTCCATCATGCAGAAAAAGTGGTACCCACTGACATTCATTGACACTTGCTGAATATTTATGGAGATCAAACAGTGGATGTGAGCACAGTGAGGCGGTGAATGGTGCATTTCAGCAGTGGTGACAACAATGTGAAAGACAAGCCACATTCTGGATGGCTATGCAGATTTTTATGAGTGGCACGCAGACTCTTGTTCATCACTGGTGAAAATGTACAGCTATTGGTGGCAACTGTGCTGAAAAACTGTTTTATAGCTGCAAATTTTCTCTCTCAAATAGTGCTATTGTGCTTTTTGCATCTGTTGCAGTTTCCATGGAAATAAATAGGAGGCATTACTTTTGGAGTGACATACATAATATTTACAAAGTCTGTTAGTTTCATCTGCTCCTACCTATTTTCTTCTAACAATTCTTTCATGAGCGCTACGTATTAATTAAATCAACTAGTAAAAGCCAACATGACAGCCATATGCATGGTAATTAGCAGGTACAGCCTGATTGCCACCAGAAGTGGTAATGTGTTTCAGTACTAATGGGCCATTACAGTGAGCGGGTTATGGTCTCAGCATTTCTTTTGTGTAATAATGTTGTTCTGGGCATCAGTTTTTCCTGCTGACAACAGCTCAAAGTAGAACCACAGCTTAAAACAGGTAATCCTCCTGATACAAATATGCTCACTAATGCAAAGCTGCTGGGGGAGGGAAGAATTTGGAGTAGCGTTAATATTTCAGACGTTTAAATCATCTAGGGCTTGTATTGTTTTCCACCCTAATCATGCTACTTGTTTTTAAACAAAAGCTTACAGAAATCCGTTCAATTCACAGGAGAGCTCCAAAACTGCAGTGTGTATGTTCCTACAAAACATTTATTATATTATTGCAATTCATCTCCTCGTGTTATACAGGAAACACAGCAAATGAAAACGTTTCTGAAATGCCTGTTGTTCACACTTGATTTCTGGAGGGCAAAGAAGAAAAGTAAAATGTTCATGCAGAACAGAGACTCTCCTTTCATTTTCTTGTTCTCTCCTAAGCGGTGCACAGAGTCTGGTAGGTGCAGTGTTATTATTTATCAATGGATAAAAAAACAGCTTTCTTCTCACTTCTGTCATCTTTTAGGCTGCCATCAGATACTGGGAGACTGAGGCAAGCAGAGAGAGAGTCACATTCTGACAAGAGGAAGCAGCTCCTCTGCTCGCAGCCTGGCACTGGGCCCACACCAGTTACTTTGCAAAGGCTGTGCAGAGTGACTTCCAACACCCGCTGAGTATGTGTGGAATTGCTTAGGGACTACTTGGTCTTATTATGCTGCAACCCACGTTATTACCTGGATTAAGTCAAATTTTCCCTTCTCTCTTTAGCCTGGCTGTGAGGCTTAACAGATGTGACAGAACTGAAGCATGGAAAGTCTGTCCGTGGGAGGAACATATCAGCTATCTTGAGACGTGAGATGCCAACAGCTATGAACCTCACTCCTCATCTGATACCTGTCTTCAGAACAGCATGTGAAAGCAGATGAAAGTATTTAAGGTAAGTGTGTGAAATGCTGAAGCAGAGAGCAGGCAGTTTTTCAGTAAGTGAAACGCGGTGAAAATGGGCATGTCCAAATGATGACATGGCAAGCTGCATTCCTCAGCAGCCAGCTGTGGCCTGCCCTGATATAGGAATATGCAGCCTTCTTCAAGGAGTAAGCAACTACCAAGCCCATTGAAGAAGCCTCACCGAGGTGTGGTGTGAGGGCTGAGAGGCAGGGATGGTAAGCTTCCTCCTCCTCTTCCCTGGATGCAGGTGTATGGAGCTTTCATCCCATTTTAGTGCAGCTGTGCACCTGAATCCCACTAACCCTGCTCCAGGCAGACTTAACACGCTAGCACAGACAGAAACAGCCAAAACACAATTTGGGAAAGTGCTATTTGCTGCCTCCTGGCTAACTATTGATTCTTCATGAGCACAGATTCTAAGTCATCCTAAGCTGAGATGCTTGTGTGTGAATTTGGGTGAATGCTTAAGATATGTAAATCCAGGACCACACTAAGGTGACAGTATTCACGATTCAAGTCTTGGTATACTGTTGACAATCTGATCTCAGCGTCTGTTGTGTGAGATAATTGGCATAGCTTGGCTTCACATCTAGTGTTAGGCTGAGCAGAAAGACGAACACGCTGAGAGAGTAAGGTAAAGCCAAGAACAAGATTTCTGTTAATGTCACTGGAAGTACATTTGTCCATAGAATGATCTGGCAAATGTGATGTTTCTCCCCATCAATCATTTACTCTTTTTCTTTCCAGACATTAGAATTTTGTGTTGTTTTGTTTCTTTGTGATTTGTGAGAAAAATATCTGTCATCACACAGTTCACAATCACTGGACAATGTTCTTATTTAATGTCACTGTCATCTAGGTCATGGGAGATCACTCCCATTATGGACTGAGATGACTGAAAAGTCTTTTAATGTTATTTTATCTGTCTCTCCCGAAAGGTAGAGTTCTTTTAACTACACCGAGTATTAATGAACATATATTCAGAGAGCGATAGAAGGAAGAGCAAGAAAAACAGCTGTTGGAGAAAACAAATGATGAATAGGAAGAAAAGTGGATGATGCCCCCTTTGAATAGGTAATTTTGGATCTATGGTGATTTATAGTTTAAAATCCATGCAGTGTCAGTGTAACTTGCAAATGAATAAACTACTAACTGATGTTGAGGACCTATTTGCAAACTTTAAAAAAGTACTATGAATAACAGCAGGAGCAAAAGTGATCGCAGAGAACTTTTGTATTTTAATAAATTACTTTCATTAGCTAAAATTTCAAGTTTCTAGTTATGTTTTTTTTAATTTTAATATATGTGACTTTATCTTTTGTGAATCATTTCTGTCCATGTCTAGACTCTACTCAGAAGGGCCAGTAAAATTCTCAAAGTAAAGAGTAACCAATATTGTGGCTCTCGAATTCTTCAAGACGTTCTTGAAGCCCTTGTGCTCAAATGCAATTTCTACAATGGTAAGTGAGGTTTGTGAATTACTTGCAAATCCAGTTGAAGTTGTTGAATCTTTTTTTTTTTCTGTAGTAGTCATTCTTTCTCTCTTTTTCCACTCTCTTTTTGCTTCTCGTCTCTTCCAAAAGTAAATTCATTTTAAAGTTGTTTTCCCAGTTATGCAGTGGGGAGAATGAATCCTAAGACACTAATGAGTTTAAACCTGCTCTCTACATTTTTACTGGGCTCACTGCAAAGCCCATTTACAGCAAAGGAGACTTTACATCAACTATAACACAGGTCAGGCGGGGTAAGTATGTTGCAATTGAGAAAAATTCTCATCATCCCTCCTCCTTTCATCTCACTCTTCAGTCTCTCTACTTTTCAGTCTGAATGCTTTTTACTTCACTTTGTGTCCATTCTGTCTCCTCCTCCTCAGTAGAGCTGAGGTTCAAGCTGAACTTTAACAAGTAAAATTTGACTGGGTTAATATATTAACTACAATAAGTGCATTTATCTCTTACTATATCTTTAAAGTGGAAATCTTAGTAACATCTTTTAAAGTGAATTTAACACTTCTATAACTTCACAGGTTCATAAGAAAAAGAGAAGAAAAACACCTAGAAGCTTGCCCTTGCAGGATTCACTTAGTTATTTTATTTTTGCCTTTCACTAGAATGTCAGTTAAAGAATTACGTACGGAAGTGTGAGATGTCGATCTTGTCAGTAAAATCTCACAATTTCTGTGTGCAGCAGAGCATGATTTTGGATATCATCAGCAAAGAATGTGAGCTTCTCCCAAGAGGTAATTTGCTTTCCAGCCATGAAAATGCAATGTTGGTAGTACAAGGTGGAAACTATGAAAAATTACCAAGAATGCAGGTGCACTGCAATAAAACCTCAGCCAACAGATTGGATTTTTAAAAAATTCTGATGTTAATGACACTGTTTCTTTCTCTTCATCTGTCAGAGCATCCTTGAGACACACCTTTTTAGTTCTGTTATGAATTTTTAACCACTTCTAATTAAGATTAGATTGAATCCCCACAGCTGTATATAAATCCTCAAGCTCGCTGTCCAAGTGAGCTCTGTGAAGATGCCAAAACTTCTAGGGGTTAGGATTAGTGTTGTTGAGGGGTTTTTTTTTGTGTTTACTATTATTATTATTTATTTATTATTGTTTCTTTGTGTGTGCATGTGTACAAATTAATGGTAACAGATTAGGAACAGGAATAATTAAACAATAAGGAATTTTCTTATTTCATTATGTACGCGTTTTACAAAATCCCTCTGTGAAATGATCCTTGCTTTGAAATCAATAGGAGGTTTGCTTTTGACTTTAAAGGACTTGGGTTTCATTCATGTCTGGCTTTTGCTGTGATCCAGCACGATTTGATGGTCAGGCTTGATGATCTTGAAGGTCTTTTCCAACCAGAATCCCACGATTCTATAATTGCATGCTAGAGCTTTGGAAATCAAAGAACAAAGTTGTTGTTTTTTTTAATTAAAATTTATTACAGAAATTGCTGATCAGGAATATAACCCTGTGTGCATCTCTTACAGGGGTGGTGGATGCATCTCTAGTTGTGGATGCAGTGCAGATTTGTGTTTCAGTTTTCAATGCTTTCTGTGAATAGTGGTTTCATTTTCATTTTCTCTGGGGGTTCAACATGTTCTTTATTTGACAAGTATGATCCCCACCTCTTTGTGGTAGAAGACATCATATTTCTGTCATTCATGTAAGATACTGATGGTAACATCTTCCAGCATGCACCTGAGACCATGCCCTGGAGTTACAGGTTTTAAATGAGTTGAATGTTTTTTATTATTTTGTTTATGTTATTGTTGTTTTGTTGGCAGGTTAATTATCCCCTTCTCATTGTCATCTGTTCATTTAAAACATTTGCGGTCATTCTGCTGTTGGCACAAAAATTCTGATGAAGTAGTGTTGTGGAATAAGCAGGGATTCAAAAACATTTTATCTTCCTTATGTGATAGTTTCCTCAGTCCATTTAATTTTGTAATTCATATCTTATCACTTGTGCAGGAGGTTACTTGCTATTCTAACAGTATTGTACTGCAGTGTCTTGTTATCATAACTCTTTGTGCTGTCAGATGCTAATCTTCCTATTCTGAAAGCTTCCCACAGTCTGAGACATTAACTGGATGCTTTATGTTCCAGTTATATTTACATTAACTAAACTCTATGTATTGTTAGAGATCTGGTTCATATTTGCCTGGCATCTCTTGGGCCTGCAGAAAAGAATACAACAAAGGGGAAGAAGGTATTTCAGTGAGAATGACTGTGGGTTTCTTCTTAAATCAAGATTTTAGTAATTTGTCATTAGCTCTCTCAGCACATGCAAAACCTTTTCCTAACAGGAAGTCTCATTAAAGAAGACTTCCTCACTTCGTTGCAGTCTCAATTCTTGTTCAACACTTGCTGTATCTTCTATATTACACCACCGAAATGTTTGACAGCAGAAGGGATTTTATTTTAATGTTTTATTTTTGGCATAAAGCATTCTTTAAGTGGTATTGTCTAGCCAGCACAGGAAGCAATGTTTCCTTTGTTACTATCTGCACTAGGTAATTTCGTATCAAGTACACTCAGAATTACCAAGGAAAGAAACCCAGACTGATGTTAAGGGAGAGTCTGTCCATCAGCCATGCCTGGTCAGGGCTGGCTTCATAGATCCTGTCTTGGAAGGCTGAGCTATAGTCTCCTGATCTGAGGTAGACCATTGCAGCATTTGGTATAAACCCAATCTTTGTGAACCGTAGGCTTCAGTTGCTGATTTCTGTCCCTCTAATCTCCTGGTGAATGATGAAGAAGAAGCAAATCTGACATTTATCTCTTAGTCAAGAGATCCCCTCCTACTTATTGGGAAATTTCAGTATATGCTCAATCAATATCGTACTGATTTTACCATACCAATTTTCTTTTATTTGCTTTATCATGTGGTCTTACAAGTGGTGGAGAAGCCTGAAATAAATATCCTCTGATTTATGTTGTAGCTCCACTCGATTTAAAATTCTGTAGCGCTTCCTAATATTCTACTCCCCAGTCAGATGAATCAGTATTTTCTTCTAAAATGAAATTGAAAGTAATTCTGATATAGAATTTGGGATACAGCCTATAGGAGCTTAAGTATAAGACTGTGTATTTTCACACACTTGCGCATACATATATATGTGTAGATAATTATGTGTACATACATACTTTATATATAAATTATTGATTTGGAAATTATGTTCTTCCTCTTCCACAAAATTGTTGTTCTCTGTATTTACCCTTTGTTTCTTGGAATTTTACTACCATAAATTTTAAGCGCTTTATACAGTTCTTATTTCAGGGCCTTTATCTCTTGCACTGGCATCTAGTTTCACACAGGATTGGATCATTCTTCTTTTGTTCTGCAGAACAATTCTAAGTTACTGATTTTGTAAAAAGGCAGTCACCTCCAGACGCTGCCAGTGAAGAATTACAACTTCACACCTGGAATAAACAATAGAAGAAACTAATTTAAGGAGTCTAGGTGTTTTCACACATGTACAAATACTTCAAATTGAAGGAAAAAAAGAGAGAGAGAACTGTCCAAGTTAATTTATTTTCCTGTAAATGTTCTTTTCTTCTTGGAGCTTGTTGTGGTGACAAGGCTCTGCTTTAATTATAGTGAGGTATAATATAGTCTGGAATGAGTCTGAAAGCATCATAGACACACAGGCTGTCCAGGGGAAGCCAAGCAAGTGTCAAACTGAGGCTTATTTTTAAGAGATAAGGAGATTATATACTGTTATAGAAGCCCACTGTGCAATTACTTAACCTTCATAGTCACAGATTATAACTGAAATTCTCATATCTGATAGTATTTGATGAAGCATTCAGCATTTTGAATCATAGTGGACTATTGCAGTTCTGAATGACACCTGAATATTTCAAATGGGTTAGATGCATCTGATAATTTCTTGTCTCAGCATGCTACACTTATTTTATTTTTAGAAAATCTAAGGCACCTTAAAAGTACAATATTGAAAAAAAGTTGCTGTAGCAGTTTTTTTATAAAATGCTTTCCCTGGTGGCTTTGGTCTTTCCTTCCTCGTCATAAAGTGTGTTTTAGCTCTTTGAAGCAGTAGTGCAGTCCCCTTGTGGTGGGCACTGAAAAGCATGAAATCATAGAGAAATCACTTTGCTATTGTATTTGGGGATTAAAAGACAGAGTCTAACAAATGAGCCATACCTTGATCCAAAAGATGAGGTAACATCAGATAATACAGCATGTCTAGCACAGCTTAACTGAGAGTAAATTCTCAGCCCGTCATCCCTTTGCCAACCTCATTGCCAAGGCAAGGCCTTGATTTGCCTTTCGGGTATCACTGGTTTTTGTTTTTGTTTCCCTGCATTTTATCTTATTTTTAATATAGAATGTTAACTAAGGTTTCATTACAGTCTTGTATGCTTCCAGGAATGCATGAAGAACATGCTGTTCTTCAGAAAACTCAACCTGAACACGTACTTCTGTATTTATTCTTTTTACTCTCTTCCTGCCACCTGAATGACTGGATCCTGGCAGCACATATTTTTAGCAGTTTATCAATTTTTTAATGTAGAAAACAGTGTATAAGGATTTATATGAAGGCCTAGAGATGACTCAACTATTGGCTTGCATCTCTGCAGCAGAAGGCTGTGGTTTCCATTTCCACCTCATGTGCTAGGCTCACACCCAGTGCTTGGCACTGTATTTCAGTGACAGGGGATGCTGCATCATGGGAGATGTCATCCCAAAGATGACATGATGAACTCATCTCTATTGTTTCTCCATCTGGAAATGAAAACTCCAAGGAATACTTCAGAAAGAGCAGGAGTTTACCTTAGGGCCTTACCAATCGCTCCTAAAATTGTTCCTGTGTCAGTGTGTGTGAGATGTTGTTCAGTACATGACAACTATGTTTCTGCCTGAAGAGTTTTTGCAGCATCACTGTCTACACCATTTCCATCAGTGTAATGCATCTGTTGTGCCATTTGTAAGACACTCAGATTTCTATTAACAGAGCAGAATTTTTTCTTCTGTGCTCGTGACTGCAATTGTAAGAAGTCAGGGTTGCTGCTGCCTCCTCTTCCTACCGCTGGAGAGGGGAATTCTTCCTGCTGCTGCAGCCGCTGCAGGACAGGCACTTGGAGAAGTCAGTGTGTGGCACTGCTGGAGCATTTAATGCATCTGCCAAGGGAAATGCTGTAGCTGATTGCATATTTTTCAGTGATACAGAGACAGAAAATCTGTAACTATGGTGCATGATAGAGACAGTCACAAAGGGGCAATATTAACAGGTTATAAATGTCTGTTGTAAACGAGCTTGATGTATCCTGGGGAAATTGAAGATTTAATTCATTGGCGTATTTTGCTTTTAATCTGGACATGAAATAATAATATTAACAGTCATCCTTTATCTTCCTGAAGTCTACATAGTGAACGTTGCCCATGCCTGTCCAACTAACTCCTTCTCACCCCTATCAATTCATTACTTCTCTGCAGTCTTATAACAGTTTTTTGCTCTTGTATCCTCCTCTTCCCCAAGAACTTATCTTCAGAAAAATAAAGAAGGATGAAATCTTTCAAGTCCTTTTCCTTCTGTTTGCTTCTTATTCCTTTGGTTTGAGAAATATAGAATATGCTTGACACTATCTATATATGATTACGGACTTCAGCCCTATGTTTTCATTCTCTTCAGCATCTTCTTCATCTGTTGTGATGAATCTGCATATATCTTATCATAGACACTTAGTGAGCTCATTCTCAACCAGTCAATTGACTAGATTTCAGATGGATTTGAGGTTAGATACACACAAAGAAAATGCTATGTTTTTCAATATTCTTTAGTTTAGCCACTTGTTATTATACAGTAACTTATTTAGTGCAAGATGTTTTCATGCATTGAAGTAAGAATTTACTCCTTTTGATCCTGAAATTCTTTTAAGTTCATTTCAATATGTCCTTTTCCCGGTGGCTTTCTTAGGAGAGATTTTATTAGGCTTTATTAGGAGACTTCATTGCAAGTTTTTTCTCTAGTTGGCTGTAGGTTACAAAAAAAAAAAAATAATAATAATAATAAAAAAAATGCAAGATGTGAAAGAACAGATGTATATTGTTTTTTTGTTTGTTTTCAGTTTCCTGTAGAAGTCTGGTTAGGAACTATAGAAAATCAAGGCTGTAATTATACGTGCAGTCCTGCATCGTTCACCGACATTAAGTGATTGGGCAGTGTTCAGAGTGCAATCTGGATACTGATGGTGTATTTAAAAAAAAAAAAAAGTAATTTTAAATCCACCAAAAACCCAAACTCAGATCGATCAAGTCCCCAAATAATACGGGGTTCTGCCAGTTTTGAGTGCTCTAAGATGATTCTTCTCTTTAAAATTGATTTAAGTGTTTAACGTGAAAGATTTACTTTAAGTCAAATTTATTTTTTCTAAGATGTGATTGAATGTTACATAAAAGTAGTAGTTGTCTATATCATTGTTCTGTTGGTTCTTTCTGAGACTTTTGTTCTGTAATATTCTTACAAGGGTGTTTCTATTTTTAATGTATCTCTCATACATTTAGGAATGCTTGAGAATATGCATAGATTTTATGTGAACTGCACTAATGTTAGTATAAGCTAGTTCCTATGAAATGGTCTGTCTTGTAAGTTTTTAAATACCTTAGCCTTTAGTAACTATGAATAAAACAAGCAAGCACCTCCTTTTTCTAATGCATGGCAGATCCCTCCATATTCACCTGGAAACACATGGGCAAGGACAGCTGAGAAAATACTAAAAGGAAAACAAGATTTCAGGCTTGATAATCTGCTAGGTTAAAACACTGGTCCTCATCGGGCATGAGGAGTAACTGGAGTTCAACAAAAAAGTGTCTTTTTCTGTAACAGATATCAATACTTCAACACTGACAGATATTCTGTCAGTGTTATCTCATTGTCTGATTGTTCAGAGTTATAGGGTCAGAATTTGTACAGGCAGAACAAATTATCAATAAACAGACAGCCTTATTCAATCATCTTTAGATATCTAAGAAAATAACCAGAAACAGTGACTTGTCTTTTGGGTCACTGTCACCACTGATGAAACATACCACCCACCGCCTCACTGTGCTGACATCCACTGGTTGGTCTTCATCAACATTCAGCCGCTTCTGAAAGGTTTTGGCGAGCAGTAGAAAGTGAGGTATTGGCATGTTGTTTTGTATTGTGAAGACAGACATCTTACTTCTCTACAGGTAATATAACTTTCCAAGTAATACCATTTTTGTCCCTGCAGTTCTCTTGACACAAAACTCTTTTTTTGAAAACCCTAAATTAATTTGTCTTACTGTACGTAGAAAAGAGAGCATAGATCTGCAAGAGAGTCTCATGTGTGAGCAGAGATGCACATAAAATAGGCTGTCGTTAGGGAATATAAGTCGTTTTCCTCTTTAAGAAAAAATTGGCAGCTAGATGTTCTGCCAAACTTTCAGTGGGCTAAAACTCAAAGATCTCTACAGAGAACTGGAAAGAAGCCACTTTGGAACATAATTTTTACCAACAGGGATTAGAAGGAACGATCAAAACAAATGTGAAGTTTTAATAAACAAACAAGTTTCCATCTTAACTATTTACATTACTGCTTCCCTCTGTTATGTTACGCAGGTATTACTAGGTTGCAGATTGCAGATGGGATTCTTGTTCTGGATTAGATGTTAATATAACTTCATATATATTTTTAAATGTATAAAAAGCCTCATGAATTCAAATGAGATGTTACGGTCCACAGCTACAACTGCAGTAACAGCTACACAGCTTATAGAAAATAGCCAATGCCAGGTGTTAACTCATGAATATTTATACACATCAGTCATGGTGGAAGCATACTCCCAGTGCAATGGATAAAAAGCACCTGGTACTGGAATAGATCCTTCAAGAGACATCTTGGGGAAAAAAAAAAACATTCTTCCCCCTCCCATCCCCATGTGTTTCTTTCCACAAAAATGGGACAGTGAAGAGGGATCACAACATAAAAACATGGTACAGTATTTCTTGATTAATTGACAGAGTTCATATTTTTTGTTCTAAATTTGGAATCTGTTTTTCTCTTAAAAAAATGTGAACGCTTTTTTACACAAACATTTTTTCAATTGTGTCATGATGATGGACCTTAAA
This sequence comes from Numida meleagris, assembly GCF_002078875.1. Taxonomy (NCBI): domain Eukaryota; kingdom Metazoa; phylum Chordata; class Aves; order Galliformes; family Numididae; genus Numida; species Numida meleagris. Next base: position 24,534,303 of record NC_034413.1, read on the forward strand.
AACTGAGTATTTATACTTTCTAAATTTCATGAACTAAGGTAATTTTGAAGATGTCTGTGGAAGAAAAGTATATGCAGAATTTTATTGTGTTTTATTTAAGTCAGTAAAGATTTTCTTTTAGTTTTATATAACTGGGTGGCAGCAGAGTGGATTTTTCTCACTTAAAAAACCCACTCATTTGAACTTGGAAAGTTTCAATTCCAAAATAAGGTTTTTTCAGAGTTCTGGAGAAGGAAAAAAAACCATGGAATTGAAATGAAATGAACATTTTATGCATGTTAAGATATGAGCTGCAGGCCAACCTGGCAGTTTGTACTGATCAGGAAAGCAGGACTGAAACCAGACTTTCTCTGGAACTTACATTTTCACTCTTGCTTTATTTCTAAATTTTCCTCCTGAAAACAGAACCCCATAAACTAAAGGTTTAGTGAAAAGGTTGGGAGAGAATGTCTGTGGCAATAAAAGTCCAAAAAGCTACATAAAAGTAAATAAGGTACATCTTATATCAATTTGAAATGTAAATGCCATTAATGAAATTGTAACAGAAAGGCCCAGATCTGTTCTTTTTCCTAGTGACCATGGATGAGAAAGTCCTGCAGAACCAGTGTGTACGTGCTGCTTCTTTTCCCAGAGATCTGTCACTTTTCTGCATTGGCAGGTGAGATATTAAAGACCCAATGGTTATACTGATTTCAAAGGAGAACAAGGCAAACATGAGAGATGCAGACAGCTAGCCCTGCTGCAGCTAATTGAAAAATGTCTGCTTGAAATACTGCAGTTACCATCAGCCTCTGTATGAGAGCTGAGCAAGGCAGCATACCAGTGTAAATAATTTAGAAGGGTACAGTTCTACATCTTGCTGATATATTTGTAGATTAGTTATCCCTGCTTTCAGCTCCTGAGATTTCTTTATTTTTGTCTCAATATCTGCTTTTCCTAGACCACCAGTGGTTGTGGTAGGCCAGAAGAACCCTGACAGTGACAATGTTCTTTTGCATGGCCCTAGTGTTGTGATCACTGGTGTGTGCCTGCACACCCCTCCAGACAGCCTGCCACAGACTGCAGTGTTTTGTACATAATTTCCAGACAAGCTGAGAGATCCCCTGCGTGTGCCAAGCATCATAGTGGGAGACTGGCTTCCTGAGCAATATTACTAAGACTTTCATGGAAAAAGAACTACCTTGGGAATTATTTGTGATGTGCATTAGAGCCATGAAAATATCATTGAAGCTCAGTTTTAAAGGAAATAGAAAAGGGCATAAGTGAAAAGATGCAGACAAGCTGGCATCAATTACACATCTAAGGTTTGCATCAATAGCAACAAGCAGCACTGAGCAGTTAGATGGCTGTTTGCAACCTAAGATCGTGATGGATCCTCATCTGGCTTTTCATCAAAGCAGAAGCAGGCAGTGGCAAAAGCCACGGCTGTCTTTTCATCACTAGGGAACATTTTTTATATTTGCTCTGTAGCTGTAACAGCTAACAGAAGTCTGCAGTATCTAGAGAAATAGCTCAGAACATCCTTTCTAAGGAATCATCCAAACAAAGCTCAATCCATTTTCTATGGACTTAAACAGCAATTCAGACAGTTGCAAATAAGTTAAAAACATGCATCTGTACTTACATAGAAAAGAGATTAGGACTTAGATGTAACAACCTAATGTTCAGCTATACATACAGTGTGGTGTGGAGCTTGTGCTACATTATGTTTAGAATTCATGCAGAAGTATTTCTTAGAGAGGAAAGATATTAAGTCATATCTTCTAATTATCAACGGAACATAATGGAATAAAGACAATATCAAGGGGAAGAAGGGGTGGGAGTCATCAGGAGCTACAGCCATAAGGAATGTTTCTTCCTCTTTAGTTGCAGTTTCATTATGAAAATACATAGACAGTACCCCAAGATGGATATCTGAAGAAACTGCAGAGAATGCAGGCAAGTAAATGAAAAAAGTGCTAGAAAAGTTTTGGTGATTTGACTTTACTGTCAGCAACTGCTATTTAGGTTACTTGTTAAGTAGAAATTACACATTTTCCTTCTTTATTCAGCTGTTTATCTAGTTTATGTCTCAGCATGTTTGACTTCAGGTACTACTGGTAAAGAAGAGAGGAATATCAACGTAATAACTTCCATTTTCTTTAGAAATGTAATTTCCTCCCTATTTTCTCAGTGACCTGGAGCTAGTCCCTTAAACAGGCTCGGCTCCAAAATGTAAGACAATTTATTTTTCTGTCAAGATAGTGAGGGATTTAGATATGAAGTAATGCATCCTTATGCTTTGCAGCTAATACCAATTTCCTGCTTTTTCCTGATATTTTCATATCTCTTCTTCCATGATCATCTCTGTATGCAAGTTAGAAAATAGAGAAGCCACATAAAGACAACTTTTAACAGAGCAATAGCACGTTAGATAGAGCAAACCACAAAAACAATGCCAGGCTCTGAAAAGTCTATTTACAGTGCTTCCCTGCGGTCCTTTCTGAACTGATTAACAGATTCTAGTACAACAGATAAAGTTCCTTCCAAATGATACCAGCCCCTCTCTCAGTTCTGCAGCCACCCTACTTTTATCTGCCCACATGATATTACCGAGTATGCACGTTTACTTTACTGAACACAACAGAAAGGAGAAGTAGTTTCCAAAGATTTTTAAGTAATGGTCAATAGGAACATGAAAATGAAGTGTTTTGGAATAGATGCAATGCTTTATTATTATTCCATTGCTATTTGAATGTTTTTATTTGTTACTTGGCCTTTGAAATTATACAAAAAAGTTAAAAAATCAAGGATGGTTACGAGAACATGTCAGAATTTTTTTTTTTCAGAATAAAGCTATCCATAGGTCTTTGCAGGGTTTGTTACCATACATACATACGCTGTTTTATATATAGAGGTATTCAGATATATTTCCCTTCCCTTTTATCAGTGTATCAGTTTCCTAGTTAATTTATTGCTTTCAATTAAGTGTAACACAATAAGAAGTAGAAGGTGACTTTGTTGTCTAAGTGACTAGAATGATGGCTAAAATTTGGCAGCTGCACCATTTCTTTCTAAACCAATCCCAAATTCAATTAAAATTCTATTTTGGGGGCTCAAGTAATAATCTGTGATAATTGCATTACAGTAATTTAAGCTACGTACACTTTAATCTCATGTAATTTAAATGCATCTGAGGAAGACAGCTTGAGCTACAAATTTTGTTTCCTAATATTGGAAGTAATGTATGTAAATGGAAACTAAATTATAAAACTTTGCTTCACATTACTTTTATAGCTATCTAATGCTCTCAGATTGGTATTACTCAAACTATACTCAGAATTTACAAAATTGCCACTTAGCATATGATTAGCACTGTTATTTGTTTGAGTCCTCATAATTCTAGAAACATTTAGGTTTTTATTTTGTCTATCAATTAAAAAAAGAAGAATAAATATTACGGAAAATAGTGCTTTTGCAATGAGATCTTGCTCAGGAAGCAGGGAGAATAATATGTTCTCAGTTCACAGACTCCATATTATCAATAGGCATCTCATTCCAAATCATGGCTAGGACGAGACTGTAGAAAGAAAGAACTGTATAAAAACTGAATGTGTTATTTCTGTGTTTAAACAAACACAGAATATTAGGAAATGATGAAGGGAATAAGTACAAGAATGTTGAGTAATTTGACCTTTTTGGCTTCTGCTAGATTGCCTGCCCTTGGGTAGGAATTGAAGTTGAACATTGAAAGTATACGAAAGGTCTCCAAGGAGAACGTGGAGTCCAACACGTTCCTCAGACAGACACTGCTCACCTTAAAATGGCTGTGATTAATTTGTCAGACAGGAAATCCTGCATAACAGTAATGTCATAGAAGAGCAGATCTGTTATGTTTGAGTTTCAAGGAATTGATGAAAGTCATAATTTTCCTTAGTTACTTTCTGTACCCAGCAAATTGGTTCGTTTCTCAGTTTTTAACAAATGTCATTCTGATCTGTTTGAGTCTCCTTACATTTGAGCAACTGGAACACTGATGTGGGGATACAGTGAGCACATAGCTGTTTATCTCAGTAGAGCAAAACAGCTCCTGTAATAGTTTCTGATGGGTAGTTACTGGTCCTTCCTCTTCAGGGTGTTTGGAGTCTGCAGCAGAGCTGCGGAGAGAGCCAGGGCTCCAGCCAGCAGCATTTTGCTCTGCTCAAGGATGTCTGGGTATGTTGCTACCTCTCTTTTAATTAGCATTAATATAAAGTAAGCATGCAGTGGTGCTTTAAGTATAATGTATTCCCTTCTGCCTGCCTTGGCTGAGTCTCTGAATTCCTCCTGATGTTTAACCCTCCTGTTCAGATCCACTCACTACCTACACTGACTTTTTTTTCAAGACTTCTTCTGTAGTGTGGGGCACTTAACAATGAAATTCAGAGTTCAGAGCACTGAAGCACATCTCAGACAAAAAAAAAAAAAGAATATTTTGTTTCAACAAAACATTTTTAATGTTTAAACTAATACTTCGAGATTCTGTGGAAAATGTCATATTTTTTTAATGTTTAAGAGGGAAAATACTAAACTGACTTATATCCATAATGGAACTATTTCTGTCTAGGGGTGTATCCTGCATACTCAGCCAGACATGGGCAATGAACCATTTATGAACTGGTTGTTTTAGGTAAGTGTTGCATATCTGTTATCATATCTGTACAGATATGAATTCCATAACAGACAAATTATCCAATATTCTTAAATAACTGCTGTTAAGTGTTGCACATACTGTTAAAATTTGTAACTAAAGACTGATGGTTCTGTTTGGTCTTGATTAAAAATATTTATATACCGTAAAAAAAATCCTACAAAATATCATCACGAGTGCTTGTGTAAAAATACCTCTGTGCAGTATGGCAGGCACAGGAAGAGCCTTGCTAAGAGAGAAATAACTGTCTTGTTTCCTTTGTGTTAAATCATTTAATCCATGACTTGAATTTCAGGGAGTTTAGTAATGACCTTTTCCTTTCTTTCCCTGTCAACTAGAAATCCAGTTGATTACAATTACATTTTTTGAAATATAAAATAACAGCATATATTGTGACAAATATTGCAGCATTTCACATTTTTTGTATCAAAGCCCAAACCATTTTGATCTATGTTTGAGATCAGATTGTAATACAACCTTTCTTCCAGTGGAGGAGTAAGAGGGTTCGAGGCTCTCTGTGTATTCTTCTGACCTGCCAACTGTACCCCAGAAACTGCAGGAATCAAAATTTTTTATTACCCTCTATACAAACCTAGAAATGTGGAAAACTTTTCACTTAATTCACTCAACTAGGACCAATTTAAGTGGGTGAATGCAACAAGTCAGCCTGTACTAGTAAGCAATCATCTATTGGCTTACTGAAAAGACAGCTATGTCTCCTTGAGGCTTGTGCTAGATACAGCTGAGTTTCCTTCATTGCTGCTATTTGTACTAAAAATGTAAACAGAAGTCAACGGATTTTAGATATTATTCCTTTCTTGTTGCTGATTGAGATGTAACATAGTAAAGTCAGAAGATTCTACATTAAGTATTCTTTAGAGAATTCAACAAGATAATCTGTTTTAAAACAGACCTAAATCAATGAGTTTATTCAGTAACCTCTAGACATAAATGTACCTCTTTGACAAAGAAAAAATCGGACTGGTCTCTGTGCATTGTTTTTTGTTTGCTTTTTAATCCAAAATCCACAATTCTTTGATTCTGTGAAAATACAGGCTTAAATTGCAAGGATTTTGCATTTACATGCATTTCATCATAGTTTCTCAGAGGACAGAATAGAAGCAGACACTACTCATCTGAGATACTATCTTCTACATTTTTGGAAACAGGTTAGATATAAAAAGCAGAAAGATGGGGAAGACATGAAAATTGAGACCCACCAGTTTGACTTAGACGTTTTCAGACACGTTCACAACTTTAATGTGATGTTAAGTTAAATAAATGACACTCGAGTACATCTGGCAATTTCCAGAGGCCAAGATGAGCATGAATGAGGACTGATTCGTAATCGTATGTAACCTCTTCAAGCTTTGCTGAAGCAAGGATAGCTCCCTAGTGGTCATCTAGGAAAGTTCATAATAAGAGTGAGTGAAGAAGGAGGTATTTTAACTTAGTAGTCGAAAAACATTGTGGGAGGAGAGTACAGTAAACCAGAAATTCTCACCTTCTGAATTCCTTGAATAAAGAACTGTAATTGAGGATTGTATCACACATTGTAGCTCCCCTACTGAGTTTGGTCATAACTGATACATAATGCGCAGTTTTAGGGAGAAGTTAGTTAATTTTAAAATATTAGAATAGTGTGCTACAAACAGTTGTCTCAATATGTTTGGAGGTATAAATGTATAGTAGAATAGTGGTTCCTTCACCCATATGTCACGTAGTCTACATGTATATATAGCTTCAGCATATATGCATCTTTTGATTATCACCTCTCACTTGTACCAATGATACCTATTATGCTGTGTACAGAATTTATTCTCTATAATCCTTTTATTCTCACTGTGAATTTGTAAATGTATTCAATAATGCTTTGAAGATTAATCCCATAATTTGAGGACATAGTTAAATAATGAAATTCTGGATTGCTTATACTTCAGTGGTATGTGCGATCTTCAACAATTACAATACATCTAAACATGTATTTTGGTAGAAGAAACAAAGTACAAGCTAATATTTTCAAAAGAAGGACTTAGAGCTGCTGATTCATGGCATACCAGGTAAGTGTGAATATCTTATTGTGTATTACACTTTGGTTGGAACAGACTTCATTTAAGAAGTAAAGTTTAATTCATCTCCACTGATGTCATATGACACCTTTCTTGTTTATTAAACAGAAAAGGCTTAGTTTTACCAGTGCACAAGAGTGATATTCCACAACTCACTGAAGAAGCAATGATATATGCCGAATCAAAATCTAAATATCCTACAGCACAAATTACTCCAATTTCTGTTGGGTGCCTATTTCTTCCTATAGATAAGCAGGTCATCAGCTCATTCTAGTGAAGTCCTATTTCTTTGGTTACTAATTTGTTCTGAAAGCTGCACTCATTTGTGAAAGCTGTCCCACATTTCCTGCCATAACAAAGTCTTCCTGCTGGCTGAACAAGAATAGACTAAATAATCCTGCCTGCTGCCAGAATTCAACAAGGCACAGATGGAAGTTGCAGTCATCAGATGTTTGAGCAGCAGAATACACTGCTTCTAGTCATTGGTACTGAAGTGTTTCACAGGAGGGATAAGTTTGTTCACTTGATCTCTTCAGTTTGGGCATGAAATGGAACCCCTGGTGGTGATTTACTGTACTTAATAGACCATCATATATCATTAGGACTTCTCTTAACTTGCAGTCATGGGGGGAAAAAATGGTGTATTAAGATCAAAATATGATTTTTTTTTAACAAAACACCACATCTGATAAAGCATTATAGAAATACTGAGAAAGCTTCTCTGTCCTGCAAGTAAAACCCTGAGGCTAGAACTGACTGAATCATAACAAATGTTTCACTAAATGCCAAAATATCTATGGGAAGCATGACCTTGTTGGGTAACTGTGCACATGTAATTTTGAATAAATTCACCAATGTTGTGTGTTATTTGAAAAAGATGGAATAGAATGTTGTAATCTATTGACCTTGTTTGGGCAATGAAGAGTAAGGAGTTTCACGCAAATGTGAGGGGGAAAATGAAACAACAGAGAAGCGTTCAATGGAAAGGTTTTTATTGAGTCTGTGGGCCTTGGCTATGTAGAAGGAGATCACAAGACAGCTTATAAGATGCAGGAGATAAAGCTGCCAAGTGACCAAAGTATTAGAGACCTCACTCAAAAGTTCTTCTCAATATCACTTAGTGAGCCAGCACTGATGAGATATTTCGCTAGGATCAACATCCATAAAGAAGCTTCCATGGATGTTTCCATAGAAATAACACCCCTAAAGTTGGCATATGTAATCATTTTGCTTTTGTCAGTCTGTCATAAAGGAAAATAAAGAATCAAAAAACAGTGTCCTTTCCATGCAACAGGCAGCAACAATTCTGTAATACTTATTTGAAATCTATTGGTAAATAGGAAATTTAATGGTCTTTTTCTTAGAGTTTTATAAAGGTTATTGGACTACCAACATTAACATGTGATCTTAGTACTTGTCCTCCCCTGTTCCCCATATATGTTTCAAGGGAATTACTGTTAGAGTAAGCTTAGCTTTCTCATTTCCTAATTACAGCTCTTTGTATGGCCAAGTTGTGGGTTTGTTTGTTATTTGTAAAGGGATAGAATTCAATTTTCTTAAATGCTGTTGGTGGCTGAGAAGTATAGAGGCAGTTCCAGGAGGGATGCGTTTGACCAGAACATGCTCAAATCTGTTCTTGAGTATCATCCCTTGCTATATTCCAGAATAATGAGAGCCTTAAAGAGCATAAGACTTCAAACAATTTACTTTGTATATGTAAAACATGTATATACATATGCACGTATAACTTCACATAATCTTTATCTGTGGGTGTTTCTGAACTTGTTTCTGATCAGGGCATGTCCTCATAAAATAAACTTTGATTGGATGTTTTTTTGGTATAGTTAATTTCTTTGTATTGTATTTTCTCTCTGACCTAACTTTGCCCTTACTTTGGGCAGTTCTGTTTTCTTTTTCTTGCCAAAAAGCACAATATATTTAAGCATTTAAAATGAAATTCTCAGTTCTCTCAGGAGTAGTATTTTTCTCAGTATGGAGTTTTCTTTGCTCTTTGCACAGACAGAGCTTTTGATTACTGACAGCCTTGGCAAAGTTTTCACATTTTAGGCAAGATTTTTTTTATTAACTCTAAATAAAATGGGTTTTTGAAGTCTGTATTTTCTAGATTTGGTATATATTTTTGCTGGAGGTGTATTAAATTAATTTGAGTTAAAACTTTCAAGACCGTATTACAGCCTTACTCTGTATCATAAGGTAAACAACTTCATCATCCAAAAAACTCAGTCAAACTTGTGAAAATTAATAACCAAGCTATGCTTCATCACTCTCTCATGCAAGATAAGTGATTAGTTTTCTCTACAGCAAAGCCTAGGTAACCAGAACTTGGCACACATGCTTGGCTGATAACAGTGAAAAACAAACAAGCGGCCAATGACTGAAGTTTGAAAAGATGATGAAAAGGAATTTGCATGAAGAGTTGATTGAAGAATATTTGTCTGATGTATTAATCTTGTGTTCTAGATTTCCAGATATTGTAATCAAAATAATTGCTGTAGTTAATCTACTGCATATGGTGATCTAACTCATTTATTTCAATTCACCACCTTAGCAGCATACTTTTATCTAAATTATACTTTATTCAGTTCAGTTCAGAGTCCTATATTTTCTTTCCAAATTACTCTTTTCTTGCTGCTTCTCTTTCCAGCCTTTTTCTTTCAGATAGAGTAGGGATGTTTGTACACATCCTTACAGGAACATTTTCCAGTTAAAAAAAAAAACTCTCTTATTTTGAAATTAAGTTTCTATGGGTGTACTCAGGTTAATTCTTATTTTAGAAAATATCTTGTACTGAATTTTATGATTTCTTTACCTTTACAGTATTAATTTCAGTACCTAAAATAATTCTAAAACAGAGCACCTGGACAACTTTAGCACTTATCTTTAAATCTGGGATTAGAGAATTGATCTTGAAGCCTCCCTAGTCTGAGTGCACTAGCACTGCCAACAGTGAGCCAACCCGATCAGTTAGAAAGACTTCAGCAAGTCTCTCACAATGTCATAGTCTAGCTGGGCTCACTTTTCTTAGCCCTTGTACTTGTTTGATCCATGAGTAATCCATGTTTTATGTGGGAGAGGAATAGCAAGAAAAGAGCTCGTTTAAGTCAAGAGTAGAAAAAAACGCACAAATTTTGAAGTACATTGTACTGAGAGTATTTTTTATTTTTTTTTTAGGAGAGTCTGTGGCCTTTGGAAGTGAATCACCTTTGGAAGGGAATGACCAGGACAACCTGAAACAGGTGAAGAGGTGGTCAGCCCAGCTTACTTTTTCCTTCTGTGCGGTGTCATCACAAAACCCTCTATTGTTTTTCATCTCTTGTGACCACACTGTTAAGAAAGGTAGGTGCAAGTCCTGTTTACTGTAAAATGGTACGACTGAGAAGCCCAAGTTCCTGTCTCTTAATCCATAGTGTACATGTATATGTCTAAAGTGCCAGATTCTATCAGAAGGTTTAATATTAAAGATCCTCTGAAACAGAATTGCTAAGCGATGTCTATTAATATCTTTTAGTTCTGTTCTTTAAAGATGAAGCAGTACATAAATCAACATTTCATTTCCCTAAAACATCTGCCTTTTTGATATTAAATGCGGAGTCACAACAATATTTTGAATGCTAGCAATGGTTTTTAATTCTTTTCCTCTCCTGAAAGCAGTACAAAATGCAGCTCTAAATGCAAGCTGTTCATGCAGGAAACTTGTAGCATAAATGAGTACAATTTTTGGCGTGGCAAGGATGCATTTGTGATTGTAGAGTATAAATATTACAAGAATGGTAGTTTATAGCATACACAAGAGGATACAAATACAGCAGTCCCTTTTCCTAAAAAACCATTGCCCACCTGAAGATTGTGATTGCAAAAATAGCTCTGTGGCACTGAAATGACAGGATTTAAATAGAAGCAATCAGATGTTAAGCAAATTGTGAATGCCTTAGAGGAAAAATTCAACAAATTGACTCTTTGTATAGATGTGAAATAAGGAACATTCAAGCACAAGCAATTGTTTGAACATTTATAATTTAACAGGATGTGTCTGAAAGACCAAAAATTAATGACACATCTTTATGAATACTGGAATTAAAGTGCGCGTATGTTTGTGCAACTACGCTGTGTTGTAGATGTTCAGCGTATGTTTAGGCTTTTTATAGTACTGGAAAATGTGTAGCTTACTTGGCATCAAAGTACCATAACTGCAACTGAGCTGATAAACAGTTGCACCGGTTTCACAACCTCCTGTTCAGGTGCAATTCCTAAATGATAACAGCTAGCTCTAATCCAATTCACAATTTCCAAAAATAGGAACCAAATATATGTCTAATAATTCTAAAATGAAGGAATGGGAAAGATGTCCTTAAAGGAGAAAAAAATGGATCAAGATGTGCAGTTATTTACGTAATGTTTATTCTTGGCTCTAACTTATTTTTCAGTTGCTCCATGAATGACTGTTTTTTATTGTGTAGTGCTCTAAGTCTGCTTTAAGTGACTGCTCAAGAATGAAAGATTTGTGTACACTTAAAGTATAATATACATATGGTTACTTCTATAGAACATCTTCCACAGCAGCCCATAATTAGATACCAGTTTCCTACAGTAGACAATAAAGTGACATCTGGGAGTGTGAAAACAACACTAGGAATTCCAGATGTGATTTGAGGAATGTGAAGTCAGGAAAAAAAAGTCCGTTCCATTTGAATTTCAGATTAACTCTGACAGAGGCATGATTCAAAGTCATTATGGTCCATGGAAGTATTTTTCATTGCTTTTATAAGACTTTTGATCAGTCTTGAATGTAGTATTTGCATTGGTTTAAGCACTAGCCTGCAGTAATATGCACATTGTTTCTGTTACTACCAGATACTCTGGAAGTCAGATAATGACATACACTTAGTTTCTATTATGCCATGTTGTAGCTGTATCAGTTAATTAGCTATCAGCTGAAATTCCCTTGCTTTTCCAGCATAGCTGTTCACCATTTTTAGATTATTCATTTAGATTAATTATTTAAATGTATCCAAAATAAAGTAGTATGGGGAGAAATTTGAGATCATTTTAATAAATGCTTATCAGGCTGATGGGATCTTGCACTTAGCTCTGCTAAGTCTTTTGCAAAACAACAAAAATTACTGACTAAATTATCAAAAGTTCTCTCTGCCTCTAGTTTTCATTTTGTCATTTATCAATTAGGCTGCATTCAGAAAAGTTAGTATGTATTTATTTTTGATTCGGTTTATATTTATGTAGATTATTCTATGTCTTCTAAAATGATGCTGAGCTTAGCATAACATATGATGCCACATTAAACACATATGAAGCAAGCCGTATTCCTGGTCTTCTATTTTACATAAAGTGTGTTAACGTACTATATCTTATTATTGAGATTTCATAATACTAGTCTTGGTTTACACTGTTGTTATTCTCACAATACAGCTTATCTGTGCACCTCTTTTCACAGTTGGGTAGATAAATGTACATTCGACTAATTCATCCTGTCTATTTCTTGGCTGCTGATCACAAAGCCCTAAGTTTAGTAAATTGAATGTTAGTGCAGCTTTGTCTGAACAAACTCCATGAATTCAGAGCAACTGTGAGCTCAGTTGCAACTGGGCATTCACTCTAGCTAATGAGTCAAACAGCAAAACGGGATATAAAGACACAGAATTACAGGGGCTGAATTTTGCAGTTTTAGTGGCTTACCAGAAATACCCCCATAATTACCAGGCTTTTTAGCCTTCGCCAAGCCCATCACCTAACACTCGAGGAATAGAGGCTTCCAAGCATTTTGGACACTTGCCCCATTTCTGAAGGCCTGTTATTTTAAGGGGACAGTGCAGACGCCTAACTATGAGCAAGGAGGAATACATCTGGGAGTACATACGTGCCAAGGCTCTGACAGGGAGATGAAATAAAGTCTACATTTGCCACGTTTGGTTTCCAAAATATAAGTGATTTTTGAAACATAACATAAATTTTTAAAAGTGCTTCTTACTTAAAGGAATAATTTAAGAGCTGTCCAGGAGTATTCATCCTATGTATTAAACAGCAGCAAATCAGGATGAAAAGTGGTAATCAAGCTATCTTGATTTAGTATAGATACATTATGGAGCATGAGCAGCTGAGGAGAGCCAGCAGCTCTGACAGTGAGTCTCTCTCTGCCTCTTCCAGACCAGATGACTGAGCAGTGCTACTGCATTCAATGCTGACATGGCGGCCCCACGACCAACAAGAAGCTCCTTGTGACAGCTCCACCACTGCAAACCTGTGCTAGGCTGTGGGCCTGCTAAGAACAGAAAGCCAGACATAAACAGAAATAGGATATAGGGCACAAAAGGGATCCAGGTACAGAAAAATTTATTTCTCTAATTTCTCTTGCTTGCAGCTATGTTCAACTATTCTTCTCTAAAGCAATGTTTAGTACAGTTCTGCTCACCAAATGGAGTATGGTTAGAGGATCTGTGAGCACAGCTATTTGGAAGGTTTATAACAACTTCTGATTTCCTGTGATTGACTGGTGAAAGGTTAGAGGAACATGAAAACACCACGCAAAATGTGGGTGGATATTCCCCTTTCAAGTACTGTTCTAAGGAGCTTCCAATTCTGGCTTACTGTATCTAAATCGATTCCAATCTGGTAGTGAATGTAGTCTGTCCCTAGTGGAGTTGTTTCAGAAAAATTTCTGAAGAAGAATTGTTCAAGCCTTCTTTTCTTAAAGGAAAATAATGAGGCTTTATAATACCTGGCTTAGCTCAATATTTTACACTAAAACAGGAAACATCTATACTCATGTCAAATTTTTCTTTTTCCGTAATAGTAACAAGCAGGAAAGAATAAAATAAGGGAAAATATGTAGACATAAGAACTCTTTTCAGTATAAATTGTTGCTAGTAATGAGGGAGAAATTCATTAACTATCTGGGAGTTCTCAGCAAACATCCTTACCAAGCACAGTCAAAACACGGGGGAAAAAAAGTACATCATTTTCATTTGGATGTATGGCTTAATGGCTTAAAGTTGAAGAATTTTTCGTCGTTATTAAAACAATGTTTTAAATTAAAGTGCTTACATTAAAACTCAAACAATTTGATATGAAAAGTAAAATCTGTCTGGACCTATTGGAAGCATCGTCGTTCTGACCCCTGTCAAATTCTGCAGAAATCTGAAGTTTCTAGGTGGCTGGAAGAAAGAAATTTTATTTCAACTTTAGAGAATGTCTGAAAATTTCCCACTACCAAGTTAATAAAATATTATAACTCTAATGCAAATTTATGTGTCATGAGAGATTGAGCACTCATAAAATGAAGCTGCTCACTAGAAAATACAATTGAAGTAATAAACCAATGAAAAAATAGCAGTAGAGAAGAGAGGGCTGCTTGAATGTTGTGAAAGGTCATATAATCCATCTCTTTTTTTGAAGAAAGGGTAAGAGAATAATGCCATTAGGAGCTAATTCTTAAGACAGTGTGCTTTTACATCTTCACTGAAATTAGGCAGAAAAAATTAAACCTCTTCGATTCAAGCAAGCAAGACATTCCCCCTCTTCCTCAGCTTTTTAACATTGGCAATGACTTAATTGCTCATCTGTACAGGCAGCTGAAAAGGACATCATGGAAAAGAAAGGAGCCCCACTGGTCACAAACAAGGAGCCTTATTCATCAACAGCATGGCTGCAGTGACATGAGTCAAGGCAGGCTTACCTTTTCTGGCCAGCAAATCAATCACTTTATTAGTCTTCACCAAAAAAATGTCTCCCACATTTATATACTCTACCTCAGTCTTTCTGAATATTGGAGTCTTCTCAGGATGTTTTCTAACATAATTTTCCACCAAATATCTTGAGTTTCTCCATACCTTTGCATTGGTACTTGTCATAGTCTCACTGTACGTGGCCTGGAGAGAATGGCAGAAATGTCTCACATGAAACATTTAGCAAATACGCCATGCTGGCACACAATTCTTTTCTTGTCATTGTCTTCTCAAGGCATGTATTTCACTATTTCTCTTCCTTTCCACATTTTGTCATTTAGAAATGTCATTGGCAAGAGCATCTAATGCCATTCTATACAAATGTAAGGAGAAAGGAATTTTTTTGCACTTCTGTTCCTGAGAGCAGGTGTCAAGAAGGATACTACAGAAAGATAGGGAGAGAGACCAAGATAAAACTGTAGCAATTTTCCAGCCACAGGAACCTCCCAGCTTAGCTAGTCATAAAGACAGAAGTCTAGACATATCTCTAATAAGGCCAGTATTAACACACCATAATTATTTTACCTTAAGGTAATGCTCATTCATCATCATGACACTGCTATAAATAGAAAATCGTCACTTCACATTTTCCAATAAATCCAATACATTCTGAAATTAGGTAAGGTAGACACACAGTAACATACAGCAATTGCTATTCAGAAGTTTCTGAAGAGAGATGGCATTTTCTTCTGAAATTGTAATTAATATGATTTCAGCATATCTAGGTCAGCACAGCTGCTTAGTCTAAAAGGAGAGTTGACTACTGTCTAAACTATCCTACCCGTAAAGAATTAATACACTGCATAGCACAGAAGTCTTTTTGTTATTATACCTCTTCCTATCAGGTAATTTTACAAAGCCTGATTGGGCAAATTTGCACAGAAAGCAATATCTCTTTTCCATCTAAATAATCTTATTAAAGCCAAAAGGAAGACTTAAAAACATATTACTCAGGTAAGTATACTAATTTATTTAAAGTTATAAATGCACACATCCAAATGTTTTGAACATATTCACGTTTGGAATTCCAGTTAAGGTCCGTGAAGTTCAAATTTTGTGTTTTACATTCGTAGGAAAAGACTAGAGTTTTCTTTTAGTTGTTATGCCCAATGTCTAATGGTTTTAAGAGCAATCTGTAAATGATTACAATGCCCTGGATAGTATAGGCTTGTTTTATTTGTAATGTATCTCTTCAACTTATTCTCTTCAGCTTCTTTGATTCAACTACTCATTGGATCATGAAGTGTTAAGGATATTGAAAAATACAGGCTGTGTGGTCCTACAAAGACAAGATTTGAAGACTTCAGAAGAACTGAGCAGCATTGTTCAGCCTTCTCTTAAAGGAAGCAAAAGACAAAAGGAGTAGCTTATTATAGATAGAATCCTCATAAGGTAACCAAACATGTTATAAAAGTAGGAGCTTCCTCTTTTCAGGATGAGAGATGCAGATAAGGTCCTTGTATAGACAGGAGAAGCTGGTGTAGCAGATGTACAACAGCTTCCATTAGTTACTTCCCCCATATAGATAAATATTAACAGATTAATCTGATTCAGAGATTTGGTTTGCAAGTGATGTGGATACCCAAGGGATTGCAGGTTTTGTTTTGTCCACAGCTGAGCTATTCAGCCAAGTTATTGCATGGCTTATGATGATACACTAGTGATGTAAACAACAGGTGATTACTGCATATAAGAGATGGAATATTCCTTCAAGATGCAATATTTCTCAGAGCAGCTTCCTCCAAGATCTTACTGAAGTCATTTTCCAGGATCTTAGTAACACTATAATATAAACACCATCTCAAAGGATTTCTTGTTCCAGGACCCTTTAATCCTGATCCCCCTTTCCAAGAACTGCAGAGAAAGAAAACCCATTTAAACTTTTCATTTGGAACAGCAGTACTCAGCTGAGCTAACATCAAAGTAAATTGGCAAATTAGCTATGCATTTGTGTGCTTTGCTTTCACATGTGGGTCACTCAGGGAAATAGCATGGCCTTGCTCAGCAGGCTCCTGGAAGCTGCCACTCGGCTAAGCTTTGCTGAAAGTAATTTAGATGTATTGTGCTTCTGGGTCCTCATTCTCCTGTTCCCAAAAGACATGATTGCCAGTGGAAAAATATTCAAAACTGGTATTATTGAAAGTGACTTCAGACTTCAAAAGCTCTCCATAGCCAAGCTGTTGGACTGCGTGCTTCTCTGAGGAAGTTACAAAGAGCAGTGCCATAGAATAAATAACATCTAAGCATTACAAGACCATCACCTGGAATAAACGATATACAGGCAGAAGAAATGCTTAGGCATGTAAGTAGTAAAATCCTGTCATTCAGACTATGAATTGGTAGAAATGAATAGGGTGGTAAAAAGAGAACAATGGACAAGAGCATAAGTGAAAAGTTGGATCCTGTTAAAATTTCTGACTCTGATCTATCTCTCCCTTGGTGATTTGTCACAGGTATAAATGCGGATGTTGCTTAATATACTGTCTGCGTATCAGATTTAAGTAACATTTCGAACTGTACTACATAAATGATGTTCCCATTATGGTTTTACTGCAGTGTGGCAACAAATTCAGTGTCTTAGCAATCCTGCTTGGATTCCATACTGCATTTTGTCAGCCATGTGACTTTCTTCCATCATTCGTTTTGTCATCAGTGAAAATTAATTTTCTTGTGTTCTGCGCTTCTTATCGCTTTTAGAAAAACAGACAACATCTGCTGTGCAGAGAAGCACGAAAGGAAATGAACATTCTTTCTTACTGGAGGATGACATTAATGACAATAAATCCTCCCAAGACCTTATTTATCTATCATTTAGCAGTCATTTCACAGTTTTGTATGAAGAGGTGTGAAGTATACTATGATTATCTAAACCTTGGTTAGAAATCATTGGCAGAAAAAGATAAGAGTTGGTTTTTAGAGCTTCTCTTGTATATATGAAGGTTTAGGGGGATCTATTCCACATTTTTCAGAATAATTTCTGTATTAGATGTGCTATTTAAACTAATATATTAAAATTAGACTTTTTAAAAAATGGATATGTTTTCCAAAATTCTGGAAACCCACAGCTCTCATTGAAATCTGTGAAAACTTTGGGGTACCAGACATTTGAAAAGGATGATAAATATCTTTAGGCTCCAGTGAAAAGATGCTCTGGAGTGCAGATATTGCTTGCCTACTGGAACAACTACTTATAGAAAAAATACTGTGCTAGTAGATCATAAGGAATACCTTTTCTATTCTAATATATACCTCCCTTTGCATTAGAGATATTCAAACTGCTGGTCATATGTGACGGCTGCTCCAAAAGTAATGCCTCCTGTTTTGTTATCTTGGCCCACGACATCAGAGGCGGGTGTTGGTGGTATGACAGTAGAGGCTGAACCCTCTCACCAGTATCCCGTTACATTTTGTTGCTGTGTGACAGATGGCAGCAGAGGGGCAGCCTGACAATATGGCATCTGACACGGAAGTACATATGAAGTGAAGATGTGTCACTGCATTCCTCCACGTGGAAAAGGTGACACCCACTGACATCCACTGATGCTTGCTGAAAGCTGATGGGGACCACACTGGGGATTTGAGCACAGTGAGACAGTGGGTGCTGCGTTTCAGCAGTGGTGAGCGTGGGTCACCTACACTGGTGCAGATTTTTACAACCATAGCATGCAGGCCCTTGTTCATGGCTGGCAAAAATACAGGGCTCATGGTGGTGACTGTGTTGAAAAACTGTTTTGTAGCTAAGAATTGGCTCTCAAATAATGTTTTTGTGTTCTTTGTATCTGTTGTACTTTCCATGGAAATAAGTATGAGGCATTACTTTCAAAGCAACTTATGTAATATTAATCAGACAATACAAGGGAAATGTCTAACAGAATAACAGTCATTCTTATTATACAAAACTTCCATTTAATGGGGACATGACTGAGAAGTACTTGAGAGTTTGGGAGCTCTGTCACAATAAATAAACCCATTTTTGCATCTGTCATCATATTGATATACATTCGGCTCACTCTCTTTGGAAAAATCTAATGTTTTAAAATCCTGAGTTTGAAAAATCTTGTAAACTTCCATATTTTTGGCAACTGCCTTTTAAGACCAGTTAGGATTCATTACCAAATATTTTTCACAGACTAAATGTGTTTTATGGAAATGCAGCAAGTTTGATATATAATGAGCAGCAATGCTACCAAAGACTAATGACAAAAGCTAATTTTTAGCTGCTGGCATAAACTAGCCAAATTGTGGAAGGGTTTTAAAAAAAATTAAACATTTGGGTTTAGACTATCACGTGGGGAAACCGTATATGGCATTTATAAAAGGCAAAACTTCAACAGGGTCGTCCTTGTATTTGAGAGTCAGATCCAGAGGAGCAGCTCATTTTGCACAACTGCCCATTCACTGTGTAGCAACCGATGAGTGTGTTTCAAACAAACGAGTACAGTTTCTCTAAGCAGGTTCAATCCACAAACTGGCATCTGCCATGACAAGCCATGAGTCTATTCCAAAACCAATCATAACCCTCTTTTGAATACAGGAAATTAATGAGATATCTTGTAGAACACTTGAAGATCTTAAAGGAGTGATTACTACAATGCCATGGAAATAGATTTGGAGTGGAAATCCACATTTTATAAATCTGCCCATAAGTTCTGTAAAGATTAGGCAATTTAAAATCACTGAAAGAGACCACACAAAACTGAGAGCCATGTTAGCTCTGGTTTTATCGTATTGTTTTCATTCAAGCAGCAAAATCATGTATTATGTAGTTAATAAATAGATCACGTGTTTCCTTGGTATTGCTTCAGCACAACTTGTTTGTGTTTGACCTAATCTAAAAGTTTAGATGAGAATTAGAGTGTGGAATTCATGCAAATCAAGGGTAGGCATTGTGCTCTCTTGTAGCTAGCACTGAGATCAGAGAAGCTATGGACTGAGCTGTGGGTACGTGGGCTTGTGACCATGCTTTTTCTGTACCCACATTGGAGATATTTTGCCAAATAGATATGGGAGCAGGTTGAGGAGAAGGAGATCCAAGGTGTATAAAAAAGTCTTTTGTGAGGCTGTATTTATTGTTTGTGCATCCATCTAACTGGTAGTAATACCTGTCTGTTTTCTTGTTGAATTTTTACAGAAAATGACATTGTGCTGTCATAGTGTGTATGAAAAATTTTTAAGACAGCTGACTAAAAGGCATGTGAAATGAGAATTTCCCAATTGCTTATAGTCACTAAAAAGCATAGTGTGGTATATCAATCCTGACTGTGCTATGCTATATTGCAATACCTCTTAATATAAGATATTCCTTTCTAAAGTTTGTGTCCAAAGGAACACGGCAATCGTCAGTGGAAGTGCTTTGGCAAATGAAGAAAGTATGTTTCACCTCTTTATTTGTTTACTAAAAAGTGTGTGAATATTGATTCTAGATTAGAAATTTAGCTGCTTAAAGTAAAACTGCAGTGAGGTCATGTTACTATTGAAACATAATTACTTTAAGAACTTCTCAAAAGCAATTGTTTCTTCCTCTGTTTAGCAAGAGCTTCAACAGGCATCAAGTGTTCGTCAGTATCCCAGTGTTACAAGGCTTAGCTGCTAATAGAAATGTTGGAATATATGCTGAGGGAAACATATGGCTTTGCAACTCAGAGAAGGATTTATTTAGTAGTAAAATTTTATTTAGAGATTGCTCATTAATTCTTAAATCAGCTTTTGGTTACAAGTATTGGCTTAAGTTTATGCAACATAAATTGCGTACAACTAATGCTCAAATTATTCACTATGAATAATGTATTTGAAGAAATATAGGCCTTTAATGTGTTTGCAGCTGATTTGTAGTCAGTTCATACTTTCTATGCCTGTGCTTACTTTTTTTCAAGTTATTTACTAGTTTAGGTTAGGAGTGGAATTTTACATAGCTGCAGGTATTTACTATGTATGCAGTTGCAAGCTGTATGATTTATTACTACTGGTGATTTTTTTCCCCCCTCCTTGGAAGTCTCTGAGAGTCCACCTGCCCAACAGCCTCCTGGAATGTTTACTGTGCAGGTAACGGAAAAAGAATTGTAAGCTAATTTAAAAAGTTATTCTGCTTCAAATCTTCTTCTGCAAATATTAGTTCATGCAATGGCTGTGCTATCACCAAATGAATTGTTGTTTGTTCCACCTGTATGAAAGTGTATGTGTTGAAATATTCATGACTGAATAATCACATGCATAGATTGGCTTAGTTCATATCAAAAAATTAGAATGAACTGTGAGAAATATTCCAGAAGAAAATCCTTTTATTGAAAAGTTATGTTTTCTGAAATAGGATTGTTTCTTTCAGATCAGTTTCTGAGACGTGGCTGGAAGTGCTGCTAATTCTGGACTTGTGGTTCCTGGTGCAGCCCTGTTCATCCTCACCCTCATGATAGACCTTTTGAGCCTGAATGGACCCAGGTAGTTCTCCTGATTTTTTTAATGGATGTGTTTGAAATTGTGGTAGTTGAAGTTTCTGCTCACTGCTCAACCCCTTGCTTGTTTAATCGATGAGTGCTAAATAAATGCTGTGTGGGTGAAAAAGCTGTGCTTAATATTGCACGTATTTTGTCCTAGAGTGATATTAACTTGCAGAATGACACTTGAGCAGAAAGTATCAGGTGATAACAGCCACGCAGAGGTGAGCATGAATGCACCGTCCAAGGCAAGAACTTGCAGGTCGAACTTCTGTATGTCTGATGCATGTATCCATCCTTGGCTGAGCACAGATCTGGGCCTGCACAGCTACAAGAGTAGCGCAGCCTTCCTGGGGCAGAGCTGGCCCTAGCGAATGCCTGTGCCACTCTCTGTGGAAGGTGTGAAATCCAAAGCTGTGCAGCTCTTCAAAGCTTTCACACCAATTTCTGAAGAGTCTAGGCAGAAATGTGCTCTGCTGCTTCTTTCTGTACTTTGCTTAGTGCTATCATGGCTGTCTTGACTTGTATTTGAATGTGATTTTCCAGTGCAGTTTTCCTCTCCTAGTGAAGAGCTAAAGCCAGTCCTTCACATGACTAGCAAAAAATCCAAACACAAAATCCCTGTCTGGTAGAATGCTGCTGCCTATTAATATTTTTTATAATTAATATGCCCTGGATCCATAGTGAAGAGACAGAATTTCATTTAATTTCTGTGGCTCCTGGGAGCTCTCTCACAAGTTGAGCTGAGAGAAAAGCCAAATGGTGGGGGTCTCTCAGCCCTTTTCCCTGGCCCTGAGAAAAATGACTCATGGATTGCTTTCCATGGATCAGTGGCCATGATGCTCTGCTAGGAGACTTTGTTGCCAGGACAACTGTTGCCAAGACAGACTGGTTTTCCTTGGGAACAATTTCATTTTGTTTTTTCTGTACAGCAAACTTTCTCCTGTATCCACTGTTAGAACTGTGTGAGAAGCTCTTGGGGTTCTAACTCCTGGTGGAAATTGAAAAACAGCAGGAAGGGAAAGCCATTCTAATCACCAAGAGGGGGGTTGCAGTCTTACATGGACCTGCACAAAGCTCATGATCTCTCAGAATGTGTA
Organism: Numida meleagris; assembly: GCF_002078875.1. NCBI lineage: Eukaryota > Metazoa > Chordata > Aves > Galliformes > Numididae > Numida > Numida meleagris. The sequence goes on from NC_034413.1 coordinate 24,556,329, forward strand.
TGCACTCTGCAAATTGGCCCTGAAGCAGCATTGTGAGCCACTTCAGGACATGGTACCAAAGGAATTCCCAAGCTTACAGCTCTCTTCGACAACACTTAGTTGGGAATAGATGAGGTCCTTAGAGATATACTATATTTTAATACATCTGTATAAAAATCTTATGATTCAGTACAGAGGCTGTGATTAGCAACCTGTGTGTGCTAAAAGCAGTAGATTCCCCCACCTCACACTAATGTGAAAATCTCATGTTTTTTAGAGTTATTGACATGCTCTCAAAGGATCATTCTGTTTCCTTTGAAATTTCTTCTGATTTTTAGATCATCTGAAATATTGCCTTTGCTTCACTTTATTAAAGGTATAGTGTTCATATGTGTCAAGTCAATAATCCCCTTTTGTTACAGAGGTTTCTAAAGTTTATGATTAAAAACTTTACAGTCCTGGCGTTACCTTCCAATTTTTGCATTGAATAATTCTATTTCAATGGGAAAGTTTCTTTGATTATGCCATAATATTAGGTCATATTCAGCTCAGTGGATGTAATGTAGTTAAATGAATAAGCTGTTCTCCCAAGAAGTACATATACTTACTGACCACTCTTGTTGCTGTCCATCCACCAGAGGTCACTTCCTGGCCACTTAATCCATTATTGGCTGTGCTTTCAATTCAGCTGTTAACTTCTGTTGTTTTCCCCTGTCAAATGCTTCTGTATCAGCAGGGCAAATGCAAGTCCTCAAAATCCTGCTAATTACTTTGAATCCTTTCTAGAATAATTAAGATACAGAAAGGTAAGATCCTGCTTAAAGAAGAAAAGTGTAGGGATTTGACTGATCCCATATCCTGAGTGGCTAGACTCGGTAACTATCCCATGCTTTGCAAGATTTACTGTAGATATTACAGAATTTTCAGTGCAGCCTGACTCTACCTTGTATAATTGAGTCTATGTGGGATTCTTATCTGGATTCTTATCTGCTCATTCTTCACAAAATCCTTCTTAATGTGCACTTAAGTTGAAAGGCAAAATGTATTTACAGCTTCTGATACATCAGCAGCCTTTGAATCTCTGTTGTTATACATTTGGAGAGGCCTGTGTTTGACATTATTTTCTTGTAGTATGAAGAAAACCCTCTAGAATTCTTTACTGGCTAGTCAACTAAAAGACATGAACAACTCGTCCTATTTTGGCAAAAGTGCCGTTTTACATCTTTTGTAGCTAAAGTGAAAATCTGGAAATCAGACATGATATTTCATGAGATGTTATTTTCCTCAGCATCTCATGTTCTTAAAGATTATATGTCTTTTAGCTCAGCTGATTGTAAGCTCAACCTGCTCATTTTCAAGGAGAAGGAGGAACTTGCTATATGTGTTCATGTAGATCAGCACCTCCACTGAGACTGTTTATAATAAGAAACAGGAAGAATTTTTGTTTATAAGTGTAGTTCCAAACTAAAGTGTGAAAATTTGAAGTTTAAGAAAGGAGAAGGTGGTGTCAGCTTTGTACCTAGTTTATCATCTATCTGGTTCATGACAGAAAAGTAAATGAAATGATACCTGATTATTATTAGCACCCATTGGAAACTTGCTGGGTTGTGCTTGTTTAGATCCTTACTTTTATAGACGTATTTCAGTAACATGAACTCAGTGTTTTATACTTCCTGATGCTTGTACTAACTGCTACAATGAATGGCGAGACTAATTGCCATTAATTAATTAAACTAGTTACAATATTATTCCTATTGCTCTTTATCAGTGTCAACGGTTTACGGGCGTTTGGCCCGGTTCCGTGACGAAGGGGATGGGGGACCCACGGGCCCACACCCCGGGAAAAGGGGAAAAGGGTAAGGAGATGGCCCTGAGAGCAAAGAACAGCGGCAACAATCTGAAGAGAAACAAACTAATTTCCTAAAATAAGATATCGGAATGCAAAACAGCACACTATAATACAATATAATTACAATTTAAGCTGATAAATCCAATACAGAGAGAGAGAATATCCCAAAATCAAGGTAGGCCTTACTCTACTACCGACGATAAGACGGCTGGAGAGCGAGGTGCTGCCAAGACGAGAGATGGCGGAAAAACGGACAAGGTCTCGTGATCTGCAAGTTTTTATACTGTGAACTTTTATCTTTTCCCTCCGGCTGGAAAATGGTAACAGAGGAGAAAAGTACCGTGGGGACTGTAGTAGTCCTTCTCTTCTGAGAACCAGGTATATCCACTACATGATGTTATGATGTGGAATACCAATAACCAAAAATCACAAAACCATGACAATCGTTGTTTTGGCTTCTGTTTTTTTACTGTGGCTTAGTTCCTAGTGTGTTCTGCTGTAGAAATTTCCACCTCTTTCACAAGAAATGGGAAATTTTAAATTATTCTTTATGTAGACAGTGGGCACAGCAAATCCAAAGATTTTATCATTGGTGAGGACTGCCTCAAGGTAGCAGCCCAACACCAGAAACAACTATCCATGTAGTCTTTGTGTCTGGCTGACAACTGAAGAGAAAGAGAGCTTCAGCTCTGCTCCATCCTTCTTACTGTGCAGAAGTATAGACACATAGTAGGTTACACAGGCAAGGGATAAATCACTATTAATTCAGAAGAACAGGACAGCTTCCACTTTAGATTTTTGTAAGGGTTCTAATTATACTCACTGTATGAGCACCTATTAAGAATTGTGCTTCATAATGCCCAGTCTGAGGTTTTTTTTCTGAAATAAGGTTATTCCTAGAGTCTTGTTCTTCAGAACTCTTTAATCCTACTTCTGACTGTCTCAATGAAAGGTATGAAATACTTTGTAAGCTCCTGGTTTGGAGATAAGAGCACACTGTTGGTCTGACATCAAAGTGAATCAATGAGCTGGCTGTGCATTTCTATCCATTGCTTTAGCCATACACTTCTTTGCAAGCCTCTAGAAGCTGTCACCCTGCTATGCTGTGATGAAAATAATTGGATGTAGCTCCCACTTCTGTTATTGCCATATAATGTTGCTACTGGTGAAGAGGACTCAAAACTGATGGCTCCAAAGGCAACTTCGAGACTTCAAAAGCCAAGTTTTCTCACATGCTGGGCTGCTTGCTTCTCCAAGAAAATTTGCAGAGCTGCACCAAAGAGCAGACAGATTAAAGACAATTCCCACAACCAAGTGATATGCAGAAAGAAAGTATATTTGAGCATCTAAGCAGGGAGGAACTCAGTACTCAAACTAAGTATTTCTAGAGGAAGGGATGGCTGTATAGAAATAAGAAGATAAAGAAGATAAAGAAATGAACTGACAAATCCAGTGAAGAAAACCTAATAATTTTGAATACTGAATTACCAGCTCTTATGATTTTTAAATGTCATTTGACTTGGGAATTTATAATAGTCCTGCAGGCTTGGATAATGCATATAAACAGGTTGTTGTGCCACTGCTTCATAAAATTTCTGTGTGATAAAGGCATCTCAACAAGACACTTCACATTATATTTTTAGTGTTCTGAGCTTGTGAGTACTAGGAGTAGGGTAATTGCTGAGAACCCTGTCTAATTCATGCTTCTTCTTTTGCAGGCAAGGAACCTTCAGAGAAGTTCAATAGGGGAAAAAAAAACCAGAAGTTTTTGTGGATTACAAGGTGACAGCATGAGCTCTGGAAGCCATGTGTTGACAGCACATTACCTGTTGATACCACATTATAGGTCTTAGCCAAAATAGCCAATGGATATGGAAATTCCAGCTTCCTATTTAAAGAAATAGATCTCTAATTCCAAATCTTTGTTTCATGGTGTTGGCTTCCCAATGTTTTTATCAAATCACGGCTGAAAAATTGTGCTGCTTTGAACGGACGTTTTCATTTTATTTTTACGAACACAAAATTTATTCTAGCTCCTGAACAGAAAAGATACAGAGGCAACCTGTAAGAATACAATATTTCTGTCTGATTCAACCACATCAGAGAACAGCCTCAGAAATGGGACCTTGGGAACAAATCAATTCTGTCACTGCCGCAGCGATGGAGAGTTCGAATTGATATTTTCAGCTAGAGATGTCTATCAGAGCTTCCTCTGGGTAAGGAAGTTTTCTGCGAGCAGAGTTGCTAGAGCCATCTATTCCTCATGACAACATTTTATGTTACTCTTATTTCAGAGCTATCCATGGCAATATACCCAAAGACAAACTATTCCTATTACTGTACTTTTCACGCAGGCTCTATTGAGAATTTTAGCCTAATCACTGTGTCACTATCTTTATAGGAAGAGAAGTAGTAGGTGACTTATTTAAAAGTTTTAAGATTTGTTTCTTCACACAGTGTTGTCTTTTCAAACCCCCACCACACAAATCTATATGTTTGAGTTGGCCAATTTTTTTTCCATGGACAATTCAGAGTATATTGCAGGAAAAAGTCACTGCAGTCAAGCAAGATCCAAGTCTTTATTTGAAAATTAATCCATTGACTGAATAAAGGAGAAAAACATTACAGTCAAAATGAATACCTTTCAGATAATCTGATTTTTTTTTGGTTCTTTTCTTTTTTTGTGTGTGTTGGGGGGGGGGGAGGGGGTGTTCTTTGTTTTGTTTTTCACTTGTACTGTAACACAGTCAATATATATCCAAGGCCAGGCAAAGAGCAAAGGGTTTACTCCCAGAATGTCGTACGCAATTCCTGTAAATAGAGGTGGTACGGTTAAAGTAGATGGTCACTAGGATTGTGCAAGATAGAGATAAGCTAGTAAACCCAAAATAAAGCACAAAATTACAGCTTTTAGTGGGAACATAAGGGACTTTTTTTTTCCTCTTTGCAGGCTGATCCTTCAGATAAAAATCCAGCAATCTTCTGTTTCAATTCTTCTCTACTACATTCTGTCACACTGGCTGTCAGGAAACCCAATGAAGTTATAAGATTTTCACTGTGTGCTAAGCAGGTAAAGGTGCTGGTAAGTAAAACTCTCTTTTGCTGTGATAAGTATTTGACCATACTGAGGCCTTGCAACCCTTGCAAGTGCAAGTACCTCACTTAGAAAGTGGCTGCCCTAATGGTGCATAATAAGCTGATGAGGAAGACTGTTAGCAGAATGTGATCTGTCCATTTAATAGCATTCTATCCCTTCCTATTCTCTGTACTAATGTAATATTTGCTTTTGAAGAGCAGTTTCCCCAGCATTTGACTTAATAGGGCTGTCCTTTTCTGTCAAATTTAGGCTTCAGAGCTGATGACTCAGAGCTGTCAGCTCCAAGACTAGGACTGTTTTGCCTCCTGGCTGTCTCTTCCAGGATCATTTCCCTGCTTTTTACCTTCATTAGGTGAATCATGTCATAATATAATTTTTATGGAGTAATGGAATAATTTTCTGAGAGATATCACTTCAAATAGGTGTTCCTGTATCACTTCCAGAACTAGCTATCTCCTAAGTATAAAAGAAGCTTCATTTCAGGACCTGATTCTGATCTTTCTACTAAAATATTCTGCAGTTGTGTAAGCCTTGGGACTCAAGGAATGTCATTGCACCCACATTTAGTATGGTTCTCCATGTTGGAATTTCCATCTTCTCTAAATTTAAATATGGATTCCAAAATCTGTGTTTCCTATTTTAGCTCCCTAAGATTTTTCTGAGACATTGGGAATATTTTGCTTTTTTTTTTTTTAATCCAAACTAATGTTGATACAAACCGTCCTTAATGTCTTTGTGAAGTGCTATAGCTCCCAGGAAACCCTGCCACCAATTTCTTAAAGGTAAAAGAGAAACTTTGGTTCCCCTAGAATAAAGACTTGGAGTGCTCATCTTGGAAAACTTTAGAGGTAAACAGGTGATAGCTTCAGAAGGCTGGCAGCCAAAAACAACAAAGGTCTGTCTGATAGGGACTCTGTAGTGACAGTACTCTCTGCGAGCTTTTGGTTTCAAATTTTATTTTTTTGGACCATTATTACAAACGTTTTCTTATTGCCTTCATGAGATACAGAAGTGATATCTTCCCTGGTACCAAATAATGAGCCAAGTATAAAAATCCAATAGAAAAAACCCTTGGATGGATGAGAAGAGCTATCTTTTGTCCATGATGCTGGATAAGAAAAATAAACTGCATTCAAGCTTTATTATTTCTGGTTAGCAAAGTAATTTCCCTTGTTTTATTTTGGTATAGGCAGTTACTTCTGATTTGGATGTGAGCCTACAGAGAAGTATACTGAAAAGTGGTGCTTCTTAAACTGCTTTATTTTCCTAGTGATAATGTTCTCACAGTAATAAGATAATAATTCACTTCATATTTTGCTTTATCAGGTGAAACAAGACAGAGTAGGATGGTCTCAATGGGAAATTTTTCCTGAGGCTTAACAAAAATAAATAAATAAATAAATAAAGTGATTAGCAAAATTCATGTTGGATATGATTTTGTCTCCTTATCCCCATGTTTAAGGCAGTATTTCCTTAAACATGTTTCCTATTTTAGATTGACTAGTAGAACCAAGAGAAAATAAAGCCAATTGACTTAGTGCTCATTAAACCCTTTACGCTTGTCACATCATGTTTGAGGTAGTTTCATTTTGTTGTTGTTGTTTGTTTGCTTTTGTTTTCAGTTAAAAAAAATTATATATATTGGACATGTTTGCATCAAATTTGACCATCATATTAAAACTGAGGATAATTATTTTGGTGCAGCTCGTCAGAACATAATGCAGAGCTTTATCTTATGATGTTACTGTCACTGTTCTGCTCAGAGAGGGCAGCAAAGTATCACAGATCTGGGATCCAAGAGAACTTCAGCTCTGAGGCATAATGCTGAAGAAGTAATGTATCTTTATTAATATACAAGGTGTGAAAGGAGAAACTGAGAGGCAATCAGATCATGACTATTTAAGCACACCTGAAATTTTCATCCTCTAAGCTTTCAGTGTTTGCTAGTACTGAAGATACTATCAAAAGAAATATCTTAATCACTCTAAGTTTCAACATACAGTAATCCTAATAGCTGTGGAGAGAGGAGTCCCTGCAGAGATGAAATAACTGGAGAGTTTAGGATTCACTGCTAACTGTCATTCTCTATGAATCATTTGGCATAAAGAGAAATTATTTAAGTTTAAACTTGCAGTGAAAAAAATACATTAGAATAGAGTTGCAGCATGGTGAAATGGATGATATTTTCATTATACCATGACATTTTCAGATTTTTGTAAGCTTCATTGTTTCTCTTCTGGTTTCCATATATAAGGATACAATCAGAGGCAAGATGAGATGGTTCAGACACTACCCCCTGTTCTTGCTCTCTGGAACAAAGATTGAAGTATATTTCCTGGGCAATGCAGGCAACTCTTTCCTAGACAACCCTCTAAAATGACCATGTAGTTGGAGAAATTTGTGATATGACTCTGCTTTATTTGTCACAGATCTGTGGACTTAGCAATGATTCTTCTTCAGCCTTTCAGTGCCTTACTACTTTGTCTACCACTGATGATGGCAACAAGTTCAGTTAACACAGATAAAGCTGAAGAGAAAATGTATTCCTGTCCCATCATTCAGTGTAGTGCTCCTGCAGTCAATGGATTACCAGGCAGAGATGGAAGAGATGGTCCCAAAGGTGAAAAGGGAGACCCAGGTACAGAGTATTTATCAATAGTGTATTTTTGGCTCACCTTTTCATCCCTTTAGTCTTATTTTTATGCCTTTTCTATTCTTCCACTTTTCTACCTTTTCTCTGCCCTATTAACCTTTTGTAGTTTCTGTAAGTTTGCAGAAATCTGTCTATAAAGCACCTCCTGCATTTTTAATTCTACTCTAGATACTTGGTTTTAATACATAAATTAAAAAAAAAAACAAACATGGAAACAAACATTTTCACAACAGCCCCTAAAACGGAGATAAAATGAGATTTTAATCTCAATGTACCATTTGTATTCTGAGCCACTTACAGATTTTCCTACGTACCATACTAAATTATGTCTGCTTTCCTTTCCAGGGGCCAGCTCTCAAAACTAGAAATCATGCTTGCTAAAGTTGGCTACTAACCTAATGGTAATAATTGGATTGGTTCAAATTAACTAAGTCCCTGTAACTGAATTCCCCCAAGGCATGATTTGACAAACAGTTGCTGCAAATGAACAGATCAGGAAGTGCTTTCTGTCACACAGTAGAACTAAGTCACCAACTTTCCCAAGCTATCAAATTGTTTCTGTGGAAATATTTGATAAGTACATACAGAACTGTATACTTTCTTACCATATCCTGTGCTGCAAAGGAGTTTTTCCTCATATTCATATGGAATTTCTTGTTCTGTCACTGGGCACCACTGAATAGAACCTGCCCCCACTTGACTCTCACACCTTAGGAATTTATAAGCATTGATAAGATCCCCTCTCGGTTTTCTCTACTCCAGGCTGAACAGTCCCAGATCTCTCAGTCTTTCCTCATACCGGATGCTCCAGGCCCCTAATCATCTTTGTGGTCCTCCACGGGACTCTTTCTAGGAGATCCCTGTCTTTTTTGAACTAAGGATCCCAGAGCTGAACACAGTACTCCAAATATGGTCTCACTAGGGGAAAGTAGAGGGTGAGGATTTTCTCCTTTGACCTGCTAGCCACATTCTTTTTAATGTACCCTAGGATACCACTGGCCTTCCTGGCCACAAAGGCACACTGTTGGCTCTTGGCCAACCTGTTGTCCACCAGGACACCCATATCCTTATCCTCAGAGTTAATTTCCAGCAGGTCAGTCCCTAAACTACACCACCACCTGGGTGGCAGCCCTGCCTACAGCAGGGAGTTGGAACTGGATCTTTAAGGTCCCTTCCAACACAAGCTATTCTATGATTCAATGATATGACATAAGACATAAAATTTCTGTGGAATATATCGGTGTTCTGTATAGACATTTTCATTATCATGTATCCTCAGTATGCTCTCTGCAGTTTCATGGCTGAAATATGTAAAGCCAGCACTGCATGATTAAATAACTGCTTCAGAGGTATGCTTAACCTTTATTATGTTTTATCTAATTTTCTAGATAATATAATGTATGGTTGGATTGCATATAATGGCTTTCTGATTTTAGAGCATGTGTACCTCTGCAGTAACAAAGTGTTTATTACATTCGATTTTCGTTGTCGTAAATAGATATAGTAAGGAATTTTGCATTGCAGTGATTTTTCATCAAAGTAATGCAGTTCCTAGCAAATGAATATTTTCAGGTGGATGAACAAATGAACAATTTTCAGGTGGAGATTGGGGTGGTGTTTGACACAATGAATGGTTGAAAGACTTGGGCAATGACAAATTAAAATGTTATTGACCGATAAAAGTTAACATAGTGTTGTAACACCTTGAGGACATTTTTGTTAGGTGTCTCATTCCTCTCCCTTCCACTGAGTTAGGACTGCTGGCCATTCTCCATTTCTTGGTTCTCTTCTGTTCAAGATGTATATTACAAATTATTATTCTTTTGAGATAAAATGCATTTACCATGTGGGGTGGTTTTTTTCAGCCTCCATTGTTTCTACAAAAAGTTTTCACCTTGAATTTGAGGATATTTTGTGTTTCGTGTACAAACCTCAAATACTGAGTATTTCTCAGAAGAGTTTCATCATTCATAAAAGTGCAGGGTAATCTTACAGTGCATCATAGAATACTTAAAATAACAAGTGAGTATTAGGAAATCATGGGTGACCAAGAAGTCCTCCAATGCTGTGAATTATTTCCTTGTCTGATTAGTATGAATGTAGGACTTCATTTTGTTCTTGAAAAGCTTTCTCAAAGTGGAAAGACATAGCTCTACCAAAATTATCCATTTCCTGTTCACTTACCAATTTCAACCCTTTCTTCCGTGTGTATTC